>NC_140936.1:88405085-88722585 GCF_014529385.1 Adiantum capillus-veneris | reverse complement strand
GATGTCTCACTTGCAAAGGGGGGGAGAGAGGCTCAAGTGAGGGAAATCCTTATGTGGACTATGCACGACTATCTTGGGTTTGGAGAGATTTTTGGTAACCCCCTTTCCTCTATCTCTCTTTCCCTCATTCTCTCTCTCTCTTTAGCTCACTTTAGTTCATTTATCTCTCTAACCATATGACATGTATGCAGGGTTGTCCACATCGGGGCACAATGCATGTCCTACTTGCGGGCCATCGTTGGTGACGGAGAGGCCCGATTCCTTGCACAAGGTAATATATCCAAACAACCATCATTTCTTATCCCAAGGGCATAACAAGCACAAGGCTCCAACAAATGGGAAGGCTCCTCTAAAGCTCATGATGGTAGATTGGGCAACCATTTGGGAGAAACACCACAACAACAATTCGGCTCCGTGTCCTCCACCAAAGGGTATGTCAAGGTATTCCATATTGGAAGGACTTAAAAATACAACACCTCTTGGATACCATGCACATATTCAAGAATGTAGCAGCCCAAACACTATGGGACCACATTATTGGCAAGAAGGACTCTTCGGGTGCGAGGGAGGATTTGAGGCTTTTAAAACGTCTCCCCGCCTCTGCTACTCCACGGCGTGCCCCAAATGGAAAGATTGTGCTTCCTAAAGCACCATGGATGCTAGCAAAAGAAGAATTAGACAACGTGAAGGGTACCATTGCCTCTATTCGCACACCAACAAGATACATGAGGTCGTTAAAGGGAGCTTTTACAAAAGCGAAGAAGGATGGAAGCGTTCAGTTGTATGGGTTGAAGTCCCACAATTGGCACAAGATGCTTAGGTAATCTTCATACTCCCTATTCTATCTATAGTTTGTGTGTATGACTATCACTCACTTTCCCTTTCCCTGATTTACATTGTAGTTCATTCTGCCGGTGAGTATGTGTATATGTCGGGACAAGTAAGTCAAGGATGCTATTTTTAAACTAGGAGAGCTAGTAAGGTACACCACAAGACTCCACTCAACTACACCTTTTTTATGTACAAAATAATTTCAACTAGCACTTAGTGTATCCTTGTGTGTTTTTCTTGCAGATTTGTGAGCTCCAAGGAAATCAAAATAGATGCTATCCCTGCTGCTCAAACACTTGCAACAGAAACTGTGTGTGCCATTGAAGGTGCATTTCCTCGATCGGTCCTTCTTAGTCAAATTCACCTCTTGGTTCACGTAGTGGAGGAGATAGCTATATGTGGAGTAGTGCACGCACGATGGATGATCTTCTTAGAGAGGTTTTTAAAGACTCTCAAAGATTTTTTGCGGCTACAATCTCAACCAGAGGCATGTATGGCCAAAGGGTGGATTTTTCAAGAGGCATTTGTTTACATATTTGGGTATTTGGCACAAGTTGATCCTTCAATGCCTCGCATGTAATCAGATGAGGAAGATGCAAGGATGACTTCACACTTGACAAGTGGAAAGGGAAAACTACTTAACATGGATATGAATCTATCCCAAGTGGTCAATAACTTTTGCATTCTCAATGCAAAGATTATGACCAAGTGGGTGGACTTGTAGACAGTGGCAAAGGCCAGGCGTTTGCAAGAGTGGGAAGCATGGAAACAAGTACATGGAGGAAGGAGGGCGCCCCTAGTGCCTAGACACCTTGCATGTTTCCCAGATCTCATTAGTGCAGAGTGGATTCATGAGAGAATGACCGAGGCAAAAGCGCGCGGAGAAGACATCACCAACAAAGAATGGGAGTATGCACAAGACTGCATACCAAAGGTAGAGTACTCATATACCTAAACCATATTATCTCTCTATTTCTTGAAATTATCTTTGATATGTATTTGATAAATTAATATATATTTTTATTTTGTAGTGCCTTTCCTTTAACTCTATGTGGTCAAAGGGTCGTCACTTTCGTACGTGCCACATTGATGAGCGTAGAACCACCATGGATTGTGTAAAGAATGAGGATGCAAGAGAGCTACACAAGACAAGCACACACCACACAGAGATGGAAAGCTTCTTCTTCTTCTCACAGAAAAGAGAGTACAAAATGACTAAGTGCTAAAATTGAAAAGTAGCACATATGTACATGCGGTCACTAAGTGTGAACTCGCTAGAAGCGTACTAGGCTCGCACTATAAGTGTAGTCCAACTTTAGAATCACTGGCAGAGATCCTCCGTGTCGGTCACCTAACGCGCCAGTGAGTAAATGTCGTAAGCGGCCAAGACCTGTAGTGGATGCAAGCTCAAGATGTAGAGCTCGACATCTCAACACTCCCCCTCGAGCTCTGCATGTCGCAGAGTCCAAGCATAGTCCGGAAACGTCGAAGCTTCTCAGCTCTGAGAGCCTTGGTAAAGATATCCGCTATCTGCTCCTCTGTGCTGACGTAGACCAAGTCGATGTCGCCCGCCAACACTCGCTCTCGGACGTAGTGGTAATGGATCTTTATGTGCTTGGTCCTAGCATGGAACACTGGGTTCCTAGCCAACTGTAGGCTGCTAAGGTTTTCACAATGGATGACAATCTGCTGGTCCACCTGCACTCCCAAGTCCTCAAGTAATGTGCGTAGCCAAGCTACCTCGCACGCCGCAACTGTTGCACCTCTGTACTCAGCCTCTGTGCTCGATAAAGCAACCGTAGGCTGCTTTTTGCTGCTCCAAGTAACAACAGCACTCCCAAAAGAGAACATGAAGCCACTCGTAGATCTCCTATCAACAATGCTACCTGCCCAATCTGCATATGTATACCCATACAATGTTAATGGCGCATCTGCTGCATAGAACAATGCGTAGTCAAGAGTCCCTTGCACATACCAAAGTGTGCGTCGTACTCCATCCAAATGTGGCTTCCTCGGAAGCTGCATGAACTGACTCTCCAAGCCTACTATGTAGCTCAAGTCTGGCCTCGTGATAGTCAAGTAGATTAGACTACCCACAATCTTCCTGTACATCTTGACATCCTCAACAACATCACCCTTCTCTTCACTCATCTTTGCATTCACATCCAAGGGAATAGAAATTGGCTTACAATCAGCCATACCATATTTTGACAACATGTCCAAAGCCTATTGTCTCTGTGACAGCCATACACCCTCTAGAGTCCCGATCACCTCAATGCCAAGAAAGTAGCGCAACTCACCTAAATCTTTCATTTCAAACTCCTGTTTGAGAAGACCCTTCACATGGTCAATCTCCATAGCATTGTCACCCACAATAATAAGGTCATCTACATATATGGTAATGACCACAATCCCCACATCACTCTCACGTACATAGAGTGAATGATCAACATGAGCTCTCCTAAACCCAATACTGACAAGATACTTGGCAATCCTGTCATACCATGCTCTAGAGCCCTGCTTCAAACCATACAAAGCTTTGAGAAGTCTGCATACATAATCTGGGTAACCTGGATCGACATAACCAGGTGGCTGATCCATATACACTTCCTCTTGCAACTCACCATTCAATAAGGCATTCTTTACATCCATTTGATGCATAATCCATCCTCTAGATGCAGCCACTGCTATGATAGCTCTCACAGTCGTCATCTTTGCCACTGGAGCAAAGGTCTCCCCATAGTCTATGCCATACATCTGTGCATAGCCCTTTGTGACGAGCCTTGCCTTGTGACGCTCAATGTTACCATCAGCCTTATGCTTGGTTTTATACACCCATTTACAGCCAATAGCTTTCTTGCCACTTGGCAATGGCACCAACTCCCATGTGCCGTTTGCTTCCAATGTAGCCATCTCTTCATTCATTGCATCATCCCAATGCACATTTCCAACTGCATCCTCAAAACATGTGGGCTCCACATCCTGTATCACCTTAGCCATGTAGGCTTGGTGATGTGCTAAATACCCATCATAAGTCAATTTCTGACTCTGTTAGATCTGCGCGGTCCTGGGTCACTCTTTTGCCCTCTAGCATCTTCTTGTACTTTCCTTACACCAGGTGTCCTGACAGCTGGAATTCTAAATTCCTCATCAAGACTTTGTTCAGAACCATCTGAATCCAAGTCTACATGTGAAAACCTTGATGATGCATCAGCCATAAAGGGAGGTTCATCAACCTTTTCCTTTCCTTTTCGTGATACATTCCCTGTACCTGCTGGTGGAGTAACCTGCATACGTAGTCTACCATTCCATGGTTTCTCAACAAAGCCACGAGAAGACGACTCTTGTGGTCCACTCAAAACCTGTGACTGTGGCCTCACATTTTGTACAACCACATCATCTTTTACATCAGCCCCAATAGTGCCATGTGCATTACTGTACCAGCTGCTCATCTCATCAAAGACTACATCTCTGCTCACTCGTAATTCTCGTGTAGTAGGATTGTAGCACTTGTACCCCTTTTGTTCAAGGGAATATCCCACAAGAATACATTTCTCTGCTTTAGGATCCAATTTCCTACGCAACTCATCTGGTATATGCACGTAAGCTATGCAGCCAAACACTTTCAAGTGTGCCAAATCAGGCTTTGTACCTGTAAAATTTTCCTCAGGTGTTACATCATGCATCGCAGCTGTAGGTGTCTTGTTCATAATGTACGTAGCTGTATTTACAGCTTCATCCCAAAAATGATGAGGCATGTTCTTCTCATTCATCAATGCACGTGCAACCTCTGCAATGTGTCTGTTTTTCCTTTTTGAGATCCCATTCTGCTGTGGAGTATATTTGCATGTAAACTGTCTGTGTATACCATGCATTCGCAGAAAATCTGAAAAATCATTGGAGAAGTACTCTCCCCCTCCATCTGACCTCAATGTCTTGATTTGCATATCTGTCTCCTTCTCAATCATGACTTTGAAGTTCTGAAAGTGACCAAACACTTCACTTTTGTTACGCATGAAGTAGACCCATACTTTCCTTGTATGGTCATCAATGAAAGAGACATAATACCTGCAACCATGTATACTTGCAGTATCGGTTGGACCCCAAACATCTGTGTGCACCACCTCAAGTGGCTTTTTACATACATTGCGCTCATGTGGAAATGAGCCCTTTGACTGTTTTCCAAACTGGCATGCTGCACACACTTTATGCATACCATCCACCTTGAATTTGGGCAAACCTTTTACAATTTGTTTTGATTGCATGCTGCGCAATCTTTGCTCATTGACATGGCCAATGCGTTTGTGCCAAATGTCAACATCAGCCACAACACCTGTGCCTTGTGCAAATAATGCAGCTTTTACCTCAGGCATGTCTACATTCAGCATAAACATTCTGCCCACACATTTTCCCTCTGTGATTAGCTTACAGCCATTTTGGAAATCTTCTACATAACAGCCATTTGGATTGAAGCGAACCTGCAAACCCTGCTCAACCATTTGTCCAACAAAAACAAGATTCTTTGTAATGTTTGGGACATAAAGTGCATCTGCTAAGTACTTTGATTTCCCACTCTTTGTATTTAGAGGTATGTCCCCAACATGAGCAATGGGGTGAGCTGTGTCATCTCCTGTCTGCACATAGCCTGACACATCTGGTTTGCGCATATCTCTAAACCACTCTCCACGAGACGTCATTTGATTAGAGACACCTGAATCCACATACCAAACATCATCTTGGGTGGAATTCTCTGCATTCATTGTATTCATTACATGCTGCATAACAAACATGCGCTCGTTTTTGCTGTCATCTGCATCTCTGCTAGTAGATGCATAGTTACCCTGTTCTCTCTTTCCACTTGCTTTTCCCTTTGGACAGTCACGTGACATGTGACCTCTTTCACCACAAGTCCAACATTCTTTGCTATCTGCAGTATGTTGCTGCCTGCTTGATCCTGCACCACGACCTCTTTGACTCCCCCTGCCTTGAGACTGGTTTCCCCTGCCACCTGTATTGTTTTGATTTGATTGACCTTCCTGAAATTGGCCCCTGCAACCCCTTGGGCCTTGACCACGACCTCTACCTCTACCTCTGTTGGAGTTAGAATAGAAGGCTTGTTCAGAATGTCGTCTCTTGTATTCATGGAAGACCTCAAATGTACATACTCATCTCCTAGACCATCCAAGCATGCACGGACAAGGTCATTGTCTTCCACTGAGACTTTAATAGATCCAAGATCCTCGATGATACTCTTGATCTTCAAAGCATAATCATTGATGGAGAGGTTGTTCCTCTTAACCTGATTTAGCTCCGACTTTAGTTGAAGCTTCCTGGCCTTGGTGTTCACCTCGAACACTCTGCCTAAGTTTTTCCATGCAATGGCAGGGATTTCAACATCTTGTAGATAGCCCATCATGCCATCCGTGATGCTCATAGAAAGCCAATACATCACTTTGCTCTGGCCTTGTTGCCAGTCCCTCAAATCTTTTCTTTGTTCTGCTGTAGCATTTGCCTCGGGAATCTCTGGTTCCTTTTCATTGTCTCCTTCTACATAGTCCCAATAACCTTTTCCTTTTAGGAAATTAGTTATTCTGAACTTCCATGCAAGGTAGTTATTTTTCTCAAGCTTCTCAGTAACAATCTGACTGAAACCGTCAGACATCTTGAAGCACTAAGAAAAAATAGCTGCAATCTGCAAAAACCTGCAAATTTGCTGAACCTGCTATCGTGGTACCTGTAACGCTTTCTACACTCAATGAGTGTCCACAATCAAGCGTACATACAATCATTGTACTTGTACGGTAAATCTCTATGTACTGCACTTTGGAGACCTGTTCAGAAACTTATACGAAAACCCCCTAAAATTGCGAACGAAGGGATTGTGATGCTCTTGCTCATTTAGGCTCTCTTGCCTGCACCAGGCTCTGATACCATGTAAAGAATGAGGATGCAAGAGAGCTACACAAGACAAGCACACACCACACAGAGATGGAAAGCTTCTTCTTCTTCTCACAGAAAAGAGAGTACAAAATGACTAAGTGCTAAAATTGAAAAGTAGCACATATGTACATGCGGTCACTAAGTGTGAACTCGCTAGAAGCGTACTAGGCTGGCACTATGAGTGTAGTCCAGCTGTAGAATCACTGGCAGAGATCCTCCGTGTCGGTCACCTAACGCGCCAGTGAGTAAATGTCGTAAGCGGCCAAGACCTGTAGTGGATGCCAGCTCAAGATGTAGAGCTCGACATCTCAACAGATTGTGCCATCATGGGCAACTTTGACATAGACGGTGATGAAGCCAGTTACTGCGGAACTATCGAAAGGATACTAAATATTAATTTTAGAACCTTTTATAGCTTCATCTTTGAGTGCAAGTGGTTTGCAAATGTGTCTAGACGACATGAGAATGGCCTCTACATGGTGGACTCTAGTGTGCATCACACAACGAGGTATGATAATTTAGTTTTACTGCGCAATTGTGAGCAGGTGAGTGACATGTACCTTTTTTATTCTTATTTACTTGTAGCGTTAGTTATACCAATGCTACTCACTTTGAGCTTCTATTTTATAGGTCATATATATCCCAACAATCCACCAACCAAAACTTTGGTTCGTAATTCCCGTAACACCTCAAGGGAGAACCATTTTTTCCACTAATGAAGTGGAGACTATCTTCGACCCTCTTCCACCTCCGACTTTGGATGAGGTGGAAACAAAGGAGAGGGAGGTCAATGAATCAAGTCCGGTGGCAGCAAGTCTTAGCGAGGATGATTGTCATGATGATGAAGACGATGAGATAGAGGATGACGAACTCGAAGATGATGAAGCTGGCAATGCATCGATAAATGACAATTCCGTTTCTCTCTTTATTGATTTAGGAGCCATGGGCTTAGAATTGGATGATGCTTCATGTAGAGATCTTTTGGAAGATGATTCATAAACATTTTACAGTTATGAAGTTTTTTGATCGTGTAATCCATTCACCTCTCTCTACCTCCTCTTCCTCTCTTTAGATTTGAGAATATGCTCAATTATGTTAATCAATTGATCATGATTATTTTAGTTGTAACCAAGTGTAATCTTATATCCCCCACCTCCTTCTCCTCTCTCTCTCTCTCTCTCTCTCTCTCTCTCTCTCTCTCTCTTCTTTTTTATATTTGAAAATTATATACAATATTCTTTAATTTTTATTGAGAGGAGGGAAACACCAAAATTTGAATTTGGGGGGGGGGGGGGGGGGAGGAGGGGTTAAACCAGAATTTGAAAGTTTAGGCACTAAATTTGGGCAGCGGATATAACGCCGGTAATGAGCGCGGTAATAACAACGGAGAAAGTCATGGTAATACTTTAAACACAAAAAAATCCCCGGCCTCCTCTCTCTTGTTTCTCTCGGTGAATTTACACCTTCTCTCTACCAAACGCGGTAAAACGGCGCGATAAACACTTGAAGATTTCATAGCGTTAATTATCTATATTCTTCTATGATTATGCGTTGGGTTTTTATCCATTAGTGTGTTTAATCATTTTCTAAGCTAACATGAATGAGTTTAACTCAAATTCAGCAATGGACTATGATAAGGAAGGCTAATCTACCATTCAAGATTAGAATAACCTTTCTATGCTTGAGAAAAATCATGTGTGGCCTGTTGAGAGGGTTTAACACTAATTTTATGTAAAACTACTCCTTGAAATAATTAACTTAATTACTGTCAAATTCTCACTAGAGTTTTTGCTCTCTTAGTGGGTGCATAGAGGACTCTCTAGAGATAGAGAGTACTTGCCCATAGTCTCCGAGCCTAACTCAAATTGTGGGGGGCTATAGATTTATGTAGAATTTTTGTAAGCTACCTAGGGCTCAACATAAGCTCCCCACCAGCTTCTTAGCCCTCCTTGCTGCTATTTTTGACATAGATATTCCCTATATAGCCCCCATGACCTACCTGCATAACTTGCCCATCTTAAAAGTTAAGCTATGCTAAGTTGCTTCACTCCCTACTTATTCAAAAATATCAACCCATGTGGATAAGGCCATGTGACTTCTTATCAATACCCATATGATTTATTTCAATCCTAAACATGTGTGCCATTGCCCTTGATCCTAAATCAATGAGTAGTTTCTTGGCATGGGGTAAAGACCTTGCGTCTCGTCATGTTCTTAAAAGCACTTTGCTTTGCACAATAGGAGATCCTTCCAAATTAAAGATTATAAGCACAAAAAAACAAGAAAAACATGAAATTGTCTAATCGTGTTGCCCATCTATGCCAATTGTCTCGAATTCGGAAGCACATGATGCTCGATTGAGAGTGAATTTCAATCTAGCTTTGTTTTCCTTGCTTAAATTTGGCTTATAGCCATGGATTCTTATAGATTGAGAGTTTTCGTATAGACCATGTAAGTCCTCTTGGCTTGATTCATGCTTACACCCAATGAGAGACCATTCATATACATTGCAAAGTGATCTTAAGTCCGTATGATGATAGCATATCAGAAACTTGGGAAGCCAATATGCCATATATTTTTAACTGAAGCTTTGTTTCACATGATAATTACCCTTGGTGGTTTGGCGATACTGTGCATGCTCAAGATTGAGTTAAAATTAAACAAGGTTGATAACTTCTAACCTGCAGGGTCTGCTACTACCGGCTTAGTTGGATGCATTTTGATAAGCTTTATCATGCATAAGTGGGTTTCGCTCTTAGACCAAGGCAACATGTTCGAGGTGAAGATAATTTTTGGAAGCCTCTGCCCAATTTCTTGCAACATAAACTCATTTGTAGAGTAACAAAAACCATATCAATCATGAAATTGCAAACTTTATGATCATTTCTAGGTCATTTTCTCTATTGATACCGTGGATATGGAGAAACCTAGTTGCCCTTGCAACTATTTCTTGCCGTGTGTGTATATTGTGGAGAGTTCTTTGAGATTTTGAACCCATTGAAATCATGCGGCCACTACTTGCCTCTAGCATGCCTTTTCAATTCACCATAATGATTCTCGACACAAATACGTACGCGGCCTCCCGAGACAAGCACCTTGTTCCGTATGTGTAAAGCTCTAAGAGAGCACCTTGCTTCTTGTCTACAGCTCGAAGTCCAACTATATGGCAATAGTCTGGGCCTTTTTTCAGCACGCTTTCCTTGCTGAGACCATGATATTGCCGAGTTTTTTTGAACGTCGCGCTTTCCTAGACTGGCTGCATGCTTGTAACAAAAACCGGTACATGCCGATTGCATGGCCTGAGCTAGTATTCCGTCTTGCTTTAGGCCTAACGACAGTTAGATTGCAATGCTCGATTTCACGAAAACCACTTTTCAAATTCACTTATCCTCGTGAAGTATGAACTCGATGGAAACTCAAGAAGAAATGCAGAAAACCTGACTCTCGATGGCTTCAGTGACCATACAATATCTTGCTTAGATTCCGAACCTAGGAATGTTCCAAGAAAGAACTCTATGTTTGTGGGGGAGACCTACCAAGATGGGGATGCCCATATAAATAAAGGGACTAAAAAAACTCTTTTAATGTAAACCAAGAGGTTCAACACCGCGGAGACTGCCTTGGACCAATTCTGCAGAAGCAAAAAACACCTATCACGCATGGGTACTCTCTTCTAGAGCCAACGCCATGGCAAAAACGAGACGAGCTTTGTCGCCTTCCTCTTGTGTAAGCAACTGCTGTCACGCTCTATCCTCTGTTGGGCCCTTGCAAGGCCACGACCTCTCCCCTGCTTTCCGGGTACACTAGTGTAATTAGAACTCAGGGACTGCGACATTCTCATCTCCACCCAACCTTCCTATATATAGGCCCCTGACCCTCTGGCTTGTAGCAATATATACACCCCTGCATGTGTGTCTGGCACATTGCCAGGCTAGGGCCTTACCCTCCTAGCCCTACCCTTGGCATGGTAGGCAAAAAGATTGGAAAAGATATAAGAGGGGTAATTGTTTCTAGAGTTCAAGGCACTCTAAACCCTCATTGAAATTAAAGACGAGAGTTGATCAAGAATGTGGAAGAGGAAGAAGGCAATCTTGTCATGGAGCGTGCTTGTAGTATCATGCCTCTAAACCCTAGTGGAGTAGGACATTGTGATCCTCGAGTGTAGCGCGGATAATGCGTCGTGCTCTCTACAGTGTGGGTGCCCCTCAGTGCAATGAGCGTGACAACCTCACTCAAACAAATGAAAACTCTCTCAAATAGAATGAAACACAGAAACAACGGATAACAACACAGAAACAATGGATAACAATAGAGACACAACAGTGGACCAGAACATGTGGACTCGACTAGCTCCAAGAACCATGTACAGACTCTGGCGTGGCAGCACACTCCGCTCCAGCCCAGGACTCACAGGTACAAATGGGGTGTCGAGGCTCAGATGTGTAGGGATGGTGAAGCAGTGCTCTGTGTAAGACTCTCTAGACGACTACGTGCAATATAATCGAACTGCCCCAAACGACTACTCATATGTACCACCGTAAAGAGCCACCAACGGCTCATAAATGTCAGCCATGTGGTGACCTGGCCACGAGGTCCACTAGGCCACCGTCGGTCGTCGGTAGGTACCCTGCCACGTGTCACTCCCAGACCAGACGTCCGTCCAGAGGGTCCGTCTAGTGTGAACCAGTCCCAATGTAACCCACTGTCCAACTCTATGTCCTATAAAGTGACACTGTAGCCCTGCTACAGGTTGCCCGCCACAAGACCGCTCACCGTCTCGGTGAGAGGAATACTGAAAAAACTGTGAAAGAAAACCACTAGGTGCTGCATTCGTACATTTCTTGAAGCAGGTGCTAGGCCCAACCATGACCTTACATGCCTCAAAAGTGGAGTAAAACACTGTCCTGCTTGCAACGCCTTAAGCCTTTGAATAGGGAAGAACCCAATATGATTGCATAGTCCAAGAATCCCAATCCGCAAAACAGACTGAGGCTCCTCAACAAAGAGATATGCTCGGTTTGGATCCAACGCATCTTTATCCTCCATAACTATAGTGAGAAGAAAATGACCTAGTCCGCACTTGCTGATGAAATTGTCGAAAAGAGGGATGATCAGAAGCTCGAGTAATAATGCGATGCGGTTAAGCTCCATCTTAATGGCAAAACGAAAAGCATTAACGGCATTGTGATGGAAACCAGGTGAATGCTTGAAAGCCCCAAGGAAACAGCCAAAAAGGTTCATAAACTTGCTACTGTGATAGGATTACACAAAATTTCTCTGCCCCTTTGTGCAGCATGCCATGTATTTACCATGCCTAGTATCACATTTTGCCATCATTGACGATGGCTCAAATGTGTTGGTTATCTCTGCAACGGACAACTGCTCATGATAGGCCTTAGCTGCCGAAATCATTGGGGCATATGATGAAAGCATGAAGTGAATTCTGGGGTAAGTAACCAGGTTGGTTCATCAATCACAGTGGGCTCTAAATCAACAAACACAGCTCGAGGAACATGCTTTCCCGCTCCCATCTCGTCTCACTGAAGAAGGTGTTAAAGGCATCATCACCGCCACCAACAGTCTTGTTACTGGGCATCTGTCCATCTGGATAGAGCTCCCAGCAAGAATTTTGACCTGGATGCCAGTCTGACCAGGGGCGAGGGGGGCTTGTTAGGGCTGAGGCAAGGGAGGGGGTGGGTAGGGGCGAGGGCAAGGGAGGGGAGGGTAGGGGCGAGAGGGGGTAGGTAGGGGCGAGGACTTAAGGGGGTGGGTAGGGACGAGAGGGGGGGGGGTGGGTAGGGGCGAGGGGTGAGGGAAGGGTAGGGGCAAGGGCTTAAGGGGGTGGAAGCCAATTGGATTGGGTAGGGGCCAATGGGAGAGGGTAGGGACCAACTCGAGAGGGTAGGGACTGATTGGATTGGGTAGGGGCCGATTGGAGAGGATAGGGGCGAGGGGATTGGAATTGGGTATGGACCAATTGGAGAGGTAGGGACCAATTGGATTGGGTAGGGGCCGATTGGAGAGGGTAGGGGCGAGGGGATTGGAATTGGGTATGGACCAATTGGAGAGGGTAGGGGCGATAGGGACCAACTCGAGGGGGTAGGGACCGATTGGATTGGGTAGGGACCGATTCGAGAGGGTAGGGACCGATTGGAGAGGGTAGAGACCAATTCGAGAGGGTAGGGACCGATTGGATTGGGTAAGGGCCGGGGATTGGGATTGGGTATGGACCAATTGGAGAGGGTAGGGGCGAGGGGGATTGGGTAGGGGCCAATTGGAGGTGGATTGGGAAGGGACGAGAGAGGAAGGGTAGGGTGAATAAAGGTTGGGTAGGGGCGAGTGGGCAAGGGGGAGGGACTTAGGGCGAGGGCGAGGGTAGTGATGGGGACTAGGCGAGGGGGAGATTAGGGCGAGGGCAAGGGGGAGAGTGGGAGGGGTGGGGAGGGCTAGATAGGGGCGAGGGGGAGGGGGAGTGGGTAGGGGAGAGGGTGGGAAGGGCTAGATAGGGGCGAGGGGGGGGGAGAGGGTGGGTAGGGGCGAGAGGGAAGGGCTAGATAGGGGCGAGGGGGAGGGGGAGTGGGTAGGGGAGAGGGTGGGAAGGGCTAGATAGGGGCGAGGGGGGGGGAGAGGGTGGGTAAGGGCGAGAGGGAAGGGCTAGATAGGGGCGAGAGGGGGTGGGTAGGGGCGAGAGGGGAGGGTAGGGGCGAGGGTGTGTGAGGGGGTGGGTAGGGGCGAGTAGGGATAGAGTAGGGGCGAGGGGGGTGAGGGGGTGGGTAGGGGCGGAGAGGGGGGGGGTAGGGGCGAGGGGGGGTGGGTAGGGGCGAGGGGAAGGGGGAGGGTGGGTAGGGGCGAGTAGGGTTACGGTAGGGGCGAGGGTATGTGAGGGGGTGGTTAGGGACGAGGGTGTGTTGGTAAGGGCGAGGAAGGTCAGAGCATTATGAAAGTGCAGGTTGAGGATAGAACCAACTATTCTCAGCAAGACAACGAGCAGAAGTAGGGAATTCATCCAGCACATCAAGCAGGACCTGCTCTGTGAAGGGAGTTGGCTAGACACAGAGGTTAGCTTCGTTCTGGTTGGAGAAGCAGACACCAATGGGGCTGATGTTTGAAGGGGGTTGAACTCCTGTAGGGGAGATTTCTTTTTGCTTATATACTTTTTTCTTGGCTTTCCAAATTCAACGGCTTTTATCAAGAGGGCTTTCACCGAGAGCGCATCAGGAGTATCTTCTGTGACCTTCAAATCTTGAGCTGGCTCATGTGGCTCATAAGGTTTAGTTACCTTGGAAACATTGGAAGAGGGTGTACCTTCAAGCAAAGAGTGAATTGAAACTCCAAAACAGGGCATAGATTTGGTAGCATCCAACCATTCCAACAGATCCTCATTTGACCCGTCAGGTGGAGTAGGTTGTTCCAATTCGAGGCTGGTTGCTAAGGACAAAGAACTATGTTGCACCACGGGATCCATACCACCTTCTAAGAGAATGGGTTGCATCGAGGAGCCAGAATTATGTATCCACATTGCATCATTTCCCCAATTGTGGAGTGCTTTAGTGTGTCGCAGCCATGGTCTTCCAATAAGCAAGGGAAATCCGCCCTCAACCTGGGGAGGACGAACCACCACAAAATCCAAGTTAAAAGTAAAGTCTTGTACCTGCAGAGGCACATTATCCACTATGCCCACTGGGTAGACTGTTCGCTGGTCGGCCAATGTAGCTGTGAAGGGAGCAGGGCGAGTAGGCTGTAGACCTAGAGCTAGCATAGTGAACTCGGGCATCAGGTTGATGCCAGATCCACCATCCACTATCACTCCTGAGAATTGCCGACCTAAAACGGACACTGTCAGGCGAGGGCTTCTATAATCAGTGAGTGGAGCAACAGGATTGGATATCATATAGGACTCTGACTGTCGCACTGGGAGGTGCCCGCCACTAGGACCTGCTCCAGGGTAAAGTGACTGAATAACTGCAAGGGTGTCACTTCTAAAACTCGCATCTAGTCGAAGCATGTCATAGAGGGACACTTGTTGGAAAGTGTTCTTCAAAACTGTCTCTGCTGTATGCTTCTCTTTTTCTACCTGTTGTTGTTCCTCTGGTACTTTGATCTTTTGTAAGTCAGCAACTGCTTCTAAGAAAGCCCCATCAATATCGGAGAGCATAGTAAAAGATCCTTTCTTAGCACTAGGGGATGGCATGTCAGCTGCTGGAGGAGGTGTAGGCATTGGGGAGGAAAGGGCTGTACCTGCTGGAAGATTGAGGCCGAGGGTTGCCCTCTGAGCTCGTGTGAGGACACCAGCTGGCTCCTCTACCAGCTGCAACTTGTCTTGAGAGGCAATCATATGGGCAGAAAGGGGTGGCTTGGGGTTGGTACTAACTGCTATCAAATTGATCTTGGCAAAGGTGAATTCAGGTTGGCTCTGACTTGGGCTCGCAGAGGTAGAGACGCGTTGTTTTGGACAATCCTTAGTGTAGTGATCCTGAGCCTCAAGGCAAAGTTGGCACGGAGAAGAGCCTTCTGGCAGAGGGCATTTGCTCTGATAATGCCCATACTCTCCGCATCTGTAGCAGAGTATGGGCCGATTGGAAGGGCGAAACGGGGGACGGGGTGGTTGCTGCATGGAGTTGGAGGCTGAAGTGTAGAAGCTCTGAGGGGTTGAGGTGGCATTAGCATTATAAAAACTTTGAGTCGGGAAAGTTTTTGACATACCTTGGACAGCAGGGGTATTGAGCAAAGGTGGCATGTAGTTGGGATGGCCGTAGTGGGAAACCATGTTGGATGATGGTGCTAACCCTTGTTGGAGAGAAGGACCAAGACTTTGCTGTATTTTGTGTAATCCCTTTAGGTAGTAACAATCCTTGTCCTCATGTCCAGATTTTTCACAGAAGTGGCAGTAAACCCGAAGGGGGCATTCCTGCGGAGGGTGCCCAGGAGAGCGGCATGAGCTACACCAAACCGTAGCCTTAGTCTCTTGCTGACACTTGAGCTCTTCTAGCTCGCGCTTAATCTGTTCCAATGCCTCATGATTTGGAGGCTTCTCTTGTCTAAGAGAGAAGTACCTCTCCTCTTGAAGAGCTCGCTGTAACTTTAGGGCTTCCAGTTCCCTGCGTAAAGAAGTTAAAGGATCGGCAGGACTACCTTCCGAGAACGCAGAGGGAGTTTCTATGTGAGGAGAGTTGTTGAATAGATTCCTAGCCCCCTCTATCCTAGTAGCAGCTGCGATGAACTCCTTGAGAGTGGCGTCGGGTCGGAGACTCTCTCGGAGTTTTTGTTGAGAAGTTTTGGGAAGCGCCTTCTCCACCCACTTTTTAACCATGAATTCACCGGGTTCGTGGGGGAGCTTGGCCACCAACGACTTAGTTTTAGTCATAAGCTCTGCAAAAGTCTCCTCAGGTTTGAGCACCATGTTGGCCAACTCATCCAACACCTTCTCCTGGTAGTCACCTGGCCTGAAAGCTGCACAGAACTGCTGTCTTAAGGCTGCCCAAGTTGCAAAATGGTTCTCTGCAAATTGACTGTACCATTTATCTGCTAGGCCATCCAGGGTGGATGGAAATAGTACCAAATAAGCATCTTCTCTGTTCAGACCACGTCCCCTACAGAGAGATACAAATCTTCTTGCATGGTCGTCAGCATCTTCTGAAGACAGCCCTTTGAATGTAGGGAACTTGATGTTCACCTTGGCCAAAACACTAGCTAGTGGCTCCATGATTCCTTGCTGAGTCTGTTGCACAATAGCTTGTTGTAGAAGAATAGGAGAGAGTTTTTCTGGAGAAGGTGATCGCGAAGATGGGGAACCTGATGAAGGAATGGGTGATGTGATATGTGGAGGTATAGGTGATGAGGTTGAAGGATTTCTACAAGGTGTCAAAGGTCGTCTTCTGTGATAGTACTTCAGAGGGCTCAGTAGTGGGCTTTGACGCTCAACTGACCTCCTTGTATGTGTCATACAGTGACCTCCAAACCAACCAAGCTTTGGGCTAGAAAACCTTGAACTGGCTGAAGACTGGTCCAGACTCTACAAGACCATACTAGACCAGACGAGTATCTAGACCAGCTGGACCAGGGACAAGGAGGACTAGACTAGGGTCTAGACCAGACAAGTGACTAGACCAGCTAGACCAGGGTCGAGGGGTCTAGACCAGAGAAGTGACTATACCAGCTAGACCAGGGTCGAGGGGGTCTAGACCAGAGACGAGGGCAAGTTGGACCAGGGCGAGAGGGGACCAGACTAGCAAGGCGAGAGACTTAGACTGCACAGGCGAAGCGAAGAAACCAGCTACTCAACAGAGTGAGACTTCAGTTGAGATCCCATCGTGGTCGCCAAAATGAGAGCACCTGTAGCGCGGATAATGCGTCGTGCTCTCTACAGTGTGGGTGCCCCTCAGTGCAATGAGCGTGACAACCTCACTCAAACAAATGAAAACTCTCTCAAACAGAATGAAACACAGAAACAACGGATAACAACACAGAAACAATGGATAACAATAGAGACACAACAGTGGACCAGAACATGTGGACTCGACTAGCTCCAAGAACCATGTACAGACTCTGGCGTGGCAGCACACTCCGCTCCAGCCCAGGACTCACAGGTACAAATGGGGTGTCGAGGCTCAGATGTGCAGGGATGGTGAAGCAGTGCTCTGTGTAAGACTCTCTAGACGACTACGTGCAAGATAATCGAACTGCCCCAAACGACTATTCATATGTACCACCGTAAAGAGCCTCCAACGGCTCATAAATGTCAGCCATATGGTGACCTGGCCATGAGGTCCACTAGGCCACCGTCGGTCGTCGGTAGGTACCCTGCCACGTGTCACTCCCAGACCAGACGTCCGTCCAGAGGGTCCGTCTAGTGTGAACCAGTCCCAATGTAACCCACTGTCCAACTCTATGTCCTATAAAGTGACACTGTAGCCCTGCTACATCGAGATATGGATCATAGGGAGGTATAAATTTTCTCAATCTGTTGCATGTGCCAAACTTAATTAAGAGGGTTTTTTCCTATTGTGCTAGCTCTTATTGTGCTTAATTTTGGGTGCATGGGTGCTTCAGACTTCACTCTTCCATTAGTGTGGCTAGGGGACCGTTCCAAGTGTGGTGGCAAGGGGTAGCAAGAAAGCATGCAGTCACAAGGAGACCTTGAGGTAGAGACCTTTCCCTCTTAAGAAGATGATGCTTAAATACAAGTCCAACCCTATGAGCTTTAAAAGCCGACATATTGAAGAGGAACTCTCCCACTTCACCCATATGCTCACAACATCAATGTAGGAACTTAACCAGCTACTCGGGGGGCCACTTGATAATTATGTGACTATCACGTGAGTGCAACAGAAGGGCTTATTAAATTTTATTTTTTCTCACATTTTCACATACATAAGGGTACCATAAAATGGAATTGGAAAATAAATTTACAGATTGAATAGAAAAAGGGTTTATTTTATTTGTCTAAAATTTTACAGATAAGGAGTTTAAAAAATAGTCCTTGAATGTACGCGATACACTCAATTTATACATAGTGACCCCCCTGAGACCAGCTATGAGAAGAAAATAAAAAGTTGTGGAACATATTTGGGACTGAAAACTCCAAGCTAGAACGCGCGGGTCCAAATTATCAAAGATCTTATGAGCTACTCTACAATCCGGATGGGAAGGCCATCACGTCTACCATCGCAGTTGTATAAGGTAAACCAAGGAGAGCCAATTTTTGCCCCTCTCATGAACAACGTCTTAAACTAAAGTCAAGGAAACCACGCTCTTACTCATATTTGCCACAACCAAACAAATGACATGTAAGAAGCATAGTACCAAAAGGCCCACTTGGAAGGATCTCTACTAACACTTCAATTTTTCATACCCAAAGATATTCACCATTCTAGAGCCATACACCCAACACTTGAGGTTAAAGGCGTGACATTTGATATGAAGAGAGCTGATGGACACCCTCCATCTTTGGAAATGTCTCCTTTTCTTTGAGTATTAATCATTCTCCTTTGGAATGCTTGTCTCTAGTTGCGACTTGCTCCAAATCTCTTCTCCAATTATATCTCTCCCATGCACTATAAGTTGTGGTTACTTCATCCAAAAAATGCACAAAATTATCATCAAGATACGAGTATACCTAAGCCTTTCTCATCTTTTGCCTTGAATTGAGCATAAAATATCCCCGAGAGTATCCCCTCATTTTCACTTGCCAAGTGTCTAAATCGAGGCCATTGGACTTATCAAAGTCATTCCTCATAGTGTATGGATGAGTGATATGCGAGATATGTGTCATGCGAGGAGAGGTCTTACCAAAATGTCTAGCTCCCTAACAAGAAGAGTATATTCATATCATCACCATAGAATATAGGTATGGCATTCATATCAAATAATTGAAAATGAGAAATGATCAGAAAAATATGGGAAACTTAAAGGTGCAATGAAGCACATTTGATAAGCTATGGGCAAACTTTTAATAACAAGTCTTTTGGTTCAACGTTTGGAAGTCTATTAAACAAACTAATGAACTAATAGTACCAACAAGCAACAAGTACAAGGGCAATGGACGACAAAAGGCTAGGGAGCCTCATGTGACATTGAGGAGAGGGACATTGAGATTCTCCCCACCTAGAGGCTTTAATGGGGTGAATTGCAATAGTTGAGCCCTCTGCAGTTGTTGTTGATTCAACCATGCCCTTAGACATACCAGCATGTGAAAATTGCTCTACAAGTGAACATGTTGATCTTCAAAATTTTAAACCATGGAAAAGCTCATACTGGAGACTAGCGCTGTTCTGACAATACCCACCTCAAGCAATTTACATTAGTCCATCCCTTCCCACAACATCCTTGCAACCCTGCTATTCTGTATCCGTCAGTGTCGAGTTATCAAAGTTTTCCTTCCCTCGAACACTCCCCATATCTCTGCAATCTCCTCACTTGTGAGGGCAGTTGGCTTCAGCTGTGTGATGTTGGGCTTAACTGTCGATCTGATCGGAGAAAACATGGGTGTCGATGCCGCAGAATTGCAAGATTTCACCTTGAATTCAAATGATGAAGTGGGCAATATCTTGCGAGACGATGAACAATGCGGCGATGCTTTTCGGGATGCGGAAGCTGTTGAAGTTGAGAATGGCAGCATCACAGATGGCATTGATGATAATAACGATTGTGAACATGAAGTGGAGGCTGTTGAAGGGAGCCATGCCTGTGATGATGGTGGTGATGATGACGATGGCGAAGATGATGACGATGACATTGGCGATGGTGACAATGACGTCCCCGGTGACGACGGCAATAACAACAATTTTGTTGACACTGATGATATTGACAACATTGATGTTGGGGATAATGCTCTTGGAGACATGGAAGGTGACTTTGTGTTGATCAACAAAGAGAGTAGCTCATCCTCATTCACATCATCAGATTCAAGCAAGGCCATGATATCCTCGACTGAGAGATTCGACACCTTGTCATCATCACCATCCCCATTGTTGCAAGTGGACATGAGCTTTAGAGGGCTGAGGTTCATTCTCGGTGACGGTGGGGGCGAGTGGGATGGAGGCACAACCTTCGACGGGATGAGATGGAGTTCATCCAAATTTGAGCCAAAGAATAAAACCGCATCACCAGTCGAAACCACAGCAAGAGGCAGCATTGTCGTGACATTGTTAATCCCGCCTTCCTGCCCATGATACTCTAGTTGCCATCCATCCTCACTTCTAGGGAAACGAGGTGTCTTTTTCTGTGGCACTAGTAGAGCGGTAGAGCACGCATCCTGTTGCTTCAGATCAATAGTGAGATTAGCCTTGCTATCTGTAGAGGCCTCCATTCTAATACAGTATTTGATCTCCTCTGTTACCTGATCATTCGCATGTGCGTATCTTGTAGGTATACCACTGATGCTATCTCTGAGATTAATTTCATGAAACCCATCTTCATCCTCATCATTCACAAGGTCATTCAAAATATTATTGCTAATGAAGGCTGGCATCGGTGGCTTGAAAAGGCCATCCTTAATATCCAGGTCTATCGTCTCATTGCATAGATCATGTGGGCACCCACCAGCGAGAGTCTCAGCTTGAAGCGACTGTCGGTGCGGCTGCCTAATGTGCAAGCCGTCTGCTAGCGGTAGCTTTCCATCAGACCTTGACCTCTTCATTACAGGCAACTCATGAGGACACCCATCACCTCCTTGCATTCCTAAAAGATCTTGAGGAAACATGTGCTTGTGTCTGACCTCTTGACTGCAATTAAGATCGTCTGCAGCAGGAGGTTCAAGATCGTCTGCACATGTAGATGTTGGACGATTAATAATCAAGATGTTGGACCTCTTGACTGCAATTAAGATGTTGGACCACTTGACTGCAATAAAGCATTGGACAATTAAACATTTAGATAACGACCAATGCATTGTGAAGCTTTCCAATGTCGTATCCCTGGATTATGCATATAGCGGGACAAAAAATTGATTGTAGCAAACATACAATCGAGTGCCAATAACGGCATAACGACATTTGCCTATAAAATTTGAGTATGGATACTGCTGTATATAAGCTTTTTCGCTATTGCTGGTTGGACAACTAGAAAGTGACAGTTTACAAGTGACAGGTAATGGAGTGCTTGCAGGTTTAATAGATTGCATGCCAGATTGTTTCAAGATTTCATCAATGAACTTGGTTTGATGAACGAACAAATTCCCTTAAACCCTATCCATCATGATTTGTAGTCCCAAGAAGTATGTCAATGGACCTAGATCTGTAATAGCAAAGAAACTTGCTAACTCAGATTTAGCATCATGAATAATAGAATCACTTGAACTCAGATTTAGCATCATGAATAACAGAATCACTTGAGGCTAACATTGCGATATCATCCACATACAATGCAACAACTAGACAAGAACTGGATGTGTGCCGAATATAAATAGTAGGTTCACATTGAAGACGAGTGTACCCATGTTGAAGCATGAAGGTGTTGAATTTCTGGAACCAGAGCCTTGGAGACTGCTTTAATCCATATAGTGAATGAAGTAGGCGGCAAACATATTGAGGGAACTCCTTTGAAGCAAAGTAAGGAGGTTGAATCATATAGATCTCCTCTGCTGGAAGGTCTCCATGTAAAAAATGATGTTTGTACATCAAAATGGTGTAGTTCCAGATCAAGTGCCGCAGCAAGAGCAAGGAGGACACGCAAAGAGGCCATTCAAAGAACTGGTGAGAAGGTCTCATTGTAGTCGACTCCATGTTTTTGGCTGAAACTACGAGCAACAAGACGTGCCTTGTACCGGGCTATAGTACCATTAGGTCGAAAATTTTTACATAGCACCCATTTACAAGTAATAGGAGTGCGGCCAGGAGGAAGAGGTACAAGTGTCCAGGTGCGGTTTGAATGAAGTGATGTCAATTCGTCTTCCATAGTTGCACGTCATTGTGAAGATTCTGGTCCTTCCAAAGCTTCCTCCATGGAAGTGGGAGATACATCATCAAGTACAGTGGAATCGGAGGAAGTTATGGAGGTCTTCCAATGATCGAGTGCGACAATTATCTGAAGAGTCGGGTGTAGAATGACTTTGTTGGGGAGCCTGATCATTATCTAGATGGGACGGTTGGGAAGTATTCAAACTGGAAGATGATGGATCAGTTATAGATTGACTGGTGGTTCTTGTGGTAGAGGTTTCAAATTGAGCTTGTGAAAATTCAGTAGGAGGAGTAGATTTGCGTGATGCTGTTGTTGAAGCTTGTCCATAATCCACATGGGTAAAAGAACCACGGAATCTGGGGTTCCTATAATATGGAGACACTTGGTGAGTAGAGGATTGACGATTGGAGTGATGGGTACATTTTTTGTTAGAAGTTGGAGTAATAGGTGCAACTGTAGGAGCTTATGCGAGCAATGGTGCGCGCAGGGGCTGGTGGCGGTTGTGGTGGAACTCCGGGAGCTATGACAGGCTGAAGTGCTTGAGGATCACAGGGAACGCACCATGTTACACTGTTGTCAGTTGAAGAAGAACTAGCTGATGCATCTGGAATATTTGTAGAGGCAATGGGGTTTGGTGAAGGCAATGCGAGTTGATCAGAAATAGTTGATCTAGTACATGACACAGGTATTGAGAGAAGTGATGCTTCATCAAAGGCGACACTTCGGCTAAAGAAAAACTTCCTGACTGATGGATCATAGAGTCTAAAACCCTTAACACCGTGAGGATCTCCATATCCAACAAATATGGCTTTTTTTGCATGATCAGATAGCTTGTCACGATTATCACATGGGATAAATGCATAAGCATGACAACCAGACACTCTAAGATTTGAGTAATTAGGAGGTTTTTGAAACCAAAGGCTATAAGGAATATCACCAACACTTCTGTGGTAAACACAATTTTGAATATAACAAGCTGAGCTCACAGCTTCTTCCCAATAAGAGTTTGGTAATCCGGCTACCTTCAACATGCTACGGGCAGCATAGAGTAGGGTACGGTTTATTCACTCAACGAGGCCATTTTGTTGAGGATTACTAGGCACTGTAAAGCGTTGATGTATTCCATGTTCTCTACATTAAGCTCTAAAACGCTGAGATGCGTATTCACAACCATTATCAGTTTGGATAGTGGTAATACGAAGATCTAATTGATTTTTCACTAGCTTATGATAAGCTTGGAATTTTGACAATATGCTGACACTGGTCTTGTCATGAAGAAATGATACGATTGTGAATCAAGTATAGTCATCGATGAAGGTTAAGAAGTAAAGGTTTCGGTTGAGAGAAGGGTGGGGTAATGGTCCGCAAAGATCTAAGTGTATAAGTTGAAGTGGACGAGATGTTCTATGAGAGCATGAAGGGTATTTTTGATTTGCAAGTTTGCCAAAAATACACCCTTCACATAAGGACAGGTGACTGTTTGGAGCTAAGGAATAACTTGAAGCCAGGTGATGCTTGGCCATCAGTTTCATTGTAGAAATGTTGAGATGAGCAAGGCGGTAGTGCCAGAGAAGAGTCTTGTAAGAGGTGTCGGTAATGTTTGTGGTTGCATGAACCTCAGCTGCAACCATAGTTTGGCCAAGAATATAGAGACGACCAAACTTGGGGCAGACAACAGAGTTCTTCTATCCGTCAGGTAGTTTATGTCTTACTACACAGTGGTTCTTACAAAATTCAACTGTGGTGTCATCTGAGGTTATCTTACTAACTGAAATTAGGTTTTTTGCAATACTTGGGACATAATAAACATGGTTCACAGCTACGACTCTCCCATCTAATAGTTGAATATGAGCTGTTCCAACACCAATTGCATGTTTCATGCCATTGTTTCCAAACCGTACTTCAAATGGTTGACTCAAAGTATGGTATTTTGAGAGCCACTCGAGTTGCAAGATTAGGTGGCCTCAGTATTAAGGATCCATGTGGAAGATGAATGGTTAAATGGGAAACACTCTGCTATAAAAGCAAGAAATGAATCCTCATGCGAGGAATCATGTGAATCAACTGATACCAATTGTTGGAATTAGGGTTGCAGAGAAACGCACACAGCTTGGAGAAGACGAAGGAAGCTCAAGGCACACAATAGAGAGTGTGTTACTTAGTGTGCAATGGAAAGATAGATAGCCCTAGAGTAATGGGCATATATACAATGCTCGAGGGAAAAAACCTCCTAAAGAGGGAAAAAACGCCTCGGGGTCCTAGTGTGTTCACACACATCACTACCACATGTATATGGTAACAACTTAAAGTGAAGTATGAAATTTTTATGTGCTTCAAACAATTTCTGGCTATGGCTGAAAATGTATCAAAATGTACTATGGGCACCCTCTGTTCCGATAGAGGGAGGGCGCATATGTCTCATGAATTCAGTGCATTTCTGCCTAGTCGTGGGATAAAACACCAATATACAGTGCCTTATACACCTCAGAAAAATGGTGTTGCTAAAAGGAAAAACAGGTCACTTACGGAAATGGCATGATGTATGGTCAAAAATCAAGCTTTGCCGCATTCTTTTTGGCTTGAGGCCATCATGAGTGCCACTTATGTACTAAACAGGTGTCCTACGAAAGCTTTGCAGTCTATTACTCCATATAAAGCATGGCATGATAGACAGCCTTCTATTGAGCACATGCATGTTTTTGGCTGTTTGGCATGCTTTGGTGCCACAAACACAGCGCAGAAAATTGGATGATAAGGCTGTCAAATGTATTTTTGTTGGTTATAGTGCTCAAAGCAAAGGTTACAGGTTGTATCATCCGCAAACAAAACGTATTCTGGTTTCACAGGATGTAGTGTTTGTGGAAGATTCTGTTCAGTCCTTGCTGTCATGTACTAGAGATAGTAATGTAAGCTCACAGGACATTTATGACACTTTGTTGCCTCTTTTTAGTGGTGGAAATATGAATATAAGTTCCAATGAGGCAAATGTACAGCCTATGGGGGTTTCTGAAAATGTTACAGATCAGCCTATTACTGATGCAGATGTACATGATATACTTGATGAGGAAAGGGCTAAAAATGAGCAGGCTAGAGGTATGCCAAAATGGATGATGCACACTTTGCGTGACAGTAAATTGGATGCACCTTTGTTTAGTCGTACTCGTTCAAGCTCTCGCCATGCATCTTATACATCAGATTGTTATGCTTTGGCTGTGTCTAGCTTACATGATGTTGAGGAGCCTCTATCTTTTCATGAAGCATAGAATTCAGAAATGGATGGCTACCATGCAATCAGAATATGATGCACTTATAGAAAATGACACATGGACTTTATGTGATTTGCCTCCTGGAAAAAAGGTCATTGGTACGAAGTGGGTTTAAAAGTTGAAACGCAAGCTGGATGGTGAGATTGCAAAGGGTTATGCACAGTAAAAAGTCATAGATTATGGAGAGACTTTTGCTCCCAGTTGTCGTATGACTATTGTGCGTTTTCTATGTGCATTGGAAGCTCATTTTGGTTGGGATGTACATCAATCAGACATTGTTAGTTCTTTCTTGAATGGTGACATATTTGAGGAAGTTTATGTAACGAAGCCTCGCGGTTTTGTCATAAAAGCACAAGAGGACAAAGTGTGTAGATGTAAGAACGCTTTGTATGGGTTGAAGCAATCTCCTCGTGCTTGGTATGAGAAAGCTGACACTCATTTGGTCAAATGAGGCTTTTGTCATAGTCCAACAGAAAGCACATTGTATGTAAAGCATGAGGGTGATGTACTTCTCATTGTGGTTCTTTATGTCAATAATTTGCTGATCACTGGATCAAATGAGAGATATATTGCTGAATTTAAGCGATTTGAATGCTACTTTCAAGCTGAAAGATTTGGGACTGTTGCATCATTACTTGGGTATACAGTTTCAGAATTGTGAGGGTGGTATTGCCTTGTGTCAGAAAAGTTACATAGAGACATTGCTATGTAAGTTTGAACTTGAGGATTGCAAACATATTGCCACTCCCATGGAAACAAGTTTGAAGTTGAGTCTACATGATGCTCGTAGTCTTGTTGATGTCACTCTTTATCAAACTGATGTTGGCTGCCTCATTTATGTATGCAACACGAGGCTGGATATTCAGTTTGCAGTTTCACAGGTCAGCAGATTTATGCATAGCCCATGGTCTAAGCATTGGCAGGCTGTCAAGAGGATTTTCCGCTACCTTAGTGGCACTTTACATTTTGGCTTGTTTTACCCAAGGGGGGATCATTGCCGCCAGACTTACATGCTTTTTCAAACTCAGATTGGGCTGGTTGTTTTGACACGCGAGTTTCCACAAGTGGTTTTTATTTCATGCTTGGCAGTTCATGTATATCATGGTTGAGCAAGAAGCAACCTACTGTGGCCACTTCGAGTTGTGAGGCTGAGTACAGGGGAGTCTTCACAGCTACGATTGAGTGTGTATGGCTCAGACGCCTTATGACTGATTTGGGTGTTGGATAGGACACTTCCAACACTATCTACACTGACAGTCAGAGCGCATTGGCAGTTGCAAGGAACCCACTTTTTCATGCTCGCACAAATCACGTTGAGGTGCATTACCACTATGTCAGAGAGAGTCTCTCAACAGGAGAGATCAACTTGGCTTATTTACCAACACAGGACAACCTTGCAGATCTTTTCACAAAGGCATTGTCTCGTGAGAAGTTTGAAACTTTCCGCAAAGCTTTGGGCTTACTCCCCTTTGTGGACTGATCATGTCCTCAGGGCATGGCACTTCCCTTTACTCATGTGCCAGCTATCGTTCACCGCATCAGTCCAGGGGGGATTTGTTACCATATACATGTGGTAGTGATGTTGTGAACACACTAGGACCGCCGGGGCATTTTTTCCCTTTTTAGGAGGTTTTTTCCCCCGTGCATTGTATATACGCCCATCACTCTAGGGCTATCTATCTTTCCATTGCACACTAAGTAACACACTCACTATTGTGTGCCTTGAGCTTCCTTCGCCTTCTGCAAGCTATGTGCGTTTCTCTGGAACCTTAATTCGAACATCAACCGATGACTAAGATTCATAGTCATCAGCTGATGGGCTGCTTGAATTTGAAGCGTACTTTTCATGACGTTGTTGATAGGGCTTTTTGCCTTTTCGTTGAGAGTGCCAACAATCCCGTGTATGGTGTCTAGGACGAGCACAATTTTTGCAAAATGGTATGCTGGTGAGACGAAAGTTGGGATTTGAGCAGGATTTGTTTTGACCAGAGGAAGTTGATTGTACTGAGGTTTGGGATTGGCATAAAGGGATAGTGATGAAGATGAACTATTATTCCCTTGTGGGTATTTACTATGATGCATTGCTTGTTCCTGGATAATTGAGAAAATAAGTGTAGGAACAGATAGTGTTGTGGTACTGGCTTTGGTGCTGATAAAGGCTTGCCATGATGATGGGAGAGCGCACAACAAGATTAATTATTGCCTGTACTGATGGAGGCAATTCAATCCCTGAGAGTGTGACGTCATCCATAGCAAGACGCCAGGTTTGAATGAATTTCTCAACATCCTGGTCATCAATCAGGGTCATATTTACAAGGTTCTTTAGATTTGCAACTTGGACACATCAGTGTGTTGGTATGTGTCTCTTAGTGTGTTGGTATGTGTCTCTTAATTGAACCAAATTGCATTTGTTGTGTTCAGGGTTCTCACAGCCTGCTTCTGGGAGCTGTCATTCATATGCAAGAGCAACTCCAATCAGGCGAAAAGATCCTTTTCTTTCCAGTCCCGTACAGCATTTTGGAGGACTATCTCCATCGTTGTCTTCCATGGTTGGAAGTTTTTATCGGTCAACTTGTCAATTTTATATGTACGCGCTGCTGTTGCTTGTGCCATCGAAGAGCGTTGTCGTAGATTCAGGCGTTGGGTTAGATCCCTATTATAACCTCGCCCCAAATTCTTCCGGAAACCAGCTTCCTCTGGTCAAAACAAATCCCACTCAAATCCCAACTTTCGTCTTACCAGCAGAACATTTTGCAAAAATTGTTCTCGTCCTGGACATTATACATGCGATTGCTGGCACTGTCAACAAAAAGGCAAAAAGCCCTATTGACAACAAGATGCAAATTATGCTTCAAATTCGAGCAGCCCAAGCAGCTGATGACTATGAATCTTCGTCATCGGTTGATTCGCACGATTCCTTGCATGAGGATTCATTTCTTGGTTTTATGGCAGAGTGTTCCCCATTTAACCATTCATCTTCCACATGGATCCTTGATACTGAGGCCACTTGTCATCTAACCTCGCAACTCGAGTGGCTCTCAAAATACCATACTTTGAGTCAACCATTTGAAGTACGGTTTGGAGACAATGCCATCAAACATGCAATTGGTGTTGGAACAACTCATATTCAATTATCAAATGGGAGTTTATTATGTCCCAGGTATTGCAAAAAACTTCATTTCAGTTAGTAAGATAACCTCAAACGACACCATAGTTGAATTTTGTAAGAACCACTGTGTAGTAAGACATAAACTACCTGACGGATACAAGTACTCTGTTGTCTGCCCAAAGTTTGGTCGTCTCTATATTCTTGGCCAAACTATGGCTGCAGCTGAGGTTCATGCAACCACAAACATTACCGACACCTCTTACAAGACTCTTCTCTGGCACTACCGCCTTGCTCATCTCAACATTTCTACAATGAAACTGATGGCCAAGCGTCACCTGGCTTCACGTTATTCTTAGCTCCAAACAGTTACCTGTCCTTATGCGAAGGGTGTATTTTTGGCAAACTAATTTCAAATCAAAAATACCCTTCATGCTCTCATAGAACATCTCGTCCACTTCAACTCATACACTCATATCTTTGCGGACCATTACCCCACCCTTCTCTCAACCGAAACCTTTACTTCTTAACCTTCATCGATGACTATACTCGATTCACAATCATATCATTTCTTCATGACAAGACCAGTGTCAGCATATTGTCAAAATTTCAAGCTTATCATAAGCTAGTGGAAAATCAATTAGATCTTTGTATTACCGCTATCCAAATTGATAATGGTGGTGAATACGCATCTCAGCATTTTAAAGCTTACTGTAGACAACATGGAATACATCAGCGCTTTACTATGCCTAGTAATCCTCAAGAAAATGGCCTCGTTGAGTGAATAAACCGTACCCTACTCGATGCTGCCCGTAGCATGTTGAAGGTAGCCCGATTACCAAGCTCTTATTGGGAAGAAACTGTTAGTAGAGCTTGTTATATTCAAAATCGTGTTTACCACAGAAGTGTTGGTGATATTCCTTATAGCCTTTGGTTTCAAAAACCTCCTAATTACTCAAATCTTAGAGTGTTTGGTTGTCCTGCTTATGCCTTTATCCCATCTGATAATCTATCTGATCATGCAAAAAAAGCCATATTTGTTGGATATGGAGATCCTCACGGTGTTAAGGGTTTTAGAATCTATGATCCATCTATCATGAAGTTTTTCTTCAGCCGGAGTGTCGTCTTTGATGAAGCATCACTTCTCTCAATACCTGTGTCATCTACAAGATCAACTATTTCTGATCAACTCGCAATGCCTCCACCAAACCCCATTGCCTCTACAATTATTCCTGATGCATTAGCTAGTTCTTCTTGAACTGATAATAGTGTAACATGGCACGTTCCTTGTGATCCTCAAGCATTTCAGCCTGTCATAGCTCCCGGAGTTCAACCACAACCGCCACCAGCCCCTGCACCACTGCTCGCACAAGCTCCTACAGTTGCACCTATTACTCCAACTTCTAATCGAAAATCTACCCATCGCTCCAATTGTTAATCCTATACTTGGAAAATGTCTCCATATCACGTGGATTGTGGACAAGCTTCAACAACAACATTACACAAATCTACTCCTCCCACTGAATTTCCACAAGCTCAATTTGAAACCTCTACCAGAAGAACCACCAGTCAATCTACAACTGATCCATCATCTTCCAGTTTGAATACTTCCCAACCGTCCCATTCAGATGATGATCAGTCTTCCCAACAAAGCCATACTACACCCGACTCTTCAGATAATTGTCGCACTCAATCATTGGAAGACCATTATGCTACTACATCAAAGATTGATAACTTCCTTGCTACACACGCTGTTGAGCCTAACTTTTGCTGTTCAGCCATAACTTCCTCCGATTCCATTGTACTTGATGATGTTTCTCCCACTTATGTGGAGGAAGCTTTGGAAGGACCAGAATCTTCACAATGGCGTGCAACTATGGAAGACGAATTGACATCACTTCATTCAAACCGCACCTGGTAACTTGTACCTCTTCCTCATGACCGCACTCCTATTACTTGTAAATGGGTGCTACGTAAAAAGTTTCAACCCGATGGTACTATAGCCCGGTACAAGGCACGTCTTATTGCTCGTGGTTTCAGCCAAAAACATGGAGTCGACTACAAATGAGACCTTCTCACTAGTTCTTCGAATGGCCTCTTTGCGTGTCCTCCTTGCTCTTGCTGCGGTACTTGATCTGGAACTACACCATTTTGATATACAAACAACATTTTACATGGAGATCTTCCCGAGGAGATCTATCTGATTCAACCTCCTTATTTTGCTTCAAAGGAGTTCCCTCAATATGTTTGCCGCCTACTTCGTTCACTATATGGATTAAAGCAGTCTCCAAGGCTCTGGTTCCAAAAATTCAACACCTTCATGCTTCAACATGGGTACACTCATCTTCAACCTGAACCTAACATTTACATTCGGTACACATCTAGTTCTTGTCTAGTTGTTGCATTGTATGTGGATGATATCGCAATGTTAGCCTCAAGTGATTCCATTATTCATGATGCGAAATTTGAGTTAGCAAGCTTCTTTGCTATTACAGATTTAGGCCCATTGGCATACTTCTTGGGACTACAAATCATCAGGGATAGGGTTCAAGGGAATTTGTTCGTTCATCAAACCAAGTTCATTGATGAAATCTTGAAACAATTTGGCATGCAATCTATTAAACCTACAAGCACTCCATTACATGTCACTTGTAAACTGTCACTTCCTGATTGTCTAACCAGCAATAGCGAAAAAGCTTATATGCAGCAATATCCATACTCAAATTTTATAGGCAAATGTCGTTATGCTGTTACTGGCAATCGATTGGATGTTTGCTACAGTGTCAATTTTTTGTCTCGCTATATGCATAATCCAGAGTCATTATCTAAAATTTACACATAACTAAGGTATAAAATATTCTTGTTCTCAATCATTGAGTCAGCCACTCCAACTATTTGGATACTATGACTCTGATTGGGGGGGAGATGTAGATAGTCAAGAATCTACTGCTAGTTTCTCTTTTGTACTTGCAGGCAATCAAAGAAACAAACTGCTGTGACACTTTCATCAGCAAAAGTGGAGTATGTGGCAGTAGCTCTCGCTACAAAAGAGGGCTTATGGCTACAAGCATTGATTGAAGAACTCAAGCTTACTCCGAAGTCAGAATTAAAGACTTTAATTTGTGACAATATGTCTTGCATTTATTTGGCAAAGAATCCCAAGCACTCTGAGAAGACAAAGCATGTGGACTTGAACATAAACCAACTGAGCAGATGTGGACTGATCTATTGACAAAACGTGTCAGCACAGAAAACAACCAACATAACAACTACAGTGGTATTAAAGAAGCTGATAATAACCACTATAGTTGTATTTCATAAGTAATAACATGATATAATAATAAACACATAATAATGAAGCAGTGTGAGCAGAAAGGTCACGAACTGCCTTTGTAAACAGATACTCAAACGATTGTTGTTCTATCTCTGCGCTCTCTATCTCTGTGTTTGATCGTCTGGTTCACCAACTCTACCTTGTAATAAACTTCTAGAGAAAGAACTTGTTTTACGATCTTCATGCTAAAAGGCTCTTGATTGCATGGTTGCACTACAATGTTAGCTCTCTATTGATCATTCACATGTAATGCAACCACCGCCCAGGATGAAGGCCAAGGCCAGGCCTATATTATTCTGAATGAATATGATGTACAAGGAAGAAGAAATCAATGGCAAGTCAGGCAGCACTTCAAGAGTGAAGAGACAATCATGATACAAATGATTCTAACCCTAATCTGTTGAATGCTTAGTGGGGATTACTAAGCGATTGGGCACTTAACCCATTATGAAGCAAAATGGGACAGTTAGTCAGAGATGCATATAGACTGCATTTGGGGCGCTCTTGAACACTACTTAATCATGCATACATACGCGCGCACTGACGAAGAGCATAATGAGAGTTCAGGAATCTGGAACGGGATTCAAGCATACACTCTTAACCTTTGTAACTTAATCATTTAATGAAGCATACTGTACTCATAACACTATGTAATCAACAGCTTAATCATTCAAGTGGCGCGGTACAACCTTAACCATTCGAATTAGCAACTTGTAATAAGCAGTGACATGAAGATTAATTACAAGCAGTGACATGAAGATTAAGGCTTTTCTCGAGCTGACACAATATCATATAAAATTATAATTAACACCAATTTGCAGCGTGGACCAACCGTTAAGAAAGTAGCTGGCTGGCGCTGCTGCACGTTACTTGCATAGGAATAATTAATATACCCCTCAAATTTCAAAATTCAGAAAATACCCCTGGCCCTCATATTTGCCAAAACCTTCCCAAAATGCCCTCAAATTCTTCTAAAATTCCAAAACATCCCTTGTTCTAGTCTATACCATATACATGTGGTAGTGCTGTGTGTGAACACACTAGGACAATCGGGGTATTTTTTTTCTCTTTAGGAGGTTTTTTTCCCGTGCATTGTATATACGCCATCACTCTAGGGCTATTTATCTTTCCATTGCACGCTAAGTAACACACTCTCTATTGTGTGCCTTGAGCTTCCTTCATCTTCTCCAAGCTGTATGTGTTTCTCTCCAACCTTAATTCCAACAATTGGTATCAGAGCAGGTTGCATCCTCTCGGGCTTAGTCGCCAGCAGCTCCAAACACACGCTTGCTCACTTTCTTCGATTTTGGTGAGCCTTTGGCGAGCGTTCACAGATCAACAAAAATTTTCGGCAAGCTCATAGAGCTTAGTATGCTCAGATTTCTGATTCAGGCTCATTTCGGCCTCCGTTTCTAATACAGCCAGGTCTGTGCAGGTAATTTTGTCATTTTGTGCAGAATTTCTGTCAGTGCCAAATATTGCATAACAGGTCCTATACAGTCTACTGCGGGTTTGTGCTATATAGCACGTGCTGGTCTCACTCAGTTTCTCCTCATTTCGAGCAGTTTTCACATCAGGTGCACGCATTTTCGATGGCTGACAACAACACAAATGTATTCAAGATGTTTGTTGCTGAGGACAAATTGGATGGGGACAATTACCCTATGTGGGCTTACATGTTCTTGTGTCAAAGGGCGTCTAGAATATTATACAGGGCATTGATGTACGTCTTGGTTCTGAGGATGTAGGCGATGTTGAGGATGTGACAGGTCTTGCTGCAAGGATTGCTGCTATTAGAGTTGTTTTTCCTACTGCAGAACAAGCTCGTTGGGATGTAAAGGATGTGCAGGCTCATGCGTTGATTGTGTTGTATGTGAAGCGCACCATTACTCCTCACATTCATCCAGTGAAATTTGCAGAACAAGCTTGGGATATTCTAGCAGGTCTTTATGCAAGCCGCAATGAGGCTAGCATTGCTTTGCTGCGTAAAGAGCTGGTATTGAAGATTATGCATGAGGAAGATGATATGAACACTTTCCTTGTTGTTGTCAAGGATATCAATGAGCAACTTATTTCTGCAGGTGAAGTCATTTCAGGCAATTCCCTTGTGCAGACTATTCTTGATGTCTTACCAGATTCTTACCCGACTTTTGCTAGTACTTGGAGACTTATGACCCAAGGAAATCCTGAAGTTGTCAAGTTTGATGCATTGTGCACATTGCTGTTGCAAGAGTCACTTTTGAGAAAAAACAGGACTAGACATCGTACAATTGATATAGGGTTTTATTGCTTCTCAAAGAAAGGGTCGTAACAGTAATGCAGCCACTTCTTATGGTTCTTCTGCGAGTGGAAAATCACTTGTTCCTAATGCTTCTGCTGGCAGCAATTCGTCTGGAAAATTTGGTGATAAGGGCAAAAAGAAGATGCATTGCCATTATTGTAAAGCTAATGATCACTTGATCAAGCAGTGTCCTAAGTTGAAGGCCAAAAGAGGCTAAGAAGAAAGAGGGTGGTTCCACTGTGAATGCTGATTCGACTACAAATGCAGCCATTGTTGAGTCTTCCGTATAAGGAGATTGTGATGCTGATGTTGATGCAGAATGGGCTTTTAGTGCATAGTGCACTTACAATCCTGATGTCCATGATGCATGCATGTCAGCTGCTGCAGATTCACATGTGTGGTATTTTGACAGTGGTGCTACAAAGCATATTACCTCACATCATGAATTGTTCACCCCTCTCGAGTCTGTCCCTCATGGGATTCGGTCACTTGTGCCAACAATGCCTCTTATCCGGTTCAAGGGGTTGAAAAGATTGTGCTTACTGCTGCAAATGACAGTTCTTCTTTCACACTTATTGATGTACTTTATGTACCTAGGATCAAGAAGAATCTTTTTTTTGTATCTACACTTGCTAGACTTGGACTTGTAGTCAAATTTGTGGATGACAGATGTACAATTCATGATCTCAGTTTTGGTGATGATATTGTTACATCTAGCCTTTTGTGCCATGGGCTATATAAGCTCACTTTGTATGACAAGTGTAGACAAAATTTTGCAAATGCAGTTGCAGATTCAAGGGTTATTTCAGATGCAAAACTGTGGCATGCACGTTTTGGACATCTAAATTTTGCAAGTTTGCTGCGTTTGCAGAAATCTGATATGTTGCTTCTTTGCGGCCTCTCAAACCACCTGTCAAACATGTTTGTGAAGGCTGTGTTTTGGGTAAGATGCAGCGTTCCAAGTTTCCAAAGGATGGTTCAGTAAGGTCCACATGCAGGTTGCACCTTGTGCATAGTGGTGGCATGCACATTTTGGACATCTAAATTTTGCAAGTTTGCTGTGTTTGCAGAAATCTGATATGGTTGCTTCTTTGTAGCCTCTCGAAGCACCTGTCAAACATGTTTGTGAAGGTTGTATTTTGGGTAAGATGTAGCGTTCCAAGTTTCCAAAGGATGGTTCAGTAAGGGCCACATGCAGGTTGCACCTTGTGCATAGTGGTGTTTGTAGGCCCATGCAAACTGCGTCCTTGGGCAATTACCTTTACTTCGTGACTTTTATTGATGATTACTCCAGGCATGCATGGGTATCTCCTTGTAAAACGAAGTCCGAAGTTTTTATGTGCTTCAAATAATTTTTGGCTATGGCTGAAAATGTCTCAAAATGTACTATGGGCACCCTCCGTTCCAATAGAGGGGGGGAGTATATGTCTCATGAATTCAATGCATTTTTGGCTAGTCGTGGGATAAAATACCAATGTACAGTTCCTTATACGCCTCTGCAAAATGGTGTTGCTAAGAGAAAAAATAGTTCACTTATGGAAATGGCACAATGTATGGTCAAAAGTCAAGCTTTTCCGCATTCTTTTTGGCTTGAGGCCATCATGTATGCCACTTATGTACTAAACAGGTGTCCTACGAAATCTTTGCAATCTATTACTCCATATGAAGCATGGCATGATAGAAAGGCTTCTATTGAGCACATGCATGTTTTTGGTTGTTTGACATATGATTTGGTGCCACAAACACAGCACATAAAATTGCATGATAAGCCTGTCAAATGTATTTTTTTTGGTTATAGTGCTGAAAGCAAAGGTTACAGGTTGCATCATCCACAAACAAAGTGTATTCTGGTTTCACGGGATGTAGTGTTTGTGGAAGATTCTGTTCAGCCCTTGCTGTCATGTACTAGAGACAGTAATGTAAGCTCACAGGACATTTATGACATTTTGTTGCCTCTTTTCAGTGGTGGAAGTTCGAATGTAAATTCCAATGAGGCAAATGTACGGCCTATGGGGGTTTTCAAAAATGTTACAAATCAGCCTATTATTGATGCACATGTACACGATGTACTTGATGAGGGAAGGGCTGAAAATGAGGAGGCTAGAGTTATGCCAAAATGGTTGGTGTATACATTGTGTGACAGTAAATTGGATGCACCTTTGTCTAGTTGTACTCGTTCAGGCTCTAGCCATGCATCTTATGCATCAGATTGTTATGCTTTGGCTATGTCTAGCTTACATGATATTGAGGAACCTCTGTCTTTTGATGAAGCACAAAATTCCAAAAATTGGATGGCTGCCATGCTATCAGAATATGATGCACTCATAGAAAATGACACATGGACTTTTTGTGATTTGCCTCTTGGCAAAAAGGCCATTGCTACAAAGCAGATTTACAAGTTGAAATGCAAGCCGGCTCGACTTGTTGCCAAATTCTATGCGCAACAGAAAGGCATAGATTATGAAGAAAATTTTGCTCCTACTTGTCGTATGACTACTATTCATTTTCTATGTGCATTGTCAGCTCATTTTGGTTGGGATGTACATCAATCAGACATTGTTACTGTTTTCTTGAATGCTGACATATTTGAGGAAGTTTATGTAACGCAGCTTCGCGGTTTTGTCAAGAAAGGACAAGAGGACAAAGTGTGCAGATGTAAGAAGGCTTTGTATGGGTTGAAGCACTCTCCTCGTACTTGGTATGAGAAGGCTGACACTCATTTGGTTAAACGAGGCTTTCGTAACAGTCCAACAGAAAGAACATTGTATGCAATGCGTGAGGGTGATGTACTTCTCATTGTGGTTCTTTATGTAGATGATTTGCTGATCACTGGACCAAATGAGAGACATATTGTTGAATTTAAGATTGATTTGAATGCTACTTTCAAGATGAAAGATTGGAAGATGTTGCATCATTATTTGGGCATACAGTTTAAGTAGTGTGATGGTGGTATTACCTTGTGTCAAAAAAGTTACACAGAGACATTGCTATGTAAATTTGGACTTGAAGGATTGCAAACCTATTGCCACTCCCATGTAAACAGGTTTGAAATTGAGTCTTCATGATGCTGGTGATCCTGTTGATGTCACTCTTTGCTATTGGCTGTCTCATTTATGTATGCAGCACGAGGACAGATATTTAGTTTGCAGTCTCACATGTTAGCAGATTTATGTATAGCCCAGGGTCTAAGCATTGTCAGGCTGTCAAGAGGATTTTCTACCACCTTAGTGGCACTTTACATCTTGGCTTGTTTTATCCCAAGGGGGGATCATTGCCGCCAGACTTACATGCTTTTTTAGACTCAGATTGGGCTGGTTGTTTTGACACACGAGTGTCCACAAGTGGTTTTTGTTTCATGCTTGGCAGCTCATGTATATCAAGGCTGAGCAAGAAGCAACCTACTATGGCCACTTCTAGTTGTGAGGCTATGTACAGGACAATCTTCACAGCTATGATTGAGTGTGTATGGCTCAGACGCCTTATGGATGATTTGTGTGTTGGACACTATCTACACTGACAATCAGAGCGCATTGGCAGTTGCAAGGAACCCATTCTTTCATGCTCGCACAAAACACATTGTGGTGCATTACCACTATGTCAGAGAGAGGCTCTCAGCAGGAGAGATCAATTTGGCTTATGTGCCAACACAGGACAACCTTGCAAATATTTTCACAAAGGCATTTTCTCGTGAGAAACTCGAAGATTTCCGCAAAGCTTTGGGCTTAATCCCCTTTGTGGATTGATCATGTCCTCAGGGCATGGCACTTTCCATTACTCATGTGCTAGCTCTCGTTCACCGCATCACTCCAGGGGGGATTTGTTACCATATACATGTGATAGTGATGTGTGTGAACACACTAGGACCGTCAGGGCATTTTTTCCCTCTTTAGGATGTTTTTTCCCCATGCATTGTATATACGCCCATCACTCTAGGGCTATCTATCTTTCCATTGCACACTAAGTAACACACTCACTATTGTGTGCCTTGAGCTTCCTTCGTCTTCTGCAAGCTATGTGTGTTTCTCTGGAACCTTAATTCGAACATAGTCTCTCACACATCTCTAACGATTTTTTTTTTCCTAGATGGAACCTTAGACAAGGGAATTGGGAGCTTCTAAGGCCCTTGTCACATTGGGCTGCATGCCCTTCCTAAGCACGACCGCTATGACCACCCTACTCGTGCGTGACAACATGTAGGATTACAATGGCTGTTGCAAAAGGTGTCACACTGGAGCATATGGGGGAAAGTGAAAAAGATGATGCACATCCAATAAAACTTCACGTTTGATGCTTGGAGGGATGAGCTTGGGCAGGCATGAGATACCGGCACACTTTTGGAAAAAGGTGGTTGCTAAGGTGAAGAGCCAGCTTGGCTAGGGAAACACGGCGACTCAATGTGACAAAGGAGTTCCATGGGCACAACATTTGATTGGTGGATGGCATGCAAAGGCGTGTATGAAGCGTGTACGCTTGTCCCAATGTGACACCAATCTAATGCTCATATAGCTTCACCTAGATCTCAACACTACACTTCATTCCCCACTCCTCTCACGTTGTCGGGGGATATGTATTTGAAATGTGAGCCAAGAAAGCGTCGGGCCTCTCGCTGTGGGAGGTGTGAAAGAAAGAAAACAACAGCTACTGAAAGATTTGGTAATCACCATAATCATCAATTTAATCTCTCTCTCTCTCTCTCTCTCTCTCTCTCTCTCTCTCTCTCTCTCTCTCTCTCTCTCTCTCTCTCTTTTATGAAATCTTCACGGCTAGCTTTGTAGAGCTACATTGACACAATTTGTATGCTTAAGTACAACTTAATCAATAGCCAAGGTGGGCTGTTAGCAGCACCGTCCCTTGGATCCACTAAAAACTAGGAGCTTAAGATTCCTTTTATAAGATTAAGAGAGCCGTTAACGGAACCGAGACTTTCTCAAACATTTAATCAATCTCTAGCTGATGACGGTAATGGAAATTTTCTTCAATTGCCCTTGGATTCTGCAACATTCAAGTCTCAAAGCGGCCTCTTCCTTCATCTCCATGCTTATCCAAGAGAGAGAGACAGAGAGTGGCTACTCCTTACTCATGCACACACGTTTTCCTCATCTCTACAAAAAAAAATATGTATCCCCAAATTGTCCAAAAAACTCCCATTTTAAGGCACGCCCGATTCTCTATTTTTAGCCTCTCCCCTTTATCTTTATTCAGCTTCTGCTTGCAGTGTGTAATCCTTGATTTTCCCTATTTTTCACCCTTTTAAGTGCTATTCTTAGCTTGCCTTAAGCTCCACGGCTCAATACTTGAATATTGGTTCTGGTCATACTGGCGCCAATGCTGGAACTAGTACAATTGGCTCTGATAATACTGGTGCTGACACTGGAGCTTTTGCAGCTGGCAGTGGTCACTAGAATTGGAAATGTTGGATCTCAATATTACTAGTGTTGGACACTGGACACTGATGCAACTAGTACTAGAATGACCGCACCGTTGACTCTTGAGACTCTGATGCTCAAGACACTCTAATACTGAACACTGGAAACACTGATCACCACAACTAGAAATGGTGGCTCCTGATAATACTGATGTTAGACACACTCGTAGAGCTGGCGCTGGAATGACCGCACCACTGACTCTTGAGGCTCTGATGCTCAAGAAACTCTAATATTAAACACAAGAAACACTGGTCATGGGAACTAGAAATGCTGGCTCCCTATAATATTGGTGTTGGACATTGGACACTAGTGCAGTTGGCACTGACACAGGTCACTGGTGAAACCGGTGCTAGAATGACTGCACCACTCTCGAGACTCTAATGCTCAAGACACTCTAATACTAAACACTAGAAACATTGGTCATGGGAACTAGAAATACTAGCTCTCGATAATACTGGTGTTGGACACTGGACACTGGTGCAGCTAGCACTGGGATGACCGCACCACTGACTCTCGAGACTTTGATGCTCGAGACACTCTAATACTGAACACTGGAAACACTCATCACAAGATCTGAAAATGCTGACTCACGATAATACTCGTGCTGGACACTGAACACTAGTGCAGCTAGCGCTGGAATGACCGCACCACTGACTCTCGAGACTCTGTGTAAAGAATGAGGATGCAAGAGAGCTACACAAGACAAGCACAAAGCACACAGAGATGGAAAGCTTCTTCTTCTTCTTCACAGAAAAGAGAGTACAAAATGACTAAGTGCTAAAGCTGAAAAGTAGCACATATGTACATGCAGTCACTAAGTGTGAACTCGCTAGAAGCGTACTAGGCTGGCACTATAAGTGTAGTCCAGCTGTAGAATCACTGGCAGAGATCCTCTGTGTCGGTCACCTAACGCGCCAGTGAGTAAATGCCGTAAGCGGCCAAGACCCGTAGTGGATGCCAGCTCAAGGTGTAGAGCTCGACATCTCAACACTCCCCCTCGAGCTCTGCATGTCGCAGAGTCCAAGCATAGTCCGGAAACGTCGAAGCTTCTCAGCTCCGAGGGCCTTGGTAAAGATATCCGCTATCTGCTCCTCTGTGCTGACGTAGACCAAGTCGATGTCGCCCGCCAACACTCGCTCTCGAACGTAGTGGTAATGGACCTCTATGTGTTTGGTCCTGGCATGGAACACTGGGTTCCTAGCCAACTGCATGCTGCTGAGGTTGTCACAATGGATGAAAATCTGCTGGTCCACCTGCACTCCCAAGTCCTCAAGTAATGTGCGTAGCCAAGCTACCTCGCACGCCGCAACTGCTGCACCTCTGTACTCGGCCTCTGTGCTCGATCAAGCAACCGTAGGCTGCTTTTTGCTGCTCCAAGTAACAACAACACTCCCAAAAGAGAACATGAAGCCACTCGTAGATCTCCTATCAACAATGCTACCTGCCCAATCTGCATCTGTATACCCATACAATGCTAATGGTGCATCTGCTGCATAGAACAATGCGTAGTCAAGAGTACCTTGCACATACCTAAGTGTGCGTCGTACTCCATCCAAATGTGGCTTCCTCGGAAGTTGCATGAACTGACTCTCCAAGCCTACTGTGTAGCTCAAGTCTGGCCTCGTGATAGTCAAGTAGATTAGACTACCCACAATCTTCCTGTACATGTTGACATCCTCAACAACATCACCCTTCTCTGCACTCAGCTTTGCATTCACATCCAAGGGAATAGAAATTGGCTTACAATCAGCCATACCATACTTTGACAACATGTCCAAAGCATACTGTCTCTGTGATAGCCATACACCCTCTGGAGTCTTGATCACTTCAATGCCAAGAAAGTAGCGCAACTCGCCTAAATCTTTCATTTCAAACTCCTGTTTGAGAAGACCCTTCACATGGTCAATCTCCATAGCATTGTCACCAACAATAATAAGGTCATCTACATATATGGTAATGACCACAATCCCCACATCACTCTCACGTACATAGAGTGAATGATCAACATGAGCTCTCCTAAAACCAATACTGACAAAATACTTGGCAATCCTGTCATACCATGCTCTAGAGCCCTGCTTCAAACCATACAAAGCTTTGAGAAGTCTGCATACATAATCTGGGTAACCTGGATCGACATAACCAGGTGGCTGATCCATATACACTTCCTCTTGCAACTCACCATTCAAGAAGGCATTCTTTACATCCATTTGATGCATAATCCATCCTCTAGATGCAGCCACTGCTATGACAGCTCTCACTGTCGTCATCTTTGCCACTGGAGCAAAGGTCTCCTCATAGTCTATGCCATACGTCTGTGCATAACCCTTTGCGACCAGCCTTGCCTTGTGACGCTCAATGTTACCATCAGCCTTATGCTTGGTTTTATACACCCATTTACAGCCAATAGCTTTCTTGCCACTTGGCAATGGCACCAACTCCCATGTGTCATTTGCTTCCAATGCAGCCATCTCTTCATTCATTGCATCATCCCAATGCACATTTCCAACTGCATCCTCAAAACATGTGGGCTCCACATCCTGTATCACCTTAGCCATGTAGGCCTGGTGATGCGCTAGATACCCATCATAAGTCAATTTCTGAACTGGATTTCTGACTCTATTAGATCTGCGCGGTCCTGGGTCACTCCTTTGCCCTCTAGCATCTTCTTGTACTTTCCTTACACCAGGTGTCCTGACAGCCGGAATTCCAAATTCCTCATCAAGACTTTGTTCAGAACCATCTGAATCCATGTCTACATGTGAAAAACCTGATGATGCATCAACCATAAAGGGAGGTTCATCAACCTTTTCCTTTCCTTTTCGTGATACATTCCCTGTACCTGTTGGTGGAGTAACCTGCGTACGTAGTCTACCATTCCATGGTTTCTCAACAGAGCCACGAGAAGAGGACTCTTGTGGTCCACTCAAAACCTGTGACTGTGGCCTCACATTTTGTACAACCACATCATCTTTTACATCAGCCCCAATAGTGCCATGTGCATTACTATACCAGCTGCTCATCTCATCAAAGACTACATCTCTGCTCACTCGTAATTCTCGTGTAGTAGGATTGTAGCACCTGTACCCCTTTTGTTCAAGGGAATATCCCACAAGAATACATTTCTCTGCTTTAGGATCCAATTTCCTACGCAACTCATCTGGTACATGCACGTAAGCTATGCAGCCAAACACTTTCAAGTGTGCCAAATCAGGCTTTGTACCTGTAAACTTTTCCTCAGGTGTTACATCATGCACCGCAGCTGTAGGTGTCCTGTTCATAATGTACACATCTGTATTTAAAGCTTCAGCCCAGAAATGATGAGGCATGTTCTTCTCATTCATCAATGCACGTGCAACCTCTGCAATGTGCCTGTTTTTCCTTTCTGCGACCCCATTCTGCTGTGGAGTATATCTGCATGTAAACTGCCTGTGTATACCATGCATTCGCAGAAAATCTGAAAAATCATTGGAGAAGTACTCTCCCCCTCCATCTGACCTCAATGTCTTGATTTGCATATCTGTCTCCTTCTCAATCATGACTTTGAAGTCTTGAAAGTGACCAAACACTTCACTTTTGTTACGCATGAAGTAGACCCATACTTTCCTTGTATGGTCATCAATGAAAGAGACATAATACCTGCAACCATGTATACTTGCAGTATCGGTTGGACCCCAAACATCTGTGTGCACCACCTCAAGTGTCTTTTTACATACATTGCGCTCATGTGGAAATGAGCCCTTTGACTGTTTTCCAAACTGGCATGCTGCACACACTTTATGCATACCATCCACCTTGAATTTGGGCAAACCTTTTACAATCTGTTTTGATTGCATGCTGCGCAATCTCTGCTCATTGACATGGCCAATGCGTTTGTGCCAAATGTCAACATCAGCCACAACACCTGTGCCCTGTGCAAATAATGCAGCTTTTACCTCAGGCATGTCTACATTGAGCGTAAACATTCTGCCCACACATTTTCCCTCTGTGATCAGCTTACAGCCATTCTGGAAATATTCTACATAACAGCCATTTGGATTGAAGCGAACCTGCAAACCCTGCTCAACCATTTGTCCAACGGAAACAAGATTCTTTGTAATGTTTGGGACATGAAGTACATCTGCTAAGTACTTTGATTTCCCACTCTTCGTATTTAGAGGTATGTCCCCTACATGAGCAATGGATGAGCTGTGTCATCTCCTATCTGCACATAGCCTGACACATCTGGTTTGCGCATATCTCTAAACCACTCTCCACGAGACGTCATGTGATTAGAGGCACCTGAATCCACATACCAAACATCATCTTGGGTGGAATTCTCTGCAGTCATTGTATTCATTACATGTTGCATAACAAACATGCGCTCGTTTTTGCTGTCATCTGCATCTCTGCTAGTAGATGCATAGTTGCCCTGTTCTCTCTTTCTACTTGCTTTTCCCTTTGGACAGTCACGTGACATGTGACCTCTTTCACCACAAGTCCAACATTCTCTACTATCTGGAGTATGTTGCTGCCTGCTTGATCCTGCACCACGACCTCTTTGACTCCCCCTGCCTTGAGACTGGTTTCCCCTGCCACCTGTATTGTTTTGATTTGATTGACCTTCCAGAAATTGGCCCCTGCAACCCCTTGGGCCTCGACCACGACCTCTACCTCTACCTCTATTGGAGTTAGAATAGAGGGCCTGTTCAGAATTATTTCTACCATGAGAAGAAGATGTGTCAAGGTTCTTCTCCTCAAGAATAAGCATAGAAATCAAATCTTGGAACACGGGGATGTCGTCTCTTGTATTCATGGAAGACCTAAAATGTACATACTCATCTCCTAGACCATCCAAGCATGCACGGACAATGTCATCGTCTTCCACTGAGACTTTAATAGATCCAAGAGCCTCAATGATACTCTTGATCTTCAAAGCATAATCATTGATGGAGAGGTTGTTCCTCTTAACCTGATTTAGCTTCGACTTTAGTTGAAGCTTCCTGGCCTTGGTGTTCACCTCGAACACTCTGCCTAAGTTTTTCCATGCAACGGCGGGGGTTTCAGAATCCTGTAGATAGCCCATCATGCCATCTGTGATGCTCATAGAAAGCCAATACATCACTTTGCTCTGGCCTTGTTGCTAGTCCCTCAAAGCTTTCCTTTGTTCTGCTGTAGCATTTGCCTCGGGAATCTCTGGTTCCTTTTCATTGTCTCCTTCTACATAGTCCCAATAACCTTTTCCTTTTAGGAAATTTGTTATTCTGAACTTCCATGCAGGGTAGTTATTTTTCTCAAGCTTCTCAGTAACAATATGACTGAAACCGTCAGACATCTTGAAGCACTAAGACAAAATAGCTGCAATCTGCAAAAACCTGCAAATCTGCTGAACCTGCTATCGTGGTTCTTGTAACGCTTTCTACACTCAACGAGTGTCCACAATCAAGCGTACATACAACCACTGTACTTGTACACTAAATCTCTGTATACTGCACTTTGGAGACCTGTTCAGAAACTTGTGCGAACGAAGGGATTGTGATGCTCTTGCTCTCTTAGCCTCTCTTGCCTGCACCAGGCTCTGATACCATGTAAAGAATGAGGATGCAAGAGAGCTACACAAGACAAGCACAAAGCACATAGAGATGGAAAGCTTCTTCTTCTTCTTCACAGAAAAGAGAGTACAAAATGACTAAGTGCTAAAGCTGAAAAGTAGCACATATGTACATGCGGTCACTAAGTGTGAACTCGCTAGAAGCGTACTAGGCTGGCACTATAAGTGTAGTCCAGCTGTAGAATCACTGGCAGAGATCCTCCGTGTCGGTCACCTAACGCGCCAGTGAGTAAATTCCGTAAGCGGCCAAGACCCGTAGTGGATGCCAGCTCAAGGTGTAGAGCTCGACATCTCAACACTCTGATGCTCGAGACACTCTAATACTGAACATTGGACGTGGGAGATTCACTCTATATACAAAATGGGATGCCACCTGCGAGCGGACAACTTTGATAAAACCCCTATATACGACTCATATTAGGAAATATGACCCCTCTTTCTACGCTTATACAACAATCAATGAAGAAAACTATCAAACCCCTATCTTACATGTAAAATATAGGTCTCACATAATCAAATTGAGTAAAAGTAGTCAAAGAGTGTGTACCATAGTGACTGGAAATGTACTAAGGAACCACTTCTGTTGATAACTAGTTGTACCCTCAGTGTGTCTCAATTTGACTTTCAAACTATGTGCCCGATCATTTTTCACTCTAGCTACTCGTCCAATTCTGACCCATCCAAATCTGGGTGTAAATCAACTCTTGACCTACTCCGAATCCACCCTTATCTATGACCGGATTGATACAAAACTGGATATGTGACCTCATAAAAACTACCCCTAAATTCATACGAGTTCTAGTGCACATCGATGACCATTCGTTACAAGTAATCAACCTAGGTGAGGTCCCTCCCCCCCCCATAAATATGATACCCCCCTCCCTTATTTTTAAGCTTGGGAGATAAATTATTAGGGGCTTGCACCTAACTTATACGCTTATGTAACTTGTAAACCCCCTCCCTTGCACTTACGTGGTGAGGTAAGTTTTCCATGGTGAATCCCTCGTGACACTGGAAACACTAGTCATGTGAGCTAGAAATGCTGGCTCCCGATAATATTGGTGCTGTACACTGGACAGTGGTGCAGCTGGCACTGACACTGGTCACTGGTGGAGCTCGCATTCAAATGACTGCACCACTTACTCTCAAGACTATGATGCTTGAGACACTCTAATACTGAACATTGGAAACATTGATCACGGGAACTGGAAATGCTGGCTTCCGATAATATTGGTGTTGGACAATGGACACTGGTGCAACTGACACTGAATTTGGTCTCACTGGTACAGATGGTGCTGGAATAACCGCACCATTGACTCTTGAGACTCTGATGCTTGAGACACTCTAATACTGAACAGTGGAAACACTAATCACGAGAACTGGAAAAGCTGGCTTCCGATAATACTGGTGCTGGACAGTGGACACTGCTGCAGGTGGCGCCGACACTGTAGCTTTTGCAGCTGGCGTTGACACTAGCAGAGGCATCGGAATTGGTAGTACTAGGACTGGTTATTGGCTCTCGAAAACCACATTTGGCATGCATTGACCGTACAAATAGCTTGTTAACAATCCATGAACACTGATCAAGGATCAGGTAAGCTTCTATTAAGCTCAATGTGCATCTTCCTGGTATCTTTCTTAATATGGGAGCAGAGCTAAACAACATCCACCCCCTCGAAACCTGCACGGCCTTCGGTCTATGCCAATTGTACTTAAGTATCATCATCAAGAGCATCATCACACTCATCCTCTGATGTATACATAGCATTATCTTCAGGTGGTTGATTTGTGTTGAAATATTCAATATTAATCTCAACTTAGTGTTGCTTAAACTACTTAACTCTTTTTCTTGCAATAGGCACTTTGAGCTCAGTACCATCCAGCTCACATAGCTTATATGTCACATTATCATAAACATGAAGTACTAACATATGGTCCAAACCATCATTTAACCATCTTTCGCATAGCAGTGTACTGGTTCTCCAGGCTACTGTCATATACAAGGACCCAATCCCCATCTTTAGTAGCATGTGTTCGTAGTCCGGGCTTACCATCAAATGCTACTTTATTCTTCAACCTTGCTTCTTTGAGACTTACTTTAGCCTGTTCAATAACTTCGTGATGCCTTTCAAGTTGGCGAATGCGCAAAGCAAACAAATATTTTGAAGGCATAATGGGTTTTTGCCCATACATTAACTCAAATGGCATAAAACCTGTAACAGAACTATGTGTAGTTTGATTAGCCAATAAAGCAAATGGTAGGAGTTTAGGCCAATCACCAATGTGTCCCTGGCATCCTTTGCTAAAGCTTTAACAATATGTGGATGCCCTCTTTCACTTTTTTCATTCCCTTCTAGATTGTATGTTGTAGTGAGAGCTAGTTTAATGCCCACACGAGCAAAGAAATCACGAGCTTCATCTACATCCAGCTCTCCTCTGTTAGGTAGTAATTTTACCAACACATCCCATACCTAGAAATGACATCCTCAAGCAAGAACTTGCATGCATAACTGGTGGTTTTGGTACGCAAAGCTCTACCTTCAACCTGGTTAGTAAGATCTTCTCTGGCAAGAACAATATACCTCATCTTCCACACTCCTATTGGCATTGTACTAAGGTCCATCACCCACTTGTAGTGCATGGCTAGTGGATAAGTGGGATGCAATCCATCTCAATGTCGCACATTAGAATACCGTTGGCATACTAGGTATGTGTCCACAAACTGAGCCACATCTTTATACATACCTTTCCACCAGTATCGATCCTTAATCTTAACAAAAGTTACCCAGAATCCCCTATGTCCAACCCATAAACTTTCATGAAATTCTTTGATAACCTGCTGTTGAGTTTCTTTATTACAAACAACCCATTGTGGTACCCCTCCTGGGCGCTTTGGTTGCTTCCATAAATGTCCATCCTTTAGAAAATAGTCATAAGCCTTCTTTCTAATCCTTTTATACTCTTGATCCGTCCACCCTTCATGCTTAGTAAGAGTGCTAAGGTAGCGACCGATCAAAATCCATTCTCCATCATAGAACTCCTCAAAAAATACCTCAAAAATATGAGCAATATTACCTCAAATTGCATGTCGATAAGAAGACGTATAGAACTTCAAGCCAACATCATAGCCCTTGATAACATATCTGCAACAGGATTATCTCTACATGCAATATGACAAAACTCAAGGTTAAGAGACTTAATATAATCTATCCATCGTAGCATGGAAATGTTTGGAGTAGAGCAGTTGGAAATCATCCCTATCAATGGCAAGCAATCTATCTCTACCACGACTGAAGCTCCAACAAAATATTCTTTATCAGACCCTAGAGCAGTAGCAATGCCCCAAAGTTCTCTCTTAACCTATAGGGTAGCCTCTTTGGCGAGCATTGAGCACTTTTGCTCCAAATCGAACCACATACATGTGCCCTTCTTCATCATCCTAACCTATAGCCCATCCAATACCCGTCGGGCTAGTGTCAACTGTTAGAATTACTAGCCTTCCACATTTGTAGCCGGCTTTCCTCAAAGTAGAAGCCTCCAAAAGCATCTTCTTTAACTTCTTGATCGCTCGTGTGTGAACTTCTTCCCAAACGAATCTTTTACCTTTCTCAGCAATTGATAAAGCACTTCTGCTGAGCAAAATATGGCAGCCAAATAAGATAGAATACACATGCACCCAGAAACCAACAAACTTCAGTAACCAAAGAGCACGTTTCCTTTATCTTTTGAATAGCTTCAACTTTAACCGGACTTGGCCTTCTACCTTCTGGACTATAGTATGCCCAACAATTAGAACCTCTTTTGCACAAAAAATTTATTTTTCCCTGAAAGTGTTAAGCTAACTTCTTCAAGCCTAGAAAAAATAGCGTCACAGTCAGCAATATGTTAAGCAGCAAAATGTCGGCACCTCTTCTAATCTTTTACCTCATCTTTTGAGCCTTCCCCACATCCTTCAATTGGTAGATCATCAATGAAAGGCATAGTAACATGAGGGATAAAGTCCCTTAATACCTTATTCATGGCGTTCATCATATGAGCTATAGAATTAGTAGCACCCTCTGGCAGTGTGCACATCCTTACCAAGACGAGAGGTGTATGCATTGTAGTAAGATCCATGCCCTCCAAAGCTAACTAAAATTGATCATATCCAGAGTAAAGATCACCCATAAAGTAGATCGATCTACCTGCAAAGGCCTTAGCAAATTCATCCATGATTGGGCCTATACCCACATTGGGGATTGTTACCTTGTTAACCGGCTATATGTTCTGTATGAACCTTAAAGTACCATTTTTCTTTAGAACAATGAACCATCGATTGGAGTATTGCGCACACGATGGCTCCAAAATTCCCATTTGTATCTTCTCATTAAGCAAATCGACAAGCTTTGGCAAGTGAGCTTTAGAACTGGAATGGGACGTAAGCTCCATGGCATGTGTCAAGGAACAATGTATAAAATCATAGGTGAAAAACTTTACCGTGTTTTTTGAGCATACCTTGAAAGCACTTAAATTTCCTGTAAGATACTGAACCCTCATATGTCAATCCCAAAAACCCCAAAGAGGAGGTCTCTCTTTGCAAGAACTTCTCCTCACTTGTGCCGCCATAGTCCCGCTTTATATGGCACCCCAAGAAAATCCTGAGCAAACCTGTGTTCTTTGAACTCTTTGTGTATCTTTGGCATTGGACGATCACGTGAACTGTTTTTGTTCCTTGCATGGTCAACACATACAGTTAAAAATTGAACCGCTTCCTTACCATCTCGGCTCCAAACCCCTACATAGGCTAAGCCATCATCTAGCACCTTGGTTTCCATTCGCACAGCTATAATGTAGTGCTGTCCTAAAATTAGTGGGTAGGAGGAATGTTCCTGTATAAAGAAGTTTTTCTCATTATAGACATCCCCAATAGTTACCTTGACATTTAAACATGCACCGTAAAGATCGCCTAGAAGCATGTTGGCAGCTCGAATCTGCCACCCATGGTCCACATCAATAGGCCACTTCCCCTTCTGGTGCAAATTCTTCGCCATCAGATTGATTTTGAACCATCTTCTATAAGGGCTAAGATCAGCTCCTCAATGTCGTGAAGCTTTACCACAATTTCAGTTATTGCTCTTGCCCAATAAGTCCTTGATAGTTAATTCTTTGCCTTCCCCGTCACTAAAATGCATGTTTCTTACCTCGGGTACAATAGGGTTTGAAACCACCATAGGACTTCTTCTTTAAGATCTGCTAAATATTCTTCGTAATCATCCAAAATTGCTTCAATGTGTTGAACCACTTGGCTCGTAATTGATTCTGGCTCTTCTCACTCGGTATCTGTCGCTTACTTTTAATAATGTCAATGATATCCTCATGGAACTCACGCTTGGCAATTCCCAGAATATCGCCCAATGTAAGCTCCACTTTACTATTCAGGATATAGTCTTTGAAAACCTTCTCTAGATCTGTAGCCAATTCAATGTCAAATTTAAGCTTATATGAAGGTCCCTTAAGCTTACCTTGCTTTTTGTCCTTTGGAGCCTCCTCCATAACCACTTCAAGGGCAGGCTTAGGAACAAGCCCAGGCCCTTCCTCTTTCTTGCTGCCATATCTTGTTGGCCTTTTTGATGTCCCATCAACCTCTTCATCCCTTTTTTGCTTCTCTTCCACCCTAGCTTCATTGGCTTGAGCTTTAGCAATATATGCATATACTGAAAGAGAATCTACTAGATCGGTCCACCTAGTAGTTTCCAAATTGAATTCCCTACATTTTGTAACTTCCCATACATTACCTCACCTGTTTTTGTTGTCTTCAAAACATACGGCCACAATTGGCCCTTTGCACCTGTACCTTCAATATCTCCCTTACCACAAATCTGTAGCCCATATGTAGCTCCTTCCACAAGAGAAACATTATGCTAGATTTCTTCCACTAGCTTTTTCATGCCGCCCCTGCCAAAGTTTAAGTCTCTCGTGCTGCCCTGAGATGAATCTTCCTCTCTTTCCAGAAAACCAAATTCTTCTTATAAGCTTCATCACACTCTTTCACATACCTATGCTGTTCACTATCGCACCACATGCATCGATTATCCCAATTTTTATGTGGTGGCTATTGCTGCTTAGGTTCGGAGGTAAATGACTTTGCAGCAGACCCTTCAAAATTAACTGTTTTGAAATTTAAATTTATCTCTTGAATATCTTTTACTAGATCATGAAGAACAGGCCCCTCCACCTTAGATAATGTAGAGGATAGCTTCTCCTTAGTTTCTTCTTCCACAACATCCATGACATCTACCACCTTTTGGTCCTTCATCAAACGCTACTCTGCTGTGGATAGCTGGTCAAATTTCTTTTTAATTTCTCATAACAGCTCACGTGCAGACAAGTCCTTATTCTTTTTTTGCATTCACTTCACAAAGATTTGTCTGGTCACCCTCTGAGAATCTTTGAGAAAATATTCCTCTTGCAGTGCCTTCGTAAAGTCCTACCAATTTGGTCCTTGAGCCACCTAAATTTCTTTCATCCGGGCTCTAAGTTTCGGCACTGCAATCAGATGAAATCCTTCCACTCAGACGTGGTCTTCAATTTCATTATCTTCCATAGATTGCTCATAAAGATTGCGAAATTTTGAAATATCTCGTCCTTCAAGCCACTGCAACTTATCTGTAACATTTTTTAGGCTTTACAAATCCGTTCTTGGTAGGGATTTATGACTAGTGTGCAAAGTAGAGCCTTCTTTTCTCCACATGCTCATTGTGAACACGTGGTAATAATGCTTGTTGTTAGCGTGCGATTAGTTCGTAGGTGGGTTTGTGCGGTTGGTTGTTTACTTCGTGTATGATTAATAGAGAGAGAGAGAGAGAGAGAGAGAGAGAGAGAGAGAGAGAGAGAGAGTAAGAATGATTTAATGATTATTGTTAAATAAGTCCTAATGTAGAGAGAGAGGGAAATGTTGAATGTTAGAGTAGTGTCAAAATAGTTTAAGCTAGAGAAAGAGATAGATAGAGAAAGAGAGAGAAAGACAAAGAGAGGGAGAGAGAGATAGAGAGAGAGAGAGAGAATAGAGAGAAAGTGAGAGATAGAGAGAAAGAGGGAGAGAGAGAGAGAGATAGAGAGAGATAGGATCAAAGAGAAAGAGAAAGAGAGATATTGAGAGCAAGAGGAAGAGAGAGAATAGAGACAAAGAGAGAGAGAGAGAGAGAGAGAGATAGAAAGAGAGGGAGAGAGAGAGAGAGAGAGAGAGAGAGAGAGAGAGAATAGACACTACAACACGTCGTGTAAAAATTGCTACAGATACCGATGAGATAAGACTTCTTGTAAAAGTAAAATACGTTGGAATGAGCATCGGGATACATGCCGGTATTGTGTCGTCGGTATATGCACCAGTACAAAAAACGTCAGAATGCACGTTGTTACATGCATCGGAACACTTGTGGTTACATACACCAATATTTTTTTTAATATATCGACGGTTTTTTCGAGGCCCATACCAACGCATGTATCGAATACTGTACTGACGACCAAATCTGATATTTTTTTTTGGACAGAGAGGATTGGGAACTGATGTTGCATGTACTGCAGCAACAGAAAACATCCCTGTCTGCCCAAAGGAAGAGTGCACAAGCAACCGCACTTCACCTACAAGTTGACGCTAAAGAGCGAGTGTATACAGATTAGCAAAACTGTAAAAAGAACAAAACCACAAAATCAAAATCTTAATCATGACAAGTTCTCAAAAGCATAACCATACCGTCGACTCCCAAACCATAGGCACAATGGCATAAAGATTTTATAGCCATAATTAAAACATGATTCAAAAATTGTAAAACCATAAACATAACCAACTCCCCATACCATAACCATTACCATAACTTGCTTGTCATACCATAACCATAACAACCATACCATCATTGCAAAACCATAACCATAACCATAATCTAATTGCCAAACCATAACCATCACATGATTGCCATACCATCATTGCAAAACCATAACCATAACTTGATTGTTGAACCCTAACCGTACCATGATTGCCATACCATCATTGCAAAACCACAACCATAACTTGATTGCCAAACCATGATCAAAATCTCTGTGACATACCATAACCATCACCTTTGTGTCATACCATAATTGCAAAACCATAACCATAACCTAATTGTCATACCACAATCATAATAGCAAACGGAATGCAGAACCATAAACATAAGCACTACAAAACTTTACATGCAAACAATCACCGAGTAGACTATACCAAGAAGACCACAGCTACAAAAAAGACTATACCAAGAAGACTGTATCAAGATGACTGAGTAAGACTGTATCAAGAAGACCCTCATGGTAATGCCTCCCAATCGACGTCCTCTCCCTCCTCCTGCACAACTGGGTCAAAAGGGCCACAAGTCAATGCTTGTACCCATACTTCTCCTCTCGACGTGTTGGAAGGTGCTTCACGACAACTTCCTACAAAATTATGGTTTAATCATGAGATAAATCTTCAAATAACATATATATTTTCAACAATGCAAAGCATACTTATAATACTTACAAATTCATGTCAAAGTGTGTCGTAGCCTCCACTCCCAAGATGTGACGCTCTAGCAGACTCCAAACGTCCTCTAGCTGGATCTCCCTGTTGCTGAAATCTATCAGGATTGTCTTGTGTCTCTCATGTACTCCCCGCCCACTTCTCTGCATCCAACCATGCCAGCTTTGGCTTACCGGCATTGTACATGTCTCTCGTCTCTGACCGACGGTGTGACATTGTGGCCTTCCCCACGCCCAAAATACAGCCATTCCAGACTGCCTCATACCCCTCTATCAACCTGTACTCTCTGTGAATGGCCTCGATGATGTAAATCTTTCTTTCATCGTCGAGATTATCCCAGATCTCCATCGCAGAGTGACCACTAGTCCTAGGAGTACGGCCCCCCCTCGATTGAGGTTTGGGGCCAATTGGTGTAGGGGCCACACTAGTCCTAGGCATAGGGTCGGCTATAGTACTAGAAGAGCCTGCTGCCCAAAGGTTCTGTGCCATCGCGATCTGCTCTGGTGTGAACTGTGTCAAAAAGGAGCCCATCTACTCGGCGGGTGACATGCCAGCTGGAGTGACAGAAAAACTAAAACTAGGAGAGTATGTATCATCGTCATTGGCCATGGCTACAGATACAAAAATAACACCCACAAAATATGCTAGTTTACAGAAGAAATGCTTAATCATAAAAATAACAAATAACTGAAGCTGCAATACAAATGAATGAATCTAAATTGTATTGTAGACTAATAAAAAGAGTTTTACAAAAGAGTTACTAGCAAAAATCATTAGTTAATCTCTCATCTTCTATGAGATCTGATGCACCAAAGATGTCTATCTCAATCTATACTTCTGCATCTTCGTCATCAAACTATACTTCTTTGTCGCTCTCTGCATCAGCTTCAGTATTTGACACCTCATCTCTAGGTTCAGGCATATGCTCACCACTGAGCTCCATCTCAAAATCCAAACCTTTATCATCCGTTGGCCTTGCACTTTATTCATGAATCACCTCTTCAACCTCAACATTCAATCCTTCACACACTTGCTTGCTCCGTGGAGCAACTTGAACAACATAGAGCCAGCGCGGTTTAGACAAATCATTTTCATCATTTTCTCTCCATAGTGGATCTAGTGTGAACACAACTTGTCCACAATGCTGCGGAAGTACAAATGTATCCCGCGCATCTGTGCACACCCACGTAGAGTTCACTTGAATCAATCCACTCTTTCTTTGTGCACATTTGCATTAGAGCCATTGGTAATAACTTTGAACCACTTGACATCAAAGATAAAAATATCAAAATTTCTAAAGCTAATCTTCAAGATGTCTTGGAAGTAGACAAAGTATTCAAGTTGGTTAGTCTCTATGTTCTCATCCCTAGTACTACTCCTACTTTCTTGGATGAAGCTTGCCCTAACACCATTGTCAAAAGTGATCCTTTTTTCGTCAATTCATTGCACTTTGAAGTGTTTCCCATGCGACCACAAAGCTCCATATTTGTGATACTGCAGCCACAAAATTGCAATATACTTAAAGTTATTAAAGTAATGTGATAATGTGGAGTTCAAAAAGGAAGTTGTGAAAACATACATGCCAATTGCAGCCCCTTGACATCTCCTCTTCCTCTTTAGTATAATCAACACTCCATTCCTCTTTGCCTTTGAGATTGGCGCCTCTAAACACCACCCAGTTGGAAAGTTAGGCAATTTCTAAAGATGATCTGAAAAAAAAAGGTTTCTAGTGGCATGGTTGCGCTTGAATTGCAGGCGATCTGTCAAGTGTTGTTGCTTTTCTCCTTCGTACCTCTCTAGCCACTTTTGCATGGTGTCTAAGTTGAGAAGGCAAAATCTCATAACATTTTCTCGCATTGTGATGTCCATCTTCATAAGGATGCCTTGTCCCTGAGTTGTCCCCTGTCACCTTCACGTCGACCTCAGTAGTCCACATTCGGAGCATCTCTCAATCAATTGAGCCCAAAATTCACTGACGAGGACAAGAGACTCTTGTACAAGCCATCCTTCAGCCATGCTACCCTCTGGGCCAGCCCTTTGACAAACGAACCCCTTTAAAGTCTTCATAAATCTCTCTAAGAAGAACACCCACCTGCTATGGACTACCCCATCAACTGCAACTTCATCGACCACATGCACAAGTACATGCATTTGGATGGTAAGAATGTTTGTTGGAAAGTACTTCTCCACCACGCACATTGTTTCAATAGCATTGAAGCGTGCTGCATTGATGTTGTCTTCTCTTATCTCTTTTGACCTAATTGAGCATAACAACTCACTGGTTTTCTAGATTGTTCTTCTATTGTCATCTATCAAACAATCCTTTATGGCAATTGGTAGCATAAAATGTAAAAATTTGTGCCAATTGTGGGACTTAATACCACTAAGATTGTCATCTCTCGTAAAAGCCGTTTTCAAACATCGCATGCACCTAGAGGGAGTCTTGAATGAAGATAAAGTATTCTTCGCTTGTTGCTCTTCTACACGACTCAAAACCTATGGACCTTTTGGTATAGCAAACTTTACATTGAGTTTAAGTCAAGGCTACATCTCTGGCATTTGACCCACATCCTGTAGGTCATCTCTTTGGGACTTGCTCCCTTTTTCACTGATGGTTTTCCATATGATCTCCCCCACATTCTTGAAGATGTGCATTGGGTCGAGCAGATGATTAATCAGCAAGTCACTCCAATACAAGATTTCATGGAAAATAGAAAGTCTTTTCATTCCAAGTGGCATGAAATATGCCCTCTCCAGCCACATGTTTTTTCAATCGCTCGCATTCAGTCGATGCATGTCATGTTTGCATATGTTTGGTCCTCGTAGCTCATATCCTTCATGCAAAAATCTACCATGCTCCTCGTAAAGTGTCTTGCTCAAATGCTCAGAGCGGTGGAAGCCAAGTCGAGGACCACATTTTGAACATGCATGATTTCTTGAGTAACTCAAGCCTGAAAAACCACAAAATTAAAATATAAAAGCGTTGGCATAGCCAAGAATAACATGTGTGTGAGGGTTTCAAAGGCACTTACCTAAACACTCACGGAAGCTTGGCCAATCGTGCATGGTCCACATGAGAATGCCTTGCATATGTACATTCTGTCGTCCAATTGGTTGGCACATATCAACCACATCGATTCCTGTCGACAAGATTTGGAGCTCTTCTATAAGTGGTGCCAGATAGACATCCATGTTCTTTGCTTTGTAATTTCTTGGGACGATCACTGACAATAACAGACGGCCCTTCTTGATAGCTATCCATGGTGAAATATTATAATTAACCAGAAAAATAGGCCACGTGCTCCATGACGAACTTCGTAATCCGAATGGGCTTACTCTTTCCATTGGCAGACCAAAGCGAATACATCAAGGCTCATTCTTAAATGTAGGCCAACTTTTCTCTATGTACTTCCATGCACGAGAGTGAGTAGGTACCCGCAACACATCATCTATCGATCTAGTATTTGAGTTCCATGTCATCAAAGCGGCTCTAGACTTGCACCTAAACATGCTCTTTATTCTTGGAATGATAGGAAAGTGTCGAAGGACCTTTGCAGGGATAAATTTTCCTTGTGTGTCCTCTCTATACCTGTTTGATCGACAATTGGACATTGTTCCAAATTTGCATACTCATTGCCAAAAAGTATACAATCATTAGGACATGCATGTATTTTGTGATAATCCAAGCCCAAATTAGCTCAAGAAACGTTTTAGTGGTTGGACGGATAGGGGGCATGTGATTCCCTTCTGGTAATATTTTCTCGTTGAGAAACATGTCATTACATGAACAAGTCAGCCCCTTGATCACATTATTGAACTGTAATTTGCACTTTATCATGCTTAGGATACAATGTATTTACCCTGAAAAGCTCTTTGACGGAGACGTCATACCAGATTGAAAATTAAGCATTACCAAAGTGGTACTGAGAACTGAGATTTTTGCACCATTGTAAAGCGGCATGCATGCAAGAGTTTGCATCATCTCGCCCTCTTTATCGTTGCTATCATGCTGTTGATATGGACGGGATGGCTGAGGTTGATTGGTAGTATTGCCTTGAATGTTGTTGTCTTCTATGTTTTCAATGATGGGATTCATGTCAAAGAACACATCTAACATTTGCTCCATCTCTACTTCTTGAAATGCCACATCAGGTATTGGTTGGGAGGACTGAGTTGATGGTTGTTCGTTTGAAAGTAGTCTTCTCTAGGATGAAGTTGGAGCAATATCTACTTACGGAGTTTGATTTATTGTCTCTAGACCATGAGATCAATAACGCAGGTCTTGTAGTTGCTCTATTGAAAAGAGACCGTGATTGCGTATGTGCTGGTTGCAAATTTTTTATTTTCAAAAGATCTGATGTTTGCAATGTGCACAAGGACACGCCATCCTATCGTCCATACTTTATCTACCAATGATGCAATAAATAATTAAAACACTCTTGGTATATCTACACACTACTAATAACTACATGACAATACATGACAACATTCTCACATTCTACTGACAACCTCACATTCTCTAGCCTCACTCTTGATATAACTACACAGTACTAATAACCTCACATTCTCTAGCCTCACAATTGATGTCCATCTTCCTAATGATGCCTTTTTCAACTATTTTCTCTAGCTCTAATAACCTCACATTCTCTAGCCTCACAATTGATGCCCACCTTCCTAATGATGCATTTTTAAACTATTTCCCGCTAGCTCTAACAACCTCACATTCTCTAGCCATGTCCGATCCCCGCAGACCTCGGTCTAGAGGTGCACGAAGATTAGGACCACACAGTAATAATCTCATCTTTATTGGTCATATGATTATATATTAGTGTTTTCAAAGTCTGTGTGCGCTTTTGAAGTCCAATTGCGCTTTTGAAATCTATAACCTAAACCTAACATACAACCTAATCTAACCTATAACCTATAACCTAACCTATAACCTAAACCTAATCTATAACATAACCTAACCTAAGTCTGTTTGCATTTTTTGAGTATACAAGTCATTTTCAAAATCCGTTTGTATTTTTTGTACTATTTGCCACCGCTAGCTCTAACCTATCCTATAATCTAACCTCCTAACTTTTAACCTAACCTAATTGAAGCCCGCTTGCATTTTTTGAAAGTACACAAGTTATTTTGGAAAGTCGTCTATATATTTTTTACTAGTAATTTGCTGCTAGCTCTAACCTACCTAACATAACCTATAACATATAAAACTAACCTATAATCTAAAACCTAACCTATAACCTATAACCTAAATTAACCAAAGTCTGTTTGCGTTTTTGAATTATACGAGTCATTTTCGAAGTTCGTTTGCATTTTTTCTACTATTTGTCACTAGCACTAACCTAACCTATAACTTAAACATTACTTAACTTAACCTATAACCTAACCTAACCTTTTTACATACAACCTACCTAACCTAACCTTTTAAGTACAACCTATAACCTAAACCTAACCTAACGTATAACCTACACCTAACCTAATATAACCTCTAACCTAACCTATAACCTAACATAACCGAAGTTTGTTTGCATTCTTTGAAGTACACGAGTCATTTTCTAAGTCTATTTGTGTATTTTCTACTATTTTGCCGCTAGGTCTAACCCAACCTAAAACCTAGCCTTTAACCTAACCAAGTCTATAATCTAAACCTAACCTATAAGCTAATCTAAAACTAACCTATAACATAACCTAACCTACAACCTACCTTAAAACCTAAACCTAGCCTATAACCTAACCTAACCAAAGTTTGTTCGCGTTTTTGAAGTACACGAGTCATTTTCAAAGTTGGTTTGGATTTTTTCCACTATTTGCCACTAGCTCTAAGCCTAAACCTAATCTAACCTAACCTAACCTATAACCTAAACCTAATCTAACCTAACCTATAACCTAACCCAGCTTAACGTATACCTAACCCATAACCTAACATATAACCTATACCCTAACCTAACCTATAATCGAAACCTAAACCTAATCAAAACCTATAACATAAACCTCATCAATCGCATGATGATGATGAGATGGTAGCATAATTCCAAAAACAAAATTTCTCCAAAGAATAATTTCAAAACAAAATTTTTCCATAGCATAATTTCGAAACAAAATTTCTCCAAAGCATAATTTCAAAACAAAATTTTTCCCATAGCATAATTTCAAAACAAAATTACCTCAAAGCATTATTTTAAAAGCAATTTTCCCAACGCATAATTCTAAAAGAAAATTGCATAAAAATTTAAAGCATTGAAAGCCTAATAAATGAAATTTTATTTTGTCAATATACAATATAATTTTAAATTAAATAAAAATGAAAAAAACTTTTGAGCACTCACATGCGGCCTATTTGAGCAAGAAAGGGTCTTAAAAACATCTTTAAACCTGTAAAAACGCGTGCACACACACACACGCACGCACACACACTATGTTAGACACATACACACAAAGCTACAAGAAAACTTGAAAAGAATCTCACCTTGATTCTGGGGAGTAGTCCACAAGCAAGAATCCCACCTCCGACAACTCGTTGGGAAACAGATTTGCAGTAGGTGAGGAAGAGGAGGAGAAGAGAAGAGGTGGACAATGAGGGAAATGCGTTGGGAAGACCGTGAGTTCATTTTTGCAGGGTCCGCCGATAAAGGTGTCGATAAATACGTCGGAATAAAGTTCGATACAGGCATCGAAAAGTACCTCGATACAAGTGCCGAAATAGCTGCCAGTACAGGCCTCAGGACTAAGTACACCTATATTTAAGGTGGGGCCAAGAAATGGGATCGACGACACGGAAGTTCATGCACGGAGATAAAAAATTTCGCAATCGTAGATGTCTGCTCAAAAACTAAACCTGGACGTACCTTAAACCTGGACTGCTCAAAAACTAAACGTGGATAGGTGCTAAACCTGGACAGCGTCACCAATGCACCCCGAACTCACAATATTACAACATCAAAACGGTTTCAGTTACACAGATACACAATGAGCACACGGTAAGGTGGTTAGCCCGTTTGACCCTAAACGCGGACCCCTAGGTCACGGGTTCAAATCGCGTCACATTTTTTGCACTGGCCAGATTTAGCACCCCCCATTTTTCCGACGTGATGCGCCTCGTTTTTCGCATTGGCCAGGTTTAGTGTGCCTTAAGATCCGCCCCCAACTCCGACCGTCGATCCCATTACTTTGAATAGGTGTTACTTAGTGTTGAGACGGTACATGAGAGGGAGATAAAAAGAGAGATATGGAGACACAGAGAGATAAAAGGAGAGGGAATAGAGGGAGAGAGAGAGAGAGAGAGAGAGAGAGAGAGAGAGAGAGAGAGAGAGAGAGAGAGAGAGAGAGGGAATAGAGAAAGAGAGGGAGAGAAATAAAAAGAGGAAGGGAGAAAGAGAGAAAGAGATAGATAGAGAGAGGAAGGGAAGGAGAGGGAGAGAAATAGAGTAAGATAGGGAAAGAGAGAGAGAGAGAGAGAAGAGAGAGAGAGAGAGAGAGAGAGAGAGAGAGAGAGAGAGAGAGAAATAGGGGGAGAGAGAGAGAGAGAGAGAGAGAGAGAGAGAGAGAGAGATAGAGGGAGAAAGAGATAGATAGATAGAGAGAATAGAGAGAAAGAGAGGGAGAGAGAGAATAGAGAAAGAGAGGGAGAGAATAGGGAGAAAGAGAGAGAGAGAGAGAGAGAGAGAGAGAGAGAGAGAGAGAGAGAGAAATGATTGCAAGTAAGTAAAGAGAAATGATTGTAAGTGAAGCCACCATTTTGTTGGTGCGTCATGCGAGAGTGCATAGGCTTCTGTAGAGTGCTTTGAAAAAAAAATTTTAACACCCAAGATGGAGTTCAAAAATGACTTTCTACGATCTTCTCTCTACCTTCTCTATCTTTCTCTCACTCTTTTTGTCTATCTCTCTTTCACTCTACGGATGAGGCATTAGGTCAAAGAAGCAAGTTTGTGAAGAGATGTTGCGCAAGAAGCACAATAAAGAAGCTCTTCTTCAAAGCGCCCTATAGAGGCAGAAGCACTCTCGCACTGCGCACAACACAAAATGATGGCTACATTTACAATACTAGCTCTTTACCCTAAACCCTAAACAATGGCCATTGGCTACATTAACTTAATTGTATATAATTAAATTATAATTAATTGTACAGAGTATGTAATTGTATATACTTAAATTATAGGGGGGTCTGTAATGCTTATATTTGTTTATGCATGTATTAAGGCACTGAGTACGGGAGCATAGCACTCGAAGGTAAGACACTTTCTCTTGGGTACATTCCTTTTTAATCATGGTGTTGTGATCATTGATCCACTCATGCATGGATTACCTTAACATACCTTTGGTTTTACCACGGTTGAGACTGTGATGATATCTAAAGAGGTGGCACTTGACCTTTGGCACTACTAGCCCCTACTTAGATCTACTAGTATGTATATGTATCTACATGCTTATACTTGTGTACATATATATAGATGAGTGAGTAGGGGGGAAAAGCTAAATCTCATAATGCTCTTTGTAATGTAGATGTTAGACAAGAGACCACCTGGTGGGGAGTAGCCATCTGGCTCTTCTTTTGGTTGGTTCACATCCAGGTGGGATCCACCCAGGGTGGACATCGCCTCCAGTGGACCCGAGTCTTGAGGCAGTGATACCAAGCAAAGAGAGAAAGATTATTAGTGTCTAGTTAACACTAAACTATGAGTGTTATAGGTTTATTTTTTGTTAATTGCAGACATGTCATCCAACACCTACTCTACTCAGGTTCCTCCCGGTGGTGGTAGATCTAGATCTACAGTGGGCTATCTGTTTATGGGACGAGTATCTCCATGCAATGGATGCATTGTTTGGCCAGTACACTCCACAGTAGCTTGCAACCTACTGTTTTTCTCTACAGTCCACACCATGGGAGATTCAAGGAGGGACTCTTTACATCCAGAGCCTTGCACCGGAGATACCTCAATCTATGGCCCCTTCTTACCGTCCTACTCCCTTTCCATCACATGGTCCCACTCCCATGGCATCACGTGGTCCCACACCACTCTATTCCACTCCTTCTTTGCCAGAGCACCATCGACGCACTTCTTCTAGTGGCACGCGTTCACGCTCATCTCAAGGTAGCGAGCGTCAAGAGAGATGAAACGGCGGGGGATCTTGTGGCTTTGCTTGTTTTGGTAGTGGGAGGGGAACGGGGTCCCCTATTTCACAGCATACCACCCCTAATGCAGAGGATGAGGAGACTAACGCACCCATGCCAGACATGCATGAGTGCTACTACAGGGTAAAATATGGCGGAGAGGTGGACTTCGGTACAGCACAGGGCAGGGCGTTTCGATGCCATCTTCAAATTTTTATACATTCGACGTATAAGAATTATTTTGTAAAGTTTAGAGACCAGCAGTCCAATCATGCATGCTACATTGAGGATGTACTACATGTTAGATCCTCAAATGCCTCCAATCAACATTTTTCACAACAGTGGTTGGAACGCTACATAAAAACATTTTTGAAAAAACAAGCAGTCCGGGGTGTGACGTGCAGCGGCCAACCAAGTTAGAGATCCAAACAAGAGCTATCCTGGTGGCAACATGGTAGATTCGGAGTGGAAGTGGGCAATGCAAGAAAAGAGTGATCAAGCTGCAACGGGCTCATTCTACAGACAACAACGTGAAGCTCGGGCAAAAAAAAACTCCCATGCACTATGTCTCGGAAGGCAAAGTAGCATGGAAGGACAAATATGTAAGATTGATTAAATTACAACCTAAATATGTAATTGAGAAGATACTAGTTGATCATTTGTTATTGTTATTGCTAACTTAGGAAAATATCACTCTTAGTCGACCAACCAGAGAGATGGTCAAGTTTCGGGAGCGACATACATAATTTGAAATTTGGTGATGGTTGTTCAAGAGTAATCACATCTCTCGTGAGCAATTCTACGTAGCTGTTGGATCACCACCACAAGCAGTAAGTTTAAACAAATAATTTTTATCGACAATTGTTTTGAGATGTTAATATTTGTTTAATGTGGTTTGGGTTTATGTAGAGTCAAGGTGATCAAACGTACGTGATTGCGGATGACGACGAGGAGGAGGAGGAGGATTAGATGAAATATTTGTCCAAACTTTCACAAAGTCCTAATGTGGCACAATGTATATACAACTATTTTCAATTATTTTTTTTGAAATAGTTGATCTTGTGCACATTAAATTGTCAAGGTAAAGTAAATTCAAATTCATTTTTTGTTTTTTTTGTATACTCTTTCAAAAAACAATTGATGTTTTATTGTTTTATGCAGGTCAAAAATAAAGGTGCTCATTTGGGCCACCCAATTTTGGATGGCCCAAATGAGTACCTTTATTTTTGAATAGGCATTTAGCGGAAATATACGCAGTAATAGTAGTGGCAAGTCACACGATAATAGTCATGGCGGGTATATTCTCGCGACCCTTATCGCATATAAACCACTACTGCGCTTTTTGCCTTTGGTATTCCGCGTATGCAATATTTTCTCTTTTTATTTTCCTTTGTTTTCTTGAGACAATACTAGCGGTTGTGGAATGCTCCTCTTATAGTGAGTTGGCACTGTGGTCTCTCCAAAAATTATAAGAAACGAAAGTCATGCCCTGCCTCGTAGCGTTTATGTGTTGCACCAAGAAAACACTTAGTGATGGGGTGTTGGATACAAATAACGAACCTTGTAGTGTTGTCGAGAGCTGGAGTTGCACTTGTGCAATTGAAACTTCCAATGTTGTGAATATGTATCCTCGCTGCCAGACACAAGACACGGATTAAGAAAAGTACAAGAAATGTGGCATATTGATGAAGCTTAAAGAGAAGCATATCTAACTTTATATTATATGTCAAAGGTTCTCTACATAAAGAGTTATGGGTGCTTTTGATAGATTTTCCCTTATTAAAACTTCACTATCTTAGTGTGCTCGGCTATCAACTCTTTCTCTTGCCTTATGTTGTAGGGGTATAAGCATGTTAACTTGTCATGCTTTTTGGTTGTCCCGGACAATGCTAGTAAGAGGTGCTTGTTAGCATCTATTCAAAACCAAAGAGAAAGTGAAGTTTGAAATTTTAATGAAGATATATTATTTGTTCCCTTCCATATGGGGTGTGGCCTCTGTTTTCAGTTACGATGACGACGTGGGGTGTGGCCTCTCTTCTCTCTCTCTCTCTCTTCTCTCTCTCTCTCTCTCTCTGCGGCGCAGACTCCCTCTCTGTCTCACTCTTATATCAGTTTACAGTTTGCCCTGTTCCTACTCCCTCCCTCCCTCTCTCTCTCTCTCTCTCTCTCTCTCTCTCTCTCTCTCTCTCTCTCTCTCTGTGTGTGTGTGTGTGTGTGTGTGCGGTGCATACTCCCTCTCTGTCTCACTCTCAGACCAGTTTACAGTTTGCCCCGTTCCTACTTCCTCTCTCTCTCTCTCTCTCTCTCTCTCTCTTCTCTCTCTCTCTCTCTCTCTCTCTCTCTCTCTCTCTCTCTCTCTCTCTCTCTCTCGCATTGCTTCTTGCCTCGAAGTTGAGTTGTCAAAGCGTAGCCGACTTGCAGATATGGAAAACCAGCAGACAACATTATTGCCACTAGAAATGGAGGCAGAAGGGAGCCTTTACAGGAGGGAGCCATTACAGGAAATGAATCACAACTACCAGCATCCAGCTCTTTCTATTATCAGGAAATATGAGACAGAAAGAAAGCGTAAACAGCGGGAGCACCAACAGATGACAACTAAATGAGGACATCATGCCGTCGAGGATGAGGAGAAAAGGAAAATCTCCTTCGAGATTGTGAAAGGTTTCAAGAGCATGACTGAAGGTCTCAACAAAGAAGCAAAGTGTGAAATCTGGAATCTTGTTGCTCAACATCCGCTTGTTCGGGCAATCCGTGATCAGTCTTTAGAGGAGGAGGCTGCTGTGCAGAGTGCAATTGTCTCCAATGTTCGCAACACACTAGCTATCGTGAAGCAGCCAACTTATAATGAGGAGCTGTTTTTGAAGAATGTAGCATTGCAGATGATGATAAATTCAAATGAAAACATGCCTATTGCCAAATTATTCAGGGTCCTAAAAGTCGACCGTCGCAGCTTGTTCAAAGCAAAATCACGGCAGGTGAAGTCTAGTGTCAATGCTCGACTGTTTTCATTGGCTAGATGTCACAAGCAACACCGTCATAGCCCTATCACAGATGAAATTAAGGAATTGGTCTACAAATTTTGGACAGAGGAGACTCGTGTTTCACCCAACAAGAAGGATGTTTGTCGAAAGAGAGTGGGAAGGAAAAGCTACATAAAACACCCTATGCACCTCCTGGATGAGTCTCAGGTGATCAATGACATACTTGCGCCATAACTTATGCATTCTAGCATGCTAGTATTCTACCTAGCATACAGAGCATGCTAGTTATCACAATATGTTATGCTATGTATGCCACCTAGCATGTGTGCTAGTTAGCATAGTCTCAGTCCTAGTATGCTGGGTATGCTTTTTAGCATGATAAGTATGCTGTCTAGCAAAATATGTAAGCTACTATAACACCCTTTATGCTAGTTAGCATACCTATTATGCTAACTAGCATGCTCAGAATGTTCTTTGACACAATGAGTATGCTAGCTACCTTTCGTAGTATGCTAACTAGCATAATGGGTAAGCTGGTTTATGTTATATGCTAGTTAGAATTCGTGTATGGTGGGTATGGTGTTCATCATAAATCTTCTGCTAGTTAGCATGCCTAGTGATCTTGAGGACTATGCTGGTTAGCACAATATGTATGCTACTTTAACACCTTTTATGCTAGTGTGCTGGCTATGATATTCAACATAACAAGTGTGTTGGTTAACACAATATGTATGCTAGTTAGCATACCTTCTATTCTTCTTAGCACACTTTGTGTGGTTAACCATGACTCATATGCTAAACTACACACTGATTTTGCTTGTTAGCACAGCTAGTATGCTAGTTAGCATACTCAGCTGTGCTAACTAGCAATATAGCATGTTAGTAAGCATACTCAGCTAGCTAACTAGCATGCTGAGTATGCTAGTTAGCACAGCTAAGAATGCTAAGTAGCATAACGGGTAAGCTGATTTATGCTAGTATGCTAGTTAGCATATTCAGTTATGCTAAATGCTAGTTAGCACAGTTGAGTATGCTAACTAGCATGCTCATGAGTATGCTAGTTAGCACAGTTGAGAATTCTAAGTAGCATAATGGGTAAGCTAATTTATGCTAGTTAGCATTCGTAGTGTGCTGGCTATGCTGTTCAACATAATAAGTGTAATGGTTAACACAATATGTATGCTAGTTAGCATACCTTCTATTCTTCTTAGCACATATTCATGTGGTTAACAATGACTCATATGCTAAATTACACACTGATTATGCTTGCTAGCACAGCTAGTATGCTAACTAGTATGCTGATGAGTATGCTAGTTAGCACAGCTAATATACCAGTTAGCACAGCTAGTATGCTAACTCAGCATGCTAAAGAGTATACTCAGCCAGCTAACTAGCATGCTGATGAGTATGCCTCGTATGCTAAACTACACATTGATTGTGATTGTTAGCACAGCCAGTATTCTAGTTAGCATACTCAGCATGCTAACTAGCATGCTGATGAGTATGCTAGTTAGCACAGCTATTATGCTAACTAGTATGCTGATGAGTATGCTAGTTAGCATAGCTAGTATGCTAACTCAGCATGCTAGTTAGCATACTCAGCATGCTAACTAGCATGCTGATGAGTATGCCTCGTATGCTAAACTACACACTGATTGTGCTTGTTAGCATAGCTAGTACGCTAGTTAGCATACTCAGCATGCTAATTATAATGCTGATGAGTATGCTAACTAGTATGCTGATGAGTATGCGAGTTAGCACAGCTAGTATGCTAACTCAGCATGCTAGTTAGCATACTCAGCATGCTAACTAGCATGTTGATGAGTATGCCTCGTATGCTACACTACACACTGATTGTGCTTGTTAGCACAGCTAGTATTCTAGTTAGCATACTCAGCTATGCTAGTTAGCACACTCAGCTATGCTAGTTAGCATACTCAGCATGCTAGTTAGCATACTCAGCATGCTAACTAGCATGCTTAGTATACAATGTTATACCCAGTTACATGCATGTTAGGACCATACCCAGTTACATGCATGTTAGGACATACAATGTGATGTTTAACACACCAATTTGTTTCTATGGTGGATGTATTAAGTAGCAATGCGTATAGTCCTATTTGGATTATTTATCCTAGTAAACATACAGATCAAATATGGATATTGCAGGTTGAGCTCTTTCAAAGATTCAAACAAAAACATCCAGATTGCAAGATTGGCATGAGGATGTTTGAGATGTTAAAGCCATTCTTTTGAAAGAGGCTAAAGGATAGGTACACATGCTGTTGTTACGAATACCATGTGCAGATGACATTTTTGAAAGACGCAATGAACCACATGGGCTCTCGTGCTTTTGGGATGCATGATACATGTTGCAAATATGTATGCAATATCCGTGCTACAGGCAAGAACATTAGCAGCGGCGGCTGCCTAGCTTCACATCACACGTTCAAAGGTGTCACACAGATGTGGGAGTCCGTTCTCTGTCCAAAGCCAGCAGATGCATTTTTCCATAGAAGGGAATGCCTGATGGGAGACTGTAAGATATGTGGAGTAAAGAAGTTAGAATTATGTTGCTTAGAAATAGCAAAGCCATGTAAGAGTATTAATGTGAAAGTATTTACGCATGTAGAAGCAAAAGATAGGCATGGAAACAGTTAGAAAAGAAAAGATCTTTTGCATAAAGAAATGCAGTGCTGGGAGTTTCTTTGACTGTTGCAGACCAAGTTGAAGCTCTTCATCACTCATAACTATGTGGCACGATGGCAAGGACAACAATTTAAGGATTGTATACTTCGCTTTCCGGATGATGTCATTGTCTCAGTTGTTGACTTTGCTGAAAATTACGCCTTTAAGGAGCAAAATGAGATTCAGTCAATGCATTGGCACTCTAGTCAAGTAACTATTTTTGTACACATAACATACTACCGCAAGGCAGGGGAGGTAGTCACAACAATCCACTTCTTCATATCAAATGATAGGGTGCATGACACACTGTTTGTGCAACATTGCTTCATGCTACATTGTGACTGGTTACAACAAGAGGGTGTCACTTGTAAACAACATTGGGTGTGGTCAGATGGTGTGGCCTCGCAATTCAAGGGAGACAGGCCTTTCTATTTTGTTGCAAGATATGGTGGACTCATAGGGATTGGGATGAGCTGGTTCTTCTTTGGATCAGGGCATGGCAAGGGTGAGCATGATGGTGCAGGAGCAGTTGTGAAAAGAAGCTTGACCCATGAACAACTAAAACCTAATGGAGCTATATTGCAGTGTGCAGCAGATGTGGTTGCTTATTGCCAGGCCAACCTATCGCAGGGAGCACCTGCATCATATCCTTCAAAAGAAATGGAATGTGCTCGTGTGTTCTGGGAGGTTAAAGAGGGAGATGTTAACAGGGAAGTTAAGTGGAATTGTGCCACTTTGGCAAAAACTCGCTCTTTGCCTGCTATTCGTGGTCACAAATCGCAGGATCCAACTGCCCTTGCAACAAGAAAGTTGGCATGCTTCTGTGATGCATGCATGAACGGAAGGTGGAATCGCTGCATCAATAAAGCTTACGTGGAGGCTTGGGATTATCAGATTCTGCAGCCATTACTTGAGCAAACAGATGAAGTTTCGAGAGAGGAAGTGGTTGGCTATGATGACTTCACATACTAAGGTCATCATGATGTGTTGAGTAGCGCTCTATGTTCTAGAGACACATTTGCTGTAAATCCAGATGCTTTAACCAACACCGAAGATGTGGATTTCTATCTGGTCAAGTGTGTTGCAGAAAAGGAGAAGGTGGAGAAGGGGCACATTAATGAATGGAGCAATGTGATTGACAGAGGCTCATATGTTGTGCAAGGACTATATTACAAGAAATTGGATGCATACACCTTTAAGCTAGACCACAAGCAGCCTATCGTCCACCTACTTTCACATCTGGTGCGATGTGTCAAAATACCCATGGAGCACGTCCCAAGGAGAAGGCAGGTGTACACAATCACTCCAGAAATCTATGAAGCAATCTGTAATAGCATGCCCTTCAGCTTTTAAGTTGTATCCATTGGATTTTTTATATACCACTTTGTTGTAAGGGTATGCAGTTTTATTATAAAGTTGGTTTTGTGTCAGCATGCTTAGCATGCTAACTATCAAACTGATTACATTAATTGCCAGCATTAGATTATTTACATAGGGTTCAATTTTACAATGACAGTCACTGCCCCCAAAACCCTTTAGGCCTCCTCAGAGGGAGCTTGTAGTGACCGGGCTGTCCTTATTTTGTTGTTTGTCTTCTTCCTGCTGCCTCTTTTCTTTTCTCTCTGCTTCCTCCTTTCTCTTTTCTTTCTCCTTTCTCTCTGCTTCCTCCTCTGCTTCTAGGTTGGCAATATGGTGCTCCCTTTCTCTTCTTTCCCTCTCTAGATTTTCTTTCTCTCTTTCTGCTTCTAGGTCAGCTTCCCGCTATTTGCGATGAATTTCTTCCAGTCTTTTAGCCTCTAAATCCATCTTTTGAATGTCAAGCAAATGTATGATGACTTCATCAGAAAACTCATCTGAGCGTGTCTCAAACACATTATCAGTAACATATGCTTCCCAATCATCCGTTTGCAGCCAAAGAAAAAGAGAGGACTTCAAAGTTTCTATAAGTAACTTTTCCCTCTGCTCAGCACTCTGGTGCTCTAGACTGGGAGTAACAATCCAAGTTTGTGGTGGGTTCTGAAACACTTTGTAGAAGCTATTATCGATTATAAGTGTGTTTTGGGCATTGTACCCCAGAGTGTGTTTCCAGAACAAGGATAAGTCTTTCATAAACATAGGTTTTCTCTGGATCTACCAAGATTGCTTTGTACAATGCGCTTGAGTAAAAAACCTAGTAATTTTTGGCACCTGCTCTTTAAAAACAATACGGCAAATACTCATGAATTTACTACGGAGGCTTGTGCTCCATATAAACACATTAAAGAACTGCAGGCACCACTCCAAAAAAAAATGGTTGTCCTTGCGACAGAACACCTGCTTATCAAGTACATCGTATTTCAGCATTTCATTTGCATATGCCGGGGGCTTTTCACCAAAGCGAGGCTCTACCACTGCCACCAAAAGACCGTTCAGGTCCAGCATCAGAGCCCTTTTTTCATCAAATAAACGCTTAGGCACCCATATTGGGTCTGGTAGAGGATACCATTCATCAAAAATTTCCGGCCCACTTGGGTGCACATAATTTTGGCGCTCAATAATACTACGGGCAAGCTGTGAATATCGTTCAAGGGATTTTTCAATCTCCATTTTCTGTCTCCTTAACTGCTTGGCTTTGTGGACTCGCCATCTCCGTAATTTCTGCCATTGCATGGCCGCAGTTGCATCAGGCATGACGATTAATGCTTGTTTCTCTTCCTCTGCAGTGAAACCGCGATACGAAATGAACAAGTTTTTAAAAAAAAAACTGCAAAAATTATAATGAACTATTACAATGAACTGCTGCTCAGATTTATATTGCACAAAAATACATTTTCATTGGAAAACAAAATGCATGTCAGTTACAATACGCATTTGGGTTTCCAAATGGTCTAGCATATACAATGAAGGGCACAACCGGGTAGGGAGCAATAAGTCTTAACACAATTTTTGGAAGCTCTTGAGCGGGTGGCTTTCTTTTCACCTTTGGAGCTTTCAGCCTTGTCCGAACCACAAGCTGTGCTTGCAATGTCTTCGGGTACCTCTTCAAGGCCAACTTTTCTTTTCAGCTGAGCTTTACGCAAAAAACCCTCGAGAGGGCTGTTGTCACCAACTTCTTGCTCATCTTCTATGTTTTCATTCTTCAAAGTTTCCCCTGAGCCACTAGCCACTGTCTACTCAGAAGCTTCTGCTTTGTCAGTTGCAGCAGGCATCGCTGGCACACAAGGAGCCATGACAAAAAAAATCATCTTCTTTTTCATCTTCTGAGTTCCTGCTCACACACCGCCTTCCTCCGTTGTTTCATGCTTTCATTTGGCATCTGCTGGGAGCCCTCATCCACCCCTTCACTCCTTGCATCCAGCTCAACACCCTTCTCCGTCGAAGGGTTCTCACCTGTATCCAGCTCATCACTCTCCTCGATCGAAAGGTCCTCCATTACAGCCTTTCCCTTTCCCTTTGTGTCATGCACACTGCCCACATCACGGAGGGACTGCCACAGGCCTAGAACAAAAAACATGGATTAAGACTCATATAAGCATGTCATGTATGCTAGAAAATGTTTAGTATGCTGTGACTACGTGTGCGGCCTGGCATACATTGGAATCCATGATGCTGACAAGCCCAGTATGCTAATTCGAATTGCTAAGTATGCTAACTAGCATATCCAATATGCTAGTTTGCATCTGGAGATGGTAGCTTACTTACTATATTGGCCATTATGACAAACTTAGTCTAGTCTGTACACTGAGCACAAGTATGCTAATTAGCATACAAGATATGCTAATTAGCATATCGATTCAACACACTCAGTATTCTAATTAACACTGTGGATATGCTAATAAGCACACCCTGTACGCTAAAAGACATTCCTTGTATGCTAGCTACTAGCAGTCCCAGTATGCTAGTTAGTATACCCAGTATGCTCATTAGCAAACCCAATATGCTAATTAGCATATCCAGTATGCTAATTAGCATACCCAATATGCTAATTAGCATATCCACATGTTATTTAGTATTCCCAGTATGCTAATTAGCATACCTAGTATGCTATTTAGCATATCTAGTATGCTAATTAGCATATCCAGTATGCTAATTAGCATACCCAGTATGCTATTTAGCATATCCAATATGCTAATAAGCATATCCAGTATGCTAATCAGCATACTCATTATGTGAATTAGCATACTCATTATGTGAATCAGCATACCCATTATGCTATTTAACATATCTAGTATGCTAATTAGCATATCCAATATGCTAATCAGCATATCGAGTATGCTAATCAGCATACCCAGTACGCTAATCAACATATACAGTTTGCTAGTTAGCATTTGGATATGGTAGTTAACTTACTACATATGCTAATATGCCAAACTTGCTCTAATCTGTACACTGAGCACACGTTATGCCAATTAGCATACAAGATATGCTAATTAGCATATCTAGTATGCTAATTAGCATATTCAGTATGCTAATTAGAATACCCTGTATGCTAATTATCATATAGGGATAACACACTCAATATTCTAATTAACACATTGGGTATGCTAATTAGCACACCCTGTACAATCTTACCAGATGTTGGTGTGATTGGATGTCTTTGCCCTGTGGGTTTCCAACACCATTCTTGTGGTATCCTTTGTTGGCAGGTCACAGCTCTACATTTTGTCGACAAGGAGCATGCAGCTGCAAAGCAGAGAAGGTGGTAGCTATGCCCAGAGGGCATCTTGACCATGGCATTGGTTCCCTTTACTTCAAGTGGAAAACTGCAGCCACTGCACGGGTTGATCATCGTCCCATCGCATACCCCTTCTATACTTTCTGTAAAAGTGCCCATAGCCATATTACACAGGGCAGTGGGAATGGAGGAGCCTTGTAGCATCTTGCTCATGTGCATTAGGAGTTGCAGTTGACCTTCACATGCATTCACTTTTTCTTCCATAACCTCCACATTAATCTGCACACCAGAAAAAAGAGGAGCATGGTAAGTACATAGGTTTGTTGTGCACATATTCCAATCATACGGTGGAAGCATAAAAGTCAAGCAAGAGTGTCCTCACTGTCAAGAAATTCCAAACCTTCCAATGTCTCTTTAAATGTCTCTATTTTTACTTTACACTCTATTTCCCTCTTTGCATCCATGTTGTCGCTCTGTAGTAACCTCTGTAATTCATTTTTAGCGTTGTGAAGCTTTTGTCTCATAGCAAGCACAATTGGGGTGACCCTAGCATTGCTTGCTTGGAAAACCCTCATAGCTTCAAACTCTGATTTTGCAGTTAGAAGATGTTCTTCAGCATCTTGCAGTTGTTTGCTGAGAATTTCAGAGGCAGCCTTTATGTGCTGCAAATTCTCAATGCCAAAAATGACAGGCTTGCAGCCTGCTGGTGAGTGCTGTGGCGAGAGATGGGTGTCTCGTTGGTATCCTCCTTCATTTCAGCTTGCGCCTCCTCGATGTTTTGACATACATTGCGCATCCTCCACTTTTCAACATGGGCCTCGTAGTACCCTTTCTCTCGGAGGTCCTGCAAATGCTGGACAATGAATTCAGCCCAATTGAATTGCATGGCTGAGCCACTTGCAATTGCCGCCGGGCTGAATTCTTTTACAAACCCCTTGGTGAATGCAGAGTTGATCTCCATGTTTGTTGGGGCCTTCTGGTACACCTTGTAATGCAGCTGCATCACCTCGTCGAACATATCAGTACGCAAACAAATGCATTTAATGCCACAGTGACTATGATTCTTTGACTCTCTGAAAACACTGAACCACTCCACATCATTGATCTGATCCCACCTCACTAGTTTGGGGTTGGCACCAGCCAGGGAGAGTCCATGAACATCATTGAACTCTTCTGCTGTAATACAGAACTTTCTCTGTACTGGGACTGTAAACTTTGGAGCTTTCCATTGGCCTGCACACCCCCAATGTCACAAGATTAGCAGATTTTTCTATTTGTTGGTAGGTAAAAATAATGTAGCCAAGAGTGTGTTAACAGTAGGAAAGTGTAGTATTGAGCACTTCCTTCCAATTTCAAGGTTCAAATCAAACACTGGTTTGTGCTTCTTGAGCCAGACTTCGACTTGAACGATTTTATTTCAAGTGACTATTCACAAGATGTCCTACTGCTAAAGCCGACATCAAGGGATAACTCTCCAGCCAAGACAGCACCAGCAACTATCCTCGCAAATCATAATGAGGTAGAGAGAGAGAGAGAGAGAGAGAGAGAGAGAGAGAGAGAGTACGTGAGTCATCCTTCCCCTTTGTATGCAAGGTCTTTGCCATTGGGGATGCTGGGGAATCAGAGAGCTTCACCCTTTTTCGGGGCGGAGAAGAAGCAGCAGAAAGTTCACCCCTCGACTTTGTTTTTGGTTCTCTCTTACCTATGGCCCCTGTGCCCCGCTTCTCTCCATGCATGTTGACTGCCCCACTCCGCTTCTCTCCATGCATTTTGATTGCCACACTCCCCTCAGAGTAACACTGCGTAAATGGTCAAGAAAGTGGATTCAAGGTGGTCCCCTATTTTGAAATATTTGATGGATTCCCACACGTTTGCAAAGTTACACTCTCATTATGCTTACAAGATATGCTTGTTTCCACATGATAACTAGCACAAAAAGCATGACAAATTAACATGCTTACACCCACAAACACAACACAAAAAATTGGATGATAAGGCTGTCAAATGTATTTTTGTTTGTTATAGTGCTAAAAGCAAAGGTTACATGTTGTATCATCTACAAACAAAGCATATTTTGGTTTCACGGGATGTACTGTTTGTGGAAGATTCTATTCAGCCCTTGCTGTCATGTACTACAGACGATAATGTAAGCTCACAGGAAATTTATGACACTTTGTTGCCTCTTTTCAGTCGTGGAAGTTGGAATGTAAATTCCAATGAGGCAAATGTACAGCCCATGGGGGTTTTCAAAAATGTTACAGATCAGCCTATTACTAATGCAGATGTACATGATGTACTTGATGAGGAAAGGGCTGAAAATGAGTAGGCTAAAGGTATGCCAAAAAGGATGGTGCATACATTGTGTGATAGTAAATTGGATGCACCTTTGTCTAGTCGTATGCGTTCAGGCTTTGTCCATGTATCTTATGCATCAGATTGTTATGCTTTGGCTGTGTCTAGCTTACATGATGTTGAGGAACCTCTTTCTTGATGAAGCACAGAATCACAAAATTGGATGGATGCCATGCAATCAGAATATGATGCACTTATAGAAAATGACATGTGGACTTTATGTGATTTGGCTCCTGGAAAAAAGGCCATTGGTACGAAGTGGGTTTACAAGTTGAAACGCAAGCCGGATGGGTGATATCGATCGCCATAAGGTTCGACTTGTTGCAAAGGGTTATGCACAACAAAAAGCATAGATTATAAAGAGGCTTTTGCTCCCACTTGTCGTATGGCTACTCTGCGTTGTCTATGTGCATTGACAACTCATTTTGGTTGGGATGTACATCAATCAGACATTGTTACGGCTTTCTTGAATGGTGACATAATTGAGGAAGTTTATGTAACACAGCCTCGTAGTTTTGTCAAGAAAGGACAAGAGGACAAAGTGTGCAGGTGTAAGAAGGCTTTGTATGGGTTGAAGCAATCTCCTCGTGCTTGGTATGAGAAAGCTGACACTCATTTGGTCAAATGAGGCTTTCGTAACAGTCCAACAAAATGCACATTGGAGGGTGATATACTTCTCATTGTGGTTCTTTATGTAGATGATTTGTTGATCATTGGACCAAATGACAGACATATTGTTGAATTTAAGGCTGATTTGAATGCTACTTTCAAGATGAAAGATTTGGGGTAGTTGCATCATAACTTGGGCATACAGTTTAAGCTGTGTGATGGTGGTATTGCCTTGTGTCAGAAAAGTTACATAGAGACATTCCTATGTAAGGTTGTACTTGAGGATTGCAAACCTATTGCCACTCCCATGGAAACAGGTTTAAAATTGAGTCTGCATGATGCTGGTGATCCTACAGATGTCACTCTCTACCAAACTGTTGTTGGATGCCTCATTTATGTATGCAGCACGAGGCCGGATATTCAATTTGCAGTCTCACAAGTCAACAAATTTATGCATAGCCCAGGTTCTAAGCATTGGCAGACTGTCAAGAGGATTTTCCACTACCTTAGTGGCACTTTACATCTTGACTTGTTTTATCCCAAGGGGAATCATTGCCGCCAGACTTACATGCTTTTTCGGACTCGGATTGGGCTGGTTTTTTTAACACATGACTGTCCACAAGTGGTTTTTTTTTCATGCTTTGTAGTTCATGTATATCATGGTTGAGCAAGAAGCAACCTATTGTGGCCACTTCTAGTTGTGAGGCTGAGTACAAGGTAGTCTTCATAGCTACGGTTGAGTGTGAGTGTATGGATCACACGCCTTATGGCTGATTTGGGTGTTGGACAGGACACTGCTAACACTATCTACACTGACAGTCAAAGCACATTGGCAGTCGCGAGGAACCCAGTTTTTCATGATCACACAAAGCACATTCAGGTGCATGACCACTATGTCAAAGAGAGGCTCTCAACAGTAGAGATCATCTTGGCTTTATGTGCCAACACAGGACAACCTTGCAGATCACAAAGGCATTGTCTCGTGAGAAGCTCAAAGCTTTCCGCAAAGTTTTGGGCCTTACTCCCCTTTGTGGACTGATCATGTCCTTAGGGCATGGCACTTCCCTTTACTCATGTGCCAGCTCTCGTTCACCGCATCATTTTAGGGGGGGATTTGTTACCATATACATGTGGTATGATGTGTGTGTGAACAAACTAGGACCGCCGGGGCATTTTTTCCCTCTTACGAGGTTTTTCCCCCCGTGCATCGTATATACACCCATCACTCTAGGGCTATCTATCTTTCCATTGCACACTAAGTAATACACTCTCTATTGTGTGCCTTCAGCTTCCTTCATCTTCTCCAAGCTATGTGTGTTTTCCTGCAACCCTAATTCCAACATTGCCTACCATTTTGACTACCATGCTATCTATATCCAGTATGCCTAAGCCACCCCTGATTTGTGTAAGCCACAAGTCTTCCAAGCAACTTTGGGAATTTTAGTAGAGTCCTCTAAGCCTCCCCAAAGAAACCTTCTAGCCAGAGACACTACTTGCTTGAGTTGGGTACAAGAGGGTCGGTCCTAAAAGCTAGAGAGGGTAGAAATGCATGCCACAAACACTTTCCTTCTGAATTTGTTCATAACCCACTCCCACCTTTGCTCCATGGTTACCTTGAACCCCATTGGGATCCCCAATAGCTTGAAAACATGCCCATCTGAGATCACTTTAGATCCTGCTTCTATGATAGAGGGAGGGAGTTACCCCATCGGAAACTTTCATCGGGTTTGTTCATGTTTAGTTTGGAAATGCCTTTGCCAAAATTTCTAGGAATGGGGAGTTGAGTGATGTAATTACTTTGATGAGGTCTATCAGATAGGGCTTCCCTTTAGCCCCAGTTTTTTTTTGCTATCACAACGAAAAATGTTGCCTTCTTGAGGCCATCATGAACTCTTCACCTTGTTTTTAAAGGGAAATTTTCAAAATTGGAGCTAATTTTTCATATTTTTACATTAATTTTGTCAAGATTTAGGCGGGTGGATACCTCTTGCTCTCAAGCGGCATTTTTGAATTTCAAAGCGGAACAATTCACGAATGTAAGCTGAGAAATACTTTTTCAAATAGTGCAAGTCGGAGTCCTTGTAGATACATCGTTAGAGCAGGCCAGAGACAATAACTAATAGTGAACAAGCGTAAGTGCCATCTTACCTATCGCCAACTTGCACCTTATTATTCTGACCTAGTTGCTTTATCATTGATTTGTCATATTCTCATTCAGTTGTTTCGTCATTAAGATTGCTCCTTCTTGTTCTCATTGTACACTCAAGGCCCTCTCATGGATTGAGAAAGGTACATGGATTCTTTTTTGGCTTTTGTTGTTTACACACACATGCGCATGCACACGCATGTGTGTGTACATGCGCGCACACACACACGCGTACCTTCCTTGCTTTTGATTGTGCATTTGAGTTCTATGTATTGATCAATAGATGCATATCATTGTTTGTATCGATGGTTGCGCATGATGGTCTCCTTGTAGGATCATGGGTGTTATTGAGGCATAGGGGTGTGGGAATAACAACTAAATCAACCATTAAGATAGTGCATCATCTCATTAAAGATTTAGAACAGTTTCAGTACCTGTGCAGGTTCAGAATAGAATCAGGGTACTGAATGGAAACTGAAGACAGAATACACAGAGAAACGCAGAATCTTCATAGCCATAGACTTTCATTCATCTTCCTTCTCTCATACAACACACTACCATCATGTGGGAGGACAACTACTAGGAATGAAGAGGTACAAAGCCCTTCACTAATTACAAACTGAAAAGTAAATTACTAAGGTTCACTAACACTTTACAGAAAGAATATGCAAGGCTAACACCTAGCACAGCTCGGTGGAAAAAAGTTTTTCCCAGCAAAACTTTGGACTCGAATTCCACACATCCCTTGTTCCAAAAACTCAGTGCTAACTCCTCAAAAGTAGGCAAAGTATACTGCATGGAACTATATCCAAGATATACAACTACATACCTTAAGGCCATTAGACACCGCCATTTGTCCCCTTAAAGGATTACATTTATATTCCGCTCACTAGGGCACCCTCCACATGAATGCCCCCTTCGATTTTAGTGCCACTTCTCTGAAAAGTCTGGACATGAGGACAAGGATTGCTACTACCTAAAGGGATTGTGAAAAATACAACAAAGTCTTGGTCCTAATGGTCACCAAGGTCCACCACGTGCATCCAACATGGTTTCCCCTTATGGGCATCCAAACCACATTCCACCTTTGCTCACAGCCTCTCCTATGCAAGGTATGCAGAGTACTTTTCCCTCACAGAGCTTTTATCATGCCCATCCTCCCTCATCCCCTCAAATTTTCTATGCCACCAAACCATAGCCTTAGTCTCCTGCTAAGACTTAAGTTCTTCTAGCTCGTGATTGATCAGTTCCAATGCCTCGTGATGTGGAGGCTTCTCCTATCTAAGAGAGAAGGACCTCTCCTCTTGAAGAGCTAGCTCTAACTTTAGGGCTTCCAGTTCCCTATGTAAAGAAGTTAACGGATCAGAAGGACTTTCCAAAAACACTCAGGGGGTCTCTACCTGAGGGGAGTTGGTGAACAACTTCCTAGCTCCTTCTATCTTAGTAGCAACAGTGACAAACTCCTCCCGAGTGGCGTCGGGTCGGAGCCTCTCTCGGAGTTTTTGCTGGGAAGTTTTGGGAAGAGCCTTCTCCACCCACTTCTTCACCATAAATTCACTCGGTTGCTGAGGAAGCTTGGTCACCAGAGACTTTGTTCTGGTCATGAGCTCTGCAAAAGTCTCATTTGGCTGGAGCATTAGGTTGGCCAACTCGTCCAAGACCTTCTCTTGGAAGTCCCCTGGTCTGAAAGCTTCACAAAATTGTTGTCGTAAAGTGTCCCAAGTAGCAAAGTGGTTTTCAACAAGCTGACTGTATCACTTGTCTGCTAAGACATCTAAGGTAGATGGGAAGAGCACTAAGTAGGCATCTTCATGGTTAAGACCGTGACCTCTGCAGAGAGAAACAAACCTCCGGGCATGGTCGTTAGCATCCTCTCAGGAGAGACCTTTGAAAGTTGGAAACTTAATATTAACCTTAGCTAGAACACTTGTGAGCTCTTCCATGGCTGTCTGTGCAGGAGCTTGTTGCATCGGAGCTTGCAGTGGGTGAGAAGTTTATTGATGGGGGTGATTGGGGAGGTGTAGAACTGGTTGAGGGAGAAGGTAGGGGTAATGGGGCTGATAGACTTCTACTTGGCACGAAGGGTTGACGCTTCTTGTGGTAGTACTTCAATGGACTTAGTAGTGGGCTTTGTCACTCTTTTGACTGCTTTGTATGTGTCATGAAGTAACCACAAGCCCACCCAATCCTTTAGCACTGAGACCTTCACTTACTGCACCAGACTCCACTAGACCAAGGCGAGTGACTAGACCACCTCCTGGTTAGACCTAGACGAGAGAGAACTAGACCCTGCCTACTCTAGCTAGACCTGGACGAGAGGGGATGTAACAGACTTGGACACTCCAAGTCAAGAATCAATCACAACAGCACCAAATAACCACTTCAAAACAGTTCATAGTTCACAATAGATTTGCACTGGCCCGGCGGAGTTCCATGCCTAGAGATATTGGCCCCAAAGACTGGCGCCCCTTTCGGTATTTCTTTATGTATTAATCATTCCAAAGTACAAGAGAGCGGTTAGGGTTTCGCTCTCAGACTCTGCGTTGTTCTTGTGGTACCAGGGAATCACTAAGAGAACATCACAACCCTCCAAAGGAATTATGAAGAAGTCCTCATGCCCCAAACACCCTTGACAATGCAGCCGAAGTTTGAAGAGGTTGCTTCCCCTTTGCATATCTTGACACAGAAAGGAGTCCCTTTCTTGTGGGGATCCACATAGGTGACTGTCTTTCAGACATTGCAGAAGTCATTTGAAGTATATTGTGATGCTTGTGGTCGTAGTCTAGGTGCGGTCTTAATGCAAGAAGGCCATGTCATTGCTTACGAGAGTCAATTGTTCTCTAGGCAGGAGATGATAGCACAGATTTATGAGAAAGAGATTTTGGCGGTTATCCATGCTCTTACTCAGTGGCGGATTTACTACTCGGAGCGGATTTTACTGTCTTTATAGACCATCAGATTTTGCGCTACTTCTTGTCATAGAAGTAGCTTTCGAAATAGCAGATGCGGTGGGCGAACATCTTGTCACAGTTTCAGTTTCAGATTGTCCATGTGTAGGGACATAAGAATGTGGTGGCAGATTCTTTGTCTCAAAAGTCGTTGGTTCTGGCTATTTCCGCGATACATCATAGGAGCTTCAAGGATATGGTCGACCAGTATGCCACAGATACAAATTTTGCAGATATTTTCACACGAATACGATATGGGGAGATAGTAGCAGGATACTCCATTCGGGAAGGCTACTTGCTTAGGAAAACCATGTCGTGCATTACAAAGCCATTGAGGGAAAAGTTTATGACTGAATGCCACTGTCCACCTTTTACGGGTCACTGCAGCATTGCTACCACCATGAAGGGGGTAGAGAGATACTTCTTTTGGCCGAGGCTCAAAAAGGATGTGGAAGAGTTTGTGCGCAGTTTCTTATTATGCCAAAAGGTCAAGTTTGACAGGCATAAGGCACAGGGACTATTACAGCCTTTACCCATACCCACCTGCCCCTGGGAAAGTATTGCAATGGATTTCATTTTTGAATCTCCCGAGAACACAGAGTGGTCATGATGGTATATGGACTGTTATTGATAGATTTAGCAAACATGCTCATTTCATTCCAGTGAAGAAAACAGTCAAGCCGGATCACTTAGTGAGACTATTTGTGGCCCAGATCTTCAGATTACATGGCATGCCTGAGACGATTGTCTCCGACTTTCGATGAGCATCACATGCCCCTGTATAATTAAGCCATTCTGCGGTAGATTTTCTTTCATTTATTCTAGCACACACATCTGCTCAATAACGTCGCCTCTTATATTTCTTACTCTTCTTGTCTAATTTTTGATTACGGCCGATCTCTAGTGAAGAGTCACTAGATGGATCGGTGCTTGTGTCTTCTGCTCCGTTGGATAGATTGTCATCTAGGGTACCACTGGGCCTTGAATGGTTTGTCCCCACATTTGCACTAAGATTTAACTCAGATTCTTTGTCGTCAGAGTCAATTTCAATTGATGATTCTGACTCCAAATCGTGTGGGCATTGTCTTGTGAGACGCTACTGGTTCCAATGCCAATCAAACCTTCATCTTGTAGGTCGTCAGAAGCTATATGCATTGCTTCTAGCATATTTAAGGGTATGAGTGGTGGCATTTCATCCCCCTCAGGTGTTACCCAGGTCATCCCCCTGTTTCCTCAAGTGTCTATGGTCGCTGTTAGGTGGACCCAATCCACATTGTCCAACTCAATCATCCCAGGTAGTACATCCATATAAGGAGAATCTTCCCCAACATCAGTGTCCGCTTTACATGTGTAACAATACTGCAATGGGGCCGAGTGAATTGTGGTGTCAGATCTATAAACCTATTTCCTAGGGGATGTGCTCGACCAGTTACAAGATCCACTCGAATGACAAAATCTTGGAATTGCAAGTAGACATGGTTTTTAGATCAGTCATGCACCATTTTTGCTTCCCTCATGAAAGGAAGTCCTAAGATCATCTCCGATTCCATATTGTGCTTGGAGAAATCCATAACAATGAAGGTAATTCTTATTTTATGTCCAAAGACCTTGATCTTGAGATCTTCTAGCATCCCAATAGGTTTAACAATAGACCCATTGGCCATGTTCACTACTATGGTTGTGGTCGCAAGGTGAGGTCTTCCCATAGTTTCCCATCAATTTTTAGTCACAATGCTAACCCCAGTGCCACCATCAAGGATTCCCTTCACAATTAATCCCTTAGTAGTGATTGGTATGTCATTGGATTCATCACCCTCAAAGTATTGTCCCAACTTGTTAACAGGTATTTCTACAACAAGGTTCTCATCTAGGTTGGGTTGTGGATCTAAGTGTTCCTCCTCTATTGGCATTTCCCCAACTCCATCCATCTGTGCAAATTGTGGTAGCCCAACCTTCAGTTCTCCATGGAGGAAAGCTCGAAGAGCTGAGACTAGCTCAGGGTCTTTATATAGTTTGGACATGATGATGGTTCTAACTTTTGAAGACATGAAATCCATCAATTTGGCAATGTTTAACGGCACCTTTTGGGCTTTTGTCCCTTGATGTGGGGAAGATGGGATCTCCATTTCTTCAATAGGATTAGGTAGTCCCTCTGTAAACATTCTTTCCATCAAGAAGTGAGTACGCCCACTTTCCCATGACTTTAAGTCACTTTCTTCTTGGATGACACTAGGTATAGCTAAGGGTCTATGGACTTGGTGAGGTTGTTGTCGCGTAGGGAACACCGTGTCTGTAATCTGGATTTGCCTAGGTGATGGTTCTAGATCCCTTTGGGTATTTTCTACCAAAATCCTTAATTGCTTGACTTGCTCAATCTCCTCTGTAGCGTTTGGATAAGTTCTATCTTCTTCTTGTCTTATCTTCTTCCTATTGTGGCAAGATCTTCCTTGTTAGTTTCTATCTTAGTGGTTGTTTTGGTCTCCATGGTTTCTCCTGAATCAGAATCCTCTTCAGCATCGTTCATATATATGGGGTCGTCACCAGTCCCTATGTTGGTCTTTGAACTGGGGTCTGACTTCGCTGCTTTTTGCGATCTCTTCCTTCGTGTTTTCTTCTTTTTCTAAGATTGGGCAATTGATGCCGTGTCTCTTTTCTCAAGAATATAATTTTGTTTTTGGAGCATCGATCGTGTAAGTACGAGTTTGTTTTGGAAGGCAATTTGGGAGAACATTGGCACGCGGTTGCAGTTCTCGTCATCGTTCCACCGCAGACTGATGGGCAATCTGAGATTGCAAATTCAGTTGTTCTAGATTTATTGAAGTCTTACATCTCAGATCAAAAGACTCAATGGGAAAAGTATGTACCTTTGGTGGAATTTGTATACAATAACACGATACACTCTTCGATGGGGAAGGCGCCATTTGAGGCTGTTGAAGGTGCTGCGAAGGTTCGACCCTTTCTAAGCACGAAAGATAAGATTTTTGAAGCGGATGAATATACGCGAGATTTGGATATGGCTTTTGTCAAGGCTCGCGAGACTTTGCAGAAGTCTCAAGAACGATAGAAAAAGGTAGCGGATCGCCATCGTCGCGACTTGAAATTGAAGGAGGATGATCGGGTGCTCTTACTTTTTGAGAAGGCACGCCTGAAAAAGATAAAGGGAAAGGAGAGGCTTTTTCCAAAGCTTAGTATGCGATACTACGGACCATTCCAAATCACTAAAAAGAAAAATGATGTCTCCTTCCGACTGAAACTGCCTGATACTTGGAGGATTCACAATGCATTTCATGTGAGTCTCTTGAAACCTTTTAAAGGTGATGTGCCTAATGATGGGGAGCCTAATGAGCAACCCGAACTGGAAGAAAACGAGGAGATCTTTGTTCCTGAATGGATTTTGGCACATAAGGATATGAAGAATAAAGGTAAAGTCCGAAGGCAGTTCTTGGTTAAGTTCAAGAACTATCCTGCATTGGATGCGAGGTGGATGGAGGAGGAGGACCTAGCAGATACTCCTCAGATTGTGTAACTTTACCTCGATGCTTTTGGTTTAGCATAGTCTACTCCAAACGGAACCCAAAATTTAGCTTGGCCGGAGATCTGGTATAGTGGGATGCACAAGAGGGGAGTCACTCCGCTCCTTTGTCAACAGATGCCTTGATTTAGATACTAGAGTCATTGATGTCTCTTTGAGCTTCAGGGATACTGAAAGTTGACACTATGCTACTGCAGGAAACTGATCGACGAAATGATTGCATCATTTTGGTCTGATTGATCTCGAATAGACATGATTGCAATAGGGTTAGTCAATCGGACATCGATGAGGTCCTAATTGGACCTAGATGTGATTGCTAGCTACATTGCCGATAAATCATGGTCTAAGATCCGAATGAATGTTGAGTGTCATGTGATGTCCTGTGATGTCCTGTGATGTGACTGCCGATTTGGTACATGTGCTAGATGTGTGTTGCTAGTACGTAGGTACTAACAATCAGTATCTGCTAAGACGGTTTATGGCTTCTGTTGATTTTGCAGGCGTAATCGCAGTCGATTACAATGCTTTCAAGAGGGGGGTATGTCACAAAGTGATGACGTGACTACCGACAGTAGAAACCCTAATTCTTGCAAACCCTAATTCCTACCAAAAAACCTAATTTACAAAAACCCTAATTTTTGGAAACCCTACCCCTAACTCCTGGCAGAAACCCTAATTTGACTGGAAACCCTAACACATGCGGCTAAAAAGCCACGTGGCAGCAATACGGTACTTCCGAAAATTGCGGCCAAAAATGCGGAGCTGAAAAAAAAAAAACGTTTCGAGCCACACAATTTCAGCTTTTTGGCTACGCAAATTTGAATAAGAGAGAGAGAGAGAGAGAGAGCTGATTTGCTTTATTTACTCTCTTGAGAGAGAGAGAGAGAGAGAGAGAGAGAGAGAGAGAGAGAGAGAGAAACTTGTTTATTTTGATTTTTAATCTTTTGGGACTCTGTTTTTGGGCATCCCTTGTAACCTTTAAGTAAACGATTTAGGGCTCACTCTGCAGAGCATTTGGACGTAGAGTCTGAGAGTGAAACCCTAACCGCTCTTTGTACTTTGACATTGATTTAATACATAAAGAAATACCGAAAGGGGGCCAGTCTTTGGGGCCAATATCTCTAGGCACGGAACTCTGTCGAGCTAGTGCAAATCTATTGTGATCTGTGAATTGTTTTGAAGTGGTTATTTGGTGCTGTTGCAATTGATTCTTGACTTGGAGTGTCCAAGTCTGTTATTACAGGGGACTAGACCAAGACGAGTGACTAGACTAGCTGGTCTAGTATTGAGCTCGACAGACCAAGCTGGACTAAGCTAGTCCAGACCAACAAAAACGAGAGCTTAAACGAGCTAGCTCCTCGACCTGTAGGCACAATGGAGTGAAACTTCAGTTGAGGTCCCATCGGGCGTGCCAAAAATGAGAGCACCTGTTGCGGAGATAATGTGTCGTGCCTTCTATATTGGGTGCTCCTCAGTGAAATGTACGTAATATCTCACTCCACAAAATGAAAACACAGAAGACAAAGAACAACAGAGCAACAACAGTACGACTCAGCAGAAAAACATCACAAACATCGACAAACTCAAAGAAATCGATACAAACTCTGGCATGGTAGCACACTCTCAGCTCCAGCCCAGATCTCATAGGTACAATGGAGGTGTCGAGGTTCAACTATGCAGGGATGGTGTAGTTGTGCTATGTACAACTCTATAAGAGACTCTAGATGATTGACCACACAAAAGTAGATCGTAATACGTACCCACAGCTGACAGATATCCCCAATCCATCTAAGTCTATCTCCTAACTGAGGCAGTGGTGATCAGGCCACGGTGACTGGACCACCATCCGTAACACTTGCCACGTGTCACTGTCCAACAAGAGCCCCCCAATGTGAACTCAAGTCCAACTACAACTAACTCCTTGTCCATGCCAGTGACACTGTATCCCTGCTACAACACGCAAGCTTTTGGCTTCGTTGATTTTTGTTGGAATGAAGTTTATGTAGTCACTCACCTTTTACTTAGAGTGATATTTCTTGCTTTGACAAAATTTTTCAAGGCATTTCTATTAATTTGAGATTTTGTACTAATTAGTTTATGTTGTGATTAATGTGCAGGTTTCATGCTAGAGGCTCCCTCTTATTTTTGCACACGAGTTTTGCCTTTTTTGTTGTTTGGAGATGGGTGTGAATGTTCATGTGGACAAGTCCATCTTGAGAAAGTAAACTAGTTGTGCCAAAGCGATCTTGCTTTTTGTGTATTTGGGAACTAGCACTTCTGTAACTCTTTTGTAATTTGTCCCTTACTTATGATGTATATGTGCTACAAGGAAGATTTAGTTCAACAAGCTAGTTTTAGAGAGATTGGTGTATTGCATTTCTTTTGATCTCACAAACTATTTTGTTGGGGTCTTCTTTACTAATGGTTTTTTGCTCTCTTGTGTATTAATTTGATCTATGTATTGATATAATCATATAGATGTATAATTTCACTATTGTCGTTGAAAATAAGAAAAGAGTATTGAGTTGGTATTGAGGTTTTCAAATTTCAACATTTCCATGTATAGACAAAAATTTTGATTACTTTTTCCCTTAAATGTAACTTATACTACAGATTGGCGCAGTCTTATATCTTGTGGTTTACTTTTTAAAAACTTGATTGTCCACTATTTGAATGATAGGAGAATTTGAGAATCATGCTATTTAAAAGTGATCCATTATATTTTTTTTTAACATTCTCGGTTTTTGCTTGTGAAATGGTACTAATAGGTGGATGATTGGGTTATATGCAGCAATAGTTTTTGACGCCCTTCTGCCCTTCAAATGGCTGTCAACCTTGCGTAGGAAGGGTTGACTCTTGAATAACCCTGCATTTGAAGGGGTCAACTTGAAGTTGCCCTTCATTGAGAAGGAAGAAAATTTAGTTAATCTGTCATTAGAAGGGCCGGCCATCCAATTGCCCATCAAAAATCGACTTTGAAATTTATAAGTGCTTTAGAAGTTTAAACTAAGTTTTAGTGATGGCTTACAGTTTTTTTAATATTTTTTTTGCTTAGTGAGCACTGAGTCGTGACCTTTGAACTTAGTTTGAAGTTTGAGGTTCGTGACTCGTGAGTCGTTCCGACTCGTGACTTGTCCATGGCCATGTGAACGTGTGAACACAAGTACGGTGTACACAATGCACATCCCTAAAAGATATGATAGTGACCACTAACGGGAGTCGGCCATTTAGGCTTTCATTTTTGGTTGCTTCCCTGTCGGCCTGTGTCGTTGGAGACTGGAGTTCTGACCTATAGGCTACTGCCGCTACTGTGATGCTGTCCAGCGTCCTCTCTCTAGTGCGTCCGTTGCTGTCGAGTCCCCGACCTGCCAGAGCTGCGACTCGCGAACTTTGCTGACCTGCGGTGTCACTGTCCACTGTATCCGACCTGCGAGTTTTGCCCAGTAGCGATAGGATTTAAAGGGCTACCCCAAATGTCTAACGACAGGCATGTGCAACTGACTCTTGTCATTGGACACTATCATATCTTTTAGGGATATGCATTGTCTAAACCGTACATGTGTTCACACGTTCACATGGCCATGGACAAGTCACTAGTCGAAACGACTAACGAGTCACAAACCTCGAACTTCAAACTAAGTTCAAAGGTCACGACTCAGTGCTCACTAACCAAAAAAATTATCAGAAAACTGCAAGCCATCGCTAAACTTAGTCTAAACTTCTAAAGCACTTGTAAATTTCAAATTCGATTTTTGATGGGCGATTGGATGGCCGGCACTTCTAATGACAGATCAGCCAAATTTTCTTCCTTCTCAATTGAAGGGCAACTTCAAGTTGACCCCTTCAAATGCAGGGTTATCTAAGAGTCAACCCTTCCTACGCAAGGTTGAGAGCCATTTGAAGGGCAAAAGAGCGTCAAAAACTATCGCTGCTGCCTCCCCACAAGTTCCCTTCAGCTCGTTGACTCGTCTTTTCCTTTCCACTTTATAGAGGGTATCTCCTTAGATACCCTCCAAGGAGATACCCTCCTCTTATTTTTTATTGACATTATAGAAGGAATGACAAATTATGGAATCTCTCTCTCTCTCTCTCTCTCTCTCTCTCTCTCTCTATAGGTGTGTGTGTGTGTGTGTACAGGAAGCCTTTCGCCTGTCATAGAATGTTAAGAGTGTTCACCTTGTTAAAAAAAATGATTTAATTTGTTGCAATAGACTTTGTATTGGCTACGATGAAGTCAAGAGGAGAGTGGTCAAGTTATGTGAGAGTGCCATGGAAACAAAAGCCCATTAAATTTGTTACTTACCATGAGGCATTATCCAACACATTAGACAAATTGTTTGGCACTGAAAAACACATTAGACACTACTCAACGACCCCTGATGGAAAAGGTCCTTTGTCAACATATGAAAGCTTTGATTGTGAAAACTTATCTACGGCAGCATCAGCGGCCTATGGCAAACGGTTGATGGCAGCTCTAAGAGACAAATCTCTTCTCTCAAGAAGTACAACAATTGAATGTCTCTAAGCTAGGCTCAGCTTGACCAAAGAAGAAATTGAACAGGCACATGAAAGTAAGTGTTTGAATCATTTTTTAATATTTTGAGAAATTTAATTCGATTTGGCAAATGATTCATGTGCTTGTTTTTTGTGTAATAATGTTTGTTCATAGGGACAATGGAGTTTGCGGAAAATAGTGTTAATCTCAAGGGGAAAACCAATTTCAGGCCCAGAAGGTGTACATACTCTTGATGAGCTTACTGAGCTTGGGAACCGCAGTTGATGCACCTCACCTATTGAATAGGTTGCTCAATGAACAAGTTTATAAATGAAGGTAAAAAATGAGTTTAAGCCATGACTATTTTTTGGTACTTGTTTTGTTTTCGATAGGTGTCTAAAATAACTTGTTCCTTAAGTTGTCCTAATCTTGCTCTTTGTTTTTCCAAGATGAATGCAACTTGGTTACGTTCACGCAGTGCGACTCATGGTTTTGACACCAGATTCTCGAAGCTCCCAATTACTTTGGAGAAGTTCTTTTTGCCATGTCCTATGAGATATCATTAGTTCATGGGTTGTTTACTCATGTAAAGTTTCTCAATGAACTTTACAAGGTCTGAACAATGTAATCTTTTTTGTGGGAAGTAATGATATGAAGGGACTCTTTTTTGTCACTTTCTCCATATTCAGCTCTTGTCTCAATTTAGTAAAAACATGGGATCAAGCTCTCCATAAAGTTCAAGTCTGTTATGGTATGACATAAATAGACATAATGCTTCGTAAGTTTAAATACCTTCATGTTTCAAAACACACACATATATCATGTCTCCGGCTGTCGTGTCTCTGCATGTGTTAAAATTAAATGTCATATATTTTTGTATAAGGTGCCTTTAACAGAGTAGAGAAGATTCTGTTTACCTACTCTACAAGACTGCTCTTACCCACTCAATGAAAATTCGCAATGTGTGATTCGAGCTCTTTTCCCGGCTCTCGATTTCTTTTGTTCAACAAATTGAAGAACATAATCTACACGTCCCACTAGAGAGAGAGAGAGAGAGAGAGAGAGAGAGAGAGAGAGAGAGAGAGAAGGGGGGGGGGGGGGGGGGGGAGAAGGAGAGAGAGAGAGAGAGCTACAATGTGTCACGCGAAGGTGGGCAGAGACGTAGATTTTTTTGTCGTGAGATACAAGGGGTGAGGGCCAAGGCGGCTAGAGATCAAGTCCAAGGGTTTTTTTTTGCTGCCAATGCAAGAGGGAGTTGCTCGTTTCTTCCCTTTGCTTTGCAGGTGCATAGTGCCGTGTCCAAAGAGAGGGCACCAAAGAGAAAGATCCTTGTGTGATGGCCAAGGCAATCTTCCTCTGTCTCTCCGCCTTCGCTGTCAAAACATTGCATATCTCCCTCTCCGTCCTACTGTCTCTCTGCTCCATGACCACACTCTCTCCCTCGCTCCCTCTGTGTCTTTGGGGATGAGAGAGTTGAAGGGTAGGCATGGAGAGATCATAGAGCCTTGTTCGCAATGGCAGGAGGGCAGGGGCTGGCCTGCAGACAGCACAAGACGACGGCAGTAGTATTTGTCTTTGGAATGCTCAAATGCACAGAATCTAATTAATTCAACTTTGTTGTGAGTCCTTAAGTCTCTATACTTTCCTAAAAAAGTAAACCAATATATCTCAAAGAAAAAAGAACAACATATTAACGAGAGAGAGAACTTAGTATGTCGGATACGTTCCCAAAAAAAAATTTGTTGGAATCTACAACAGATACGAAAAGAAATATAACGTCGGGAGTAGAGCAAACGATCAAACGGCTTGGGGTGGCAAGAGCAGAGCTAGGTTGATGCGACGCCGATGAGGAAGAGGAATGGGGAGGTCAGGTCAGGCACGATGGCTCTGACTATGGAGCCAGTTGATGTGAAATTATGTTTCTAATACAAGATTTCGTTTGTATGTCACAACCAGTTTGACGGTGGGTTAGTTAAGAGGATATCTATGGAGCGCTAGACTTGTAGCCTGACTATGCTCGATTCTTTCATTCACCTTTTACAAGGTTAGAGGGTAATTGGATCTTTGGGAGAAAATACAAAGAATTTGACTATGAATTAAATAAAACAAAGAACCTGTCAATAGTAAAAGAGCGAGTGGATATGTTCACAAAAAAGTAAATTTACAATTATCTAAAAATAAGTAAAGTAAAGATCATAGAATTTACCTCTTTTACTATCATGGGATATTTTTGGTTGCTCGAAATACCTTTAGAAATGAATAATTCTTTACTTCTTTTCATTTCTATAATCCAAGTGGTGTCGACACATGTTAACACTCCTCTACTAATTTGCATTTGCGGAGAGCTTTCTAAGTACATTTCCAAGTAGTTGAAATTTTGAAGCACAAAGTTTTGAATACACGGGTTTGCCATGTAACTACTTGTGTGTATGTATTAAATTAAAAAGAATGCTTGAAACCGTAACGATCTCGAAGCATGAGAGGAAAACCTTTGGATTTTTAAACTTGAACGATAACAAAGAACACCATTTGTCGAAAAGATTGTATGCAAAGGAATCGGGTTTCAAAGGTTTACCCAATTTTTTGAGAGCTAGTGGTAGATTTTCCATACTTGGCTCCAAAAAGAGCATCTAATCACAATTGGAATCTTGGAGAGCATGGTTGACGGACTCTAGGACACAACAATAAAAACATGACACTAATGTCCAATCATGCACCCCGTAACAATCCTAAATTGATTATCGATATGGGGTAATTGAGGGAGAGGTGCATCTTTGATTTTGTCACAATAGACTCTCACCTAATCCCAAGGATCTTCCATCTCTTTGCAAGAGTATGGGATGTGAACTTCTTTGTGGGTTTGATTCCTACCTTCATGCATGTGACATAGTAACAAGGGAATTTTGAGAAATTGCTCGGCCCTGATGGTGGACAAAGCTCTACGAAGAGCTTGTGGACATATCCATGAAGAGAGGATAGTAGCTAAGACTTGAGGACAAGGCCTAGCTACACATGATGAAGCTCTCTTAGTGAAACTGAGGAGGTTTGAAACCATAGTGGAGCTTAGTGAGGGAAAATAGCAAAATACACGTTCTGCCAATGGACACCCTACCCAATGCGTATATAGGGTGGGTTCACATCGAGGCGGCGAAAAACATGACACTTTATAAGCTCTTCCGGGTGGAAAAGCTTGCAAACTTTCTCTTCCACCGGCCATGTGTTCACATTGCTGGTGGCAAAAAATGTGAGGCAGTTTTCTACCACCGTCTTATGTGAAAAGCCGGAAGGCGGCGGAAGAAAGAGGAGGCAAGTGTGGATAAAAGGGTGGGAGGTTTAGTTTACTGTGATTGGTGCCAACATGGCACTTTTTGCCAAGGTAGAGGGTGGAAGAAAGAACTTCTGGGGGGGGAGGGTCGGAACAAATCCCTTGTTTCTCTTCCACGATGTGACACTCTCCATCTCATTTTTCCGCTGCCATATGTGAACAACAAGGCCCACATGGCACTTTCTTGTTGGTTTACAAGCTTTTCCAATTCTTTCTGCCACCCGATGTGAACCCAACCATAGACACACATGATGTGTGTGTGTGTGTGTGTGTGTGTGTGTGTGTGTGTGTGAGAGAGAGAGAGAGAGAGAGAGAGAGAGAGAGAGAGTGCTTCAAAAAGTAATCCCTCCAAAAGTGTGGACACACACACACACACACAGGCATTTAATGTTGATGAAGGAATGCTCTAATAAAACTAAGATTCTTCATGCCACAAAGAGAGAGAGAGAGAGAGAGAAAGAGAGGGGGTGATAGAGAGAGACTTGCATTTAAGGTTGATAGAGCCAAGACCGACTCAAAAACCAAAGTTGCAAAAAAAGAATATTTCCCATGCCATGAGAGAGAGAGAGAGAGAGAGAGAGAGAGAGAGAGAGAGAAAAGGTGCGGTGGGGGAGGGGGGGGGGGGGGGTTGAGGGGCATGCTCGCATTTAGGTTTGATGGAGCCAATGTTGACTCAAAAATCAACGCTTTTGAAAGAAGTTGGATAGCCGTCTATACATAGGCGAATTTGAGCGTTGTGTAGGCAGGTGCTCTAAAATTGCAAAATCCCTTGTAGATTCCGAGCTTGCCTCAACTGTGTGTGCGCACGCGCGCATGTGTGTGTGTGTGTGTGTGTGTGTGAGAGAGAGAGAGAGAGAGAGAGATTTCTTGATGCAGGGGATGTTCAAGGTGTAATGTTTCAGCTTCTTGCTCAACGAACCAAAACAAGTCAAGAGTGTTACCAGCCCAACTAGAAAGCACACAAGTAAGTACAAAGTTCAGTTCAGAAGTGTTACGTCTTTCTTTGAGGTGCTAGTATAACATATATGTCTTTCAATTAATCATGCTCATGCTGTTGTTTCTATAAATGTCTTTCAATTAATTATGCTCATGCTGCTGTTTCTGAGGTCTTACTGAATTTTGAAGTTGAGGTGCACCCATGTGAAAGGGTCATCTCGACTACAATCGAGTTTGTAAATAATAGCCATTCAGTGAACACAAACACAAAAGAAAGTCAGAGATGACTGGGATAACTGGGTCGACGCTTGCCAAAAACATTTTCCTAACCAATTTTCCTAACCAAACAAGCTAAGGGTGCATTTAAAACTATTTCAATTTTTGGGGTCTAAATTTAAAGCCGGTAACTACACTAAAACTTGATATATTTTGTTGAGGCAAGCTGGGAATCTACAAGGGATTTTGCAATTTTAGAGCACCTGCCTATACAACGATCAAATTCGCCTATGTGTAGACAACTATCCAACTTCTTTCTAAAGCGTTGATTTTTTAGTCAACCTTGGCTCCGCAACCTTGGCTCCATCAATCCTAAATGCAAGCGTCTCCCCAACCTTCTCTCTCTCTCTCTCTCTCTCTCTCTCTCTCTCTCTCTCTCTCTCTCTCTCTCTCTCTCTCTCGTGGCATGGGAAATATTCTTTTTTCAACTTTGGTTGTTGAGTCAATCTTGGCTCCATCAACCTTAAATGCAAGTCTCTTTCTATCCACCCTCTCTCTCTCTCTCTCTCTCTCTCTCCCTCTTCTCTCTCTCTCTCTCTTCTTGGCATGAATAATCTTAGTTTTATTAGAGCTTTTCTCCATCAATATTAAATCTCTCTCTCTCTCTTCTCTCTCTCTCTTCTCTCTCTCTCTCTCTCTCTTGTGTGTGTGTGTGTGTGTGTGTGTGTGTGTGTGTGTGTGTGTGTGTGTCCACACTTTTGGAGGGATTAATTTTTGAAGCGCTCTCTCTCTCTCTCTCTCTCTCTCTCTCTCTCTCTCTCACACACACACACCACACACACACACACACACACACACACACACACACACATACACATCATGTGTGTCTATGGTTGGGTTCACATCGAGCGGCGGAAGGAATTGGAAAAGCTTCTAAACCAACAAAAAAGTGCCATGTGAACCTTGCTGTTCACATAGAGTGGCGGAAAAGAGAGATGGAGAGTGCCACATCGTGGAAGAGAAAAAGTGGATTTGTTCAGACCCCCCTCCCTCCTCCCCGGGGAAGTGTTTTCTTTCACCTTCCACCTTGGCAAAAAGTGTCATTTTGGCACCAATCACATTAAACTAAACCTCCCACCCTTTTGTCCACACTTGCCTCCTCTTTCTTTCACCGCCTTCCGGTGTTCAAATGAGATGGTGGTAGAAAATTGCCTCATATTTTCCGCGCCGCTAGCAATGTGAACAGATGGCCGCGGGTGGAAGAGAACGTTTGCAAGCTTTTCCACCCGGAAGAGCTCATAAAGTGTTATGTTTTCCGCTGCCTCGATGTGAACCCACCCTATATAATCATTGGGTTGGGTGTCCATTGGTAGAACCTATATTTTTTTCAGTTTTTCTCACTAAGCTCCACTATGGTCTCAAACCTCCTCAGTTTCACTAAGAGAGCTTCGTCATTTGTAACTAGGTCTTGTTCTCAAGTTTTAGCTACTATCCTCTCTTCATAGAAATGTCCACAAGCTCTTCCTAGATCTTTGTCCACCATCACGGCCGGGCAATTTCTCAAAATTCTCTTGTTACCATTTCGCATGCATGAAGGTAGAAATCAAACCCACAAAGAAGTTCACATCCCATACTCCTACAAAGAGATGGAAGATCCTTGGGATGAGGTGAGAGTCTATTGTGACAAAATCAAAGATGCACCTCTCCCTCATTTACCCCATATCGATAATCAATTTAGGGTGGTTATGGAGGTGCATGATTGTGAAAGGACATTAGTGTTCTATTTTTGTTGTCTTATCATAGAGCCCGTGAACCATGCTCTCCAAGGTTCCAATTGTGATTGGATACTCTTTTTGGAGCCAAGTATGGAAAATCTACCACTAGCTATGCAAAAATCGGGCAAACCTTTGAAACCCGATTTTTTAGCATACAATCTCTTTGACAAAAATCTTCCTTGTTACCGTTCGAGTTTAAAAATCCAAAGGCTTTTCCTCCCATGCTTCGAGATTGTTACCGTTTTAAGCCTTCTTTAGTTCAATATATACACACAAGTAGTTACATGGCAAACCAGTGCATTCAAAACTTTGTGATTCAAATTTTCAACTACTTGGAAATGTACTTAGAAAGTTCTCCCCAAATGAAAATTAGTAGAGTGTTAACATGTGTTGATACCACTTGGATTTTAGAAATGAAGAGAAATAAAGAATTAGTCATTTCTAAAGGTATTTCAGGCAACCAAAAATATTCCGTGATAGTAAAAGAGGTAAATTCTATTATCTTTAATTCTTTTTGGATAATTGTGAACTTTACTTGTTTTGTGGACATATCCACTCTCTCTTCTACTACTACTGGCACGTTCTTTCTTTTATTCAATTCATAGTCAAATTCTTCTAGATTCTTTGTATTTTCTCTCAAGGATCCCATTACCCTCTAACTTGTAAAAGGCGAATGAAGGAATCAAGCGCAGCCAGGCTACAAGTCCAACGCTCCACAGATATCCTCTTAACCAACCCACCTTCCAACTGGTTGTGACATACAAATGAAATCTTGTATTAAAAAAATGATTTCATAGCAGCTCCATAGTCGGAGCCCTCGTGCCTGACCTAAACCCCCATTCCTATTCCTCATTGGCGTCGCATCAACCTAGCTCTGCTCTTGCCACCCCAAGCCGTCTGATCGTCTGCTCTGCTCTCGACGTCAGATTTCTTTTCGCATCTGCTGTAGATTCCCACAAATATTTTTTGGAATGGATCTGACATACTGAGTTCTCTCTCTCGTTAATATGTTGTTCTTTTTTCTTTGAGATATATTGGTTTACTTTTTTAGGAGAGTATAGAGACTTAAGGACTCGCAGCAAAGTTGAATTAATTAGATTCTGTGCATTTGGGCATTCCAAAGGCAAATACTATTGTCGTCATCTTGTGTTGTGTGCAGGCTGGCCCCTACCCTCCCGCCATCCTCAAGCAAGGCTCTTTTGCCGTCTTGTGCTGTGTGCAATCTGCCCTGTGCCCTCCCGCCATTGCCGAACAAGACTCTGTGATCTCTCCAGGCCTACCCTTCAACTCTCTCATCCCAAAGACACAGAGGGAGCAAGGGAGAGAGTGTGGTCATGGAGCAGAGAGATAGTAGGACGGAGAGGGAGATATGCAATGTTTTGACGGCGAAGGTGGAGAGACAGAAGAAGATTTCCTTGACCATCACACATGGATCTTTCTCTTTGGCTCCCTCTCTCTTTGGACACGCTTCTCTGCACCTGCAAAGCGAAGGGAAGAAACAAGCAGCTCCCTCTTGCACTCACAGCAAAAAAAAACGTTGGGCCTGATCTCTGGCTGCCTTGGCCCTCACCCCTTGCATCTAACGACAAAAAAATCTGCATCTCTACCCACCTTGACGTGACACATTGTATCTTTGTTCGCTCCCTCCCTCTCTCTCTCTCTCTCTCTCTCTCTCTAAACTTATATGTCTACGTGGGAGTATAAAAGGTTAGTTACTTTGGAACTTCAACACAAGTAAAGTATAGTTTTCTTCATTTGACTTCTTTCTTAAATACCATATATGTCAAGCGAAAGTCTTTATGTGACGAGAATTTTTTTTCAAAACACATAAAATTTAATACCAAAATATACTTGCTCACAAGCTTACTTGGATTCAAAAGGTCTTCACTCTTTGAATTTAAAATGAAAGGTCTTAAAAGAGAAAAAAAATTAACTAATCATAGATTATGCTATAAATATGTCTAGTTTTTTTGTTGAGAATACAATACTAACATGATTTGATGAGTTTTGTTATCTTTTATCATGCACATGGAACACATATCGTAGTACCTCTTCTTGCATTACGAGAAAGTTTCTACCCTATGGTTGTTGAGACCCTCCTTCAAACCAATAGTTTCATCCACAAAGTGAGCGAGATAGATTAAGATGCATCACATACAGAGTATGGCATCGAGAGTGAAGGCAAAGCAAGACACGCAGTAGTAGACACGGTATGCATCCGTGCTCTGATGGTTCTCACAACCAGATCTATGAGATGTGAATTACAACACTAATATATTCAGAGGACATGGATTGATCCACTCACCCTTACCAACCAAGATGTAGCACTACCGGAATAATTCAAACCCAAAATACCTAGTTTACTACAAGATTAGAAGGAGATTGCACTACGTGTTTGAGAGGGGTTAAACCCACTAAGAAGGGTGATGGAATATCAAGCCAAAGATATTCAGGTTTATACCATACGGAGCTACACTACCAAAAAGATCAGCTACTTCGACTCATACGTATGATTTTGTGTCAAAGCTTGGTTGCCGCAATTCCATGAGCCAAAAGATAGTGAGGATATTAACAAGACATGAGTACGCTACAACCTACAACATGGAAATATACAATGTACGAATGTTTGGAGAAACATCGACCAAAACGGACACTATAATAGCTTTCTAACCAATTTTGAATAAGAACAAGAACAACTCCTTTGAAAATTAAGCAATACCTTTGAATGTGTTCGTTCACGTATTATGATCCTCTGTAGAATTTGAATGCAAGATCACAAGAGCTTGGTGATTTCCTTAGCAACCTGTATTCAATTTTTGACAATTAGAAAGACCTTACAACAAGATTCCATATATCCCTAAAGAACAAGAACTTGTGCATCGAGGATGTGGCATACCTGTTGAAGAGTATCTTGTGTAGCATATGATGTCTAAGCTCTGATGAGCACTCATAAGATTTCAAATAAGAGGAGTTAGCTTAAAGTATATGAGATAGAGCTAGAAGATAGCTTGTATACAAACAAGACAAACCGTTAGAAAACAATACTTCTCAACACAAAATAAAATCAAGGGAACAAAGATCCTCAATCCTCAATACTAGCATTCCCAGCAACATAACCATCTTCTACTCTACAAAATGCAGGTGACATGTGCATTGTGATGTCAAAGGGAATTGCAGCGATGAAGAAACAGAAGGAGAGGCGATTTCAACAAGCTGAAGAGCATGGCTAATAGTCTCGTGCACATCTAACCCTATGTGCATGTGGACAAGCTACTTCAGGTTTAGGGTTCAGGTCAGCTTAGGAAAGTGTTTTGGCACCTTTGAGAGCCTGTGTGGAGGCCGTGCATGTCCAGGCACTAAAGAGTAGTTGCATATCCTCTGGGTGCACACAGCATGATCATCAGCATGATAGTCAGTACCCATCATGAGCATTTTACGGTGCACAGAACCCATTTTTCCAATTTATCCATTTTTTGCTTATTATTTACTAAGTGACTTTTGTTGGAAAACTGGGTAGGGCAATTTTGCTAAGTGACTATATAGGAAACCTAGCACTAGAACTTTTTGGTAGAAGAGGCAGCAGAAGTTCCAACAACTTACAGTGCACCTTCTCAGCAAGACCAGCAAGAGACCTAGCATTTTCAGCCAATAGATTCAACATAGCGTTTTCAGGTTGCAGATCAACCTTGGCGTTTTTGCAACAGACCACGTTGCGTTAGAAAATTGCACATACCTCTAGCGTTTTGCAGTTTTCCGGAAACAAATCAGCCCCTTGTATCAATGTTTTCAGTTTTCAACACTTAACACTAGGTTGGTAATGGGACACTTTTATGTCCTAGGACACTTTTATGTTCTGTGAAGTGACCATTTTTCTTGAGTTATGTCAAGAGTTTCAAAATGGATTTTGAGGTGCTATCTATCTAGAAAGTTGTCTCATGAGCTGAAAAAAAACTCAACATTTTTTTGGAATATCAATTCCATCTTCAACATTGTTCTTGCACAACATTTCACAACCTAAACTGTGTGAAAAAACGGGTCCTGTTTTTGGCTTTTTTCAACTTTTTGCAACTATACCACTCTAGAATTCATTTTTGTGAGGTCTATACTGCTAAAGAACTATCTTTAGTAGTCCTCAACATGTCCTGATGCTTCTAGGGAGAAATAAATATTAAAGTTGTAAGTTATGACCAAATTACAAAAATTGTCAAATCCTGTTTTTTAGCCAATTTTAGCTCTTCTATGATTTTTTTGGTGGATTTCATGATATCCAAATTCATTTTTGATTTTCTATGTCGCATATTGTAACATAAAGCTAACATTCCTTGAGTTTTGGGGCACCTAATACCCTATTTTGCATAGTACACAACGATGGTTGATTTTTTCAATTATGGAAGAAAACGAAACATTCTAGTATATCAAGTAGAGCTTTTTCAATATTGTTAGTTTCTTGTGACAACTACATGAATTTTGTAGGTAGTAACCATATCTAGTCATAAGGATCAAATTTGGCTAGATATTGAATAGTTTTTATGGGATTCTACAACTCATAATGTTCAACCCGGTTTTTTCATGTTTGCTCATGTTTGCTCTATTTAACACTTCATCTTTGCCCCCAAGATTCCCCTTGGTAAGAGATGTATTATTCTTTTGACATGCTCCATGGCTCCTTATGAACATAAAGGACAATAGGGAACTAAGAAAACATGCATATATTATTTGTATTGAACGTGGCTACAGAAACTTTGATGATAGGTTTGCAGAATGGTAAAAATTCAACTTTTTTGTACCTATTTATTTTGGAAAAACAAAAAATAGTGAGTGAGAAGCAATCATATGTTCTCATCACCAACCCATTGAAGTTAACTAGGGAATTTATCTCGTCCTACAAAAATCCCTAATCTTATTTTTATGCAACAAAACGTAAGAAATGACTGTTTTGATGAAAATTCACTGGTCCATCAACTTTGGAGGCTTGGTGTGACCAAAAGATGAGAAATTTTACAAGTTTCTTATTTTTTCCATGTTTAGTAGGCCTTGAACTATAACCTCATGAAAGGATTTTACAAAATGAGTGGATCTACTATGGTTTTGGAGGTTTTTTTCAAAACCCTGAAAGGACACTTTTATGTCCTATTAGGTTACCAACCTAGTGTTAAGACACCGCAGATTCATTCCTTAGCCTCACAGATCTCACCTACATGCATAGTCATATGGTCGAGTCAGCTAGCGTTTTCATGTTCAGTCCGCTGTCCACAAATTTCAGCATCTGCGTTTTCAGCTCATTATTGTCGTGTCATCGCCATCGCCATCCTCGCTGACACAGTATCAGAGATCAACAAAAAGTCAGCGTTTTGTAGATTTTAAAAGTTCAGCACTAGCGTTTTCAGATTTCAGTTCGTCCTCGTCGTTGTCATCATTGGCGTCAACATTGTCGGCACGTCCATTACATCTAGACCATTGTACGAGATTTGTGCAATCAATAGCATAGACCTCTCTCGCCATAGAGGGGGGCCTTGGAGGAGGGTTTGAGAACCGTCTAGTGTCGTATTCTTTTCTCTCTCTCTCTCTCAACAACTTCATTCACAGTGTCATTCACTTTGTTTGTGATCATTGCACTCTCTCACTAAAGGAATGGAAGGCTCTCCCTTCCGTAAGTAGAAGGAACCCTTGAACATAGTTCGGAGCACTTATCTTGAGCAAAGCTCAACATTCACTTCTGTTGCACCTTACAAAGAGACATGAGAGAGAGAGAGAGAGAGAGAGAGAGAGAGAGACAGAGAGAGAGAGAGAGAAGAGACGACACGGTATGTCAGGTCCCAAACCCTCAAGGGTCCCCTTGCTCTGTTGCCAGAGCAAGTAATTTCTTTATTCGTACACAATGCTCATACAATGATGCTAAATATTGAGGTGCTGATGCCAATGGGTACTGATGCCACTGATGCCACTGATGCTAGGTATTGGTGTTACACAATGCTCATACAATGATGCTAAATGCTGAGGTGCTGATGTTGATGGGTACTGATGCCACTAATGCTTGGTATTGGTGTTGATGCTATTGATACTAGGTACTACCGAGTACTGATGGGTATTGAGGTACTGTGAGGTTCTATGTCGACGACGACGATGACGACGACAAGTACTGCCGGTTCTATGTCGACAACGATCATGTCAACGACTAGGTACTGATGGATCTATGTCGACGACGGGTTCTAAGGGTCTTGCGAGTACTATGGGGTACTGTGTCGATGACAATGATGACAGCAGCGGTGGCGACGAGGCTATGGCTAAATGCTGAATCTATTAGCTTTGAAAATGTCTTGCATCTGCAACCATGACAAGGCTATGGATTGAAATCTGCTGGCGACCAAGGGTTGAGATCGCTGGCTGTTCTGGCTGCAAAACGCTGGCTTCCTTGGGCTGAAAATGTAGGTTCTACTTGGCTGAAAAACGCCACTGGGAAGAGGGGCTGAAAACGCTGGTCTGCTAACCTGTAAACGCTGGGTTGCAGGTGCTTCTGCTACTTCCTCTTCTCTTGCTACTGGCAATGCTAAAGGGGCTGAATCTCGGAAATGCTGGCTGCTGCTGATTTGGAGAGAATGTGGGAACCACGAGGCTATGGATGAGAAACGCTGATGCAACAAGTGCAAAAACACTGGACTACGGTGGTACTATGAGAGGCACTGACTCTCTGCTCCTCTGGGTCTTCTACTACAAGCGCTGGTCTCTTATATAGCCTCCCCAAATCTGGGCCGAGCAGTCTCAGTTGGAGCCCCACGATATCATAAAAAATGGGCTGAAAATAATTTATTAACTAATGCTATGCTAGGGGTGGTTCCCACGCGAGAGGTGCATGCATACTGAAATGACTGTCCTGTGCAAGAGAGGGTATGCAACTATGACCGGCTGGACATGCACGTCCTGCTAGAGGCTCACAAAGGGCCAAGCTCGGTCCTAAGCTAGACTCATGCTAGACTATAGCAGAGTCATGTCTACGTAGCGCCAGTGAAGAACACACGTGACATGCCACTACTCTCCATACTGCATACGAGGCAGACAAGTCCATAGGCAGTGTGCCAGAGAATCTTATATATGATGCATATATCCCCTGGCGATGGAGCTCCATCTCTCTCATATACTCCTATGGATCCACCCATACACAATTGTCATTACCCTCTTACTCCACTACGAGTGGTTTTTTTTCAGCTCATTTTGTATCATTTGTCCTTTTCCAATAGATGGAGGACATACACCCATGTAATCTGATTTGTCTCATAGGCTGATTTCGGCCTCCTATACGAAAAATCTCTCTCTCTCTCTCTCTCTCTCTCTCTCTCTCTCTCTCTCTCTCTCTCTCTCTCTCTCTCTCTCTCTCTCTCTCTCTCTCTCTCTCTCTCTCTCCCCCCCCCCCAAAATTTGAGTACGGTCTAGATTGTCCTACAGAGACAGATCACATGACCATGCTGGACTAGTGGCCAACGCATTTGTGACATGCATAGGTACATTGGTACGCTTGTTGGCACACATGTTTAACAGAGCTATTTGTGAAGGCTTCCTTGATAGCTCGAGTACCAACATTATTGTGCAGATATTCAAGGTTGGATATCTTATGGTCTCCTTGGTAATTATCATACCATCATGATAGGCCACACATTGGACTTCTGTGCTTGAGCATGAGCTCAATGGCTAGGTGGAGAGACAGGGTGTGTGAGTGTCACAAACTGCTGACGTGTCAAGCCACTGAAGAATGGAGCCAACCTGCAAATTCTGGCCAAGGGGCCAAAACTAAGAAGAAGAAGAAGAATAATCATACCATCATGATAGGCCACAAATTGGACTTCTGTGCTTGAGCATGAGCTCAATGGCTGGGTAGAGAGAGAGGGTGTTAGTGTCACAAACTGTTGACGTTTCAAGCCACTGAAGAACGGAGCCAATCTTCAAATTCAGGCCAAGGGGCCAAAACCCTAAGAAGAATGCAGCAGAAGAAGAAGAATAAGTTTTGCAGACTTACAAAATGTCTAACGAGTAGCCTATTTTTAAAGAAGAGTTCCCACCAACTTATGGGACCCCGTCTGATGGGGCCCAAGTGACATAAAGGCATTAAAAAATAAAGCAGAACACACTCAGAAGACTTTGCACATCAAAATATGATGATGTGGCACCTATATGGACGTTCCGCAAATCGCTACAGATTTTTAGGAAAATCTTGAAATTTTAGGGATAGCGTTTTTTTTTGTTGGAATTAGGGTTGCAGAGAAACACACACAGCTTGGAGAAGACGAAGGAAGCTTAAGGCACACAATAGAGAGTGTGTTACTTAGTGTGAAATGGAAAGATAGATAGCCCCTAGAGTGATGGGCGTATATAACAATGCACGGGGGAAAAAACCTCCTAAAGAGGGAAAAAAATGCCAGCGGTCCCTAGTGTGTTCACACACATCACTACCACATGTATATGGTAACAAATCCCCCCTGGAGTGATGCGGTGAACGAGAGCTGGCACATGAGTAAAGGAAGTGCCAATGCCCTGAGGACAGGATCAGTCCACAAAGGGAGTAAGCCCAAAGCTTTGCGGAAAGCTTCAAGCTTCTCACGAGACAATGCCTTTATTTGAAAATATCTGAAGGTTGTCCTGTGTTGGCACATAAGCCAAGCTGATCTCTCCTGCTGTAGAGCCTCTCCCTGACATAGTGGTAATGCACCTCAATGTGCTTTGTGCGAGCATGAAAAACTGGGTTCCTCGCAACTGCCAATGCGCTCTGACTGTCAGTGTAGATAGTGTTGGCAATGTCCTGTCCAAACACCCAAATCAGCCATAGGCGTCTGAGCCATACACACTCAACCGTAGCTGTGAAGACTGCCCTGTGCTCAGCCTCACAACTCGAAGTGGCCAAAGTAGGTTGCTTCTTGCTCAACACCATGATATACATGAACTGCCAAGCATGAAACAAAAACCACTTGTGGACACTCGCGTGTCAAAACAATCAGCCCAATCCGAGTCCGAAAAAGCATGTAAGTCTGGCGGCAATGATCCCCCCTTGGGATAAAACAAGCCAAGATTTAAAGTGCCACTAAGGTAGCGGGAAATCCTCTTGACAGCTTGCCAATGCTTTAGACCCGGGCTATGCATAAATCTGCTGACCTGTGAGACTGCAAACTGAATATCCGGCCTCGTGTTGCATACATAAATGAGGCAGCCAACAGCAGTTTGGTAAAGAGTGACATCAGCAGGATCACCAGCATCATGTAGACTCAACTTCAAACCTGTTTCCATGGGAGTGGCAAAAGGTTTGCAATCCTCAAGTCCAAACTTACATAGCAATGTCTCTATGTAACTTTTCTGACACAATGCAATACCACCATCACACTGCTTAAACTGTATACCCAAATAATGATGCAACAGCCCCAAATCTTTCATCTTGAAAGTAGCATTCAAATCAGCCTTAAATTCAGCAATATCTATCTCTCATTTGGTCCAGTGATCAGCAAATCATCAACATAAAAACCACAATGAGAGTACATCACCTCAAGCTTTAAAGACCATATTAGGTATTTTGGTAAAAATCTCACATTATGGGAATCTCCAAATCGACCGAATTCATGTAATTTGGGAATTTTCCACTTAAAGTGGGAAAAATTGAGGTGTGTGGCTAGTATAATAAAGTGAAAATCTCATAGGATTGTGGTGTTTGATAAACACCAAAGTCAAGAGGATGTACAACACATGGATTTGAATAATAACTTAAATTACATAAAACAAAGGAAGATACAAAAAAGATTTTGTTTTACAAATTGACTAGTATAGTCACAATAGAAGCTCCACATAATTCAACTCCACATTTGATACCATATCTGAACTTTGATCCAAAGTGTGGCTGATGTGTACGAGTGAGGCATTCTATGGCTTTTAAGAGCATGTCTTTCTGGAATCTTTATTCTAGAAAATGGTCCTTCCTTGTTGGGTCTCAAGGACCAAACAATTGCATCTATAGTTTCCACACTTGTGGGTCCTCTATAGTTGAAAAGCCCAATAAACCTTCCAACAATATAATGTAAGCTTGAGTATCTGTCATCACTTTTTCTCGCGCAAGGTGCCCAATATTGAGATCAAGAGGTTTTCTGTAGTTTGGTGATGTAGGCTCATTATCAATGTCAGATAAAACAGCCATTGCAAGCCACTCTGGATTAATTTGTGTCACTCGGAACAAGCATAAGAAAGTCACCTTGGTGCACATCAGACATAGGGATCAAACTCTTCCTTGGCCTATCTCGTTGAGGCCCACAAAAATGATCGTTCAACTCTTCAAGGCCTAGAATCTTTCTGCTCCTTGTTGCAAATTCATTGTAGTGCTTTGTAGGTGAGAATATTCTTGAGTTTTTAGGCCAAAACATTTCAACAAGACTCCCTCTGATATGATTGCTTTTCCAATCTCTTCAATTACCTTACTCCAATAATCTATCACGGGTCTATAATATCGCGGAATACTTGAACCATTCCCTAAATTTTTCCAAAATTTTATATAGTTCTTTAGCCCCAAAATGACTTCTTCTGTGGCCTTGACATACTCCGCCATTTGTACTAGAGGTGGATCTCCATGTGGTAACATTGGCTTGCCTTCTGTGTCTGTTTTCCAAAGGCGATATCCACTCCAACTTGATACACCTACATGTGCTTATATTGCATCATTGGTGTATCATCCTGCATAAAGAACCTGAACTGAAGAGGTTTGGAATGTCCAACAAGTATGTCTTGTCCATCACAAAGATAGCCATCACAATATTGCTTGAAATCGGGGATCTTTGTGAGAAAAAATGGAGCTGGAGATGAAGATGAGTGTTTCGTAATGTATCCATCAAATGTGGCAAAGTATAGGTTTGTGTAACTCTCAACTTCTCTGAAAACCTACTAAACATGGCGTCTATGTCCTCATGTGTATGCCCAACCATTAAAAATCCCAGCTGGATGGTTTTGAAAACACCCCTTGCAAAGCATTGACAAATAGGCAATAAGTATCGATTTTTGTTTTCCCTGCACAATTATCCAATTGTAGCAACAAGTTCTCTGGCAATCTGCGAAATGTTGACCCCAATTCCTCTTCTGCAATTTCTGACGACTGCACAATGGGCTCTTTTCCATCATCTCAAGTTATGGTAATCCAAAGCATCCCTTGAGTTCAAAGCATGTAGTAGTGAAATATTGCTCCTTGGAAGTCCATTTGTTACTAGATCACCAAGAGGATGCTTATCTATCTCTCGAGGTTATGTAAACAATTAGCAATTGAGCCAATTGTAAGATTTGGATCAGCTGGCCACAAACCATTTCAAGACAAAGTGTCCGTAATGACCTTCTCCATGTCCATGAGTGATCATGCCAATCAATGCCACCTGTAGATTATATCCTGAATCCACACCCTTGGGAACAATGCGTAATCTAGGAATGGCAGTCTTCTTTTGATCCATCTTATCATGGATTATGCATACATATTTTTGTGGTTGAGTTTCTGAATACGTGCGCCATGCATAATATAGGCTTTGCAACTCTTTTGTTGTGCCATGTGAACTTCTCTCTCCTCTCGAGAAGAGCTCTCTCTTCAAGAGAAGGTTTAGCTTTCTAACCTTGCTTGATTGAGCTACAATATTGCACTTAGAGAACTCACTCGTCTTTTTTGTTAAAGTGACATGTGGGTACTCTTTGTTCCAAATTCTACCAAAAGAAGATTGGGATAGCTTCTTCTCATAGCCCATTTGGTCAAGTGTCGTGTTGATTTCACATAAAATATCCACTTGTTTGTATGTTGATGGAATCACCAATTGAGTCTCTCTTGAGCCATCTAGCAGTGTTCTACTTCTATGTGGCATCTTCTCAGAGTTGTTTTCCACAAACTCATTTAGTAGTGCTCTTGCTAAACTAGTATGTTGAAGTCCCCTTCTCAATGTACATGTGTTCCCATGTACATATTGGCGCACACCATTTTCAAAGTTCTCCTTGTATCGATAAAATGATGTCTTTGGTATTCCATGTAGCTCATACCATGCTCTACAACAAACAATAGAGCCATTTAGCCTGAATTGGTATCGTGACTTCTCATCTTTCTGATAACATATAGAAAGAACATCATAAACATAATTAGTGCGTGATTTTTGAGACTCTCCCCAAAATTGTTGTCGTAACCTTGTCACCATATCACGATCTGCAAATTGGCAGCATTTTTGTGCACAACAATCAATGCATGATACCCTTTGAATTGATTTGTTTGAAAGGTAAAAAGTCGAAGCTGGTGCTGCTTTTGATTTTTGAGTCCTGTTCATGAAAGTGTATCGTCTCTTCCTTGACAACTGGACAACATTACTCCCATCAAGTTTTTTTCCAACATTGCCATCGTTGGATACATCCTCATATGTAGCATGCATGCCATCAACAGGAACAAAGCGTTGTAATGGGCTCCCATTCAACATTGTTGTCTGCTTGATGGGCCACTTTAGCAAAGTGATGCTACCCACTTCAACCACATCATCAATGCTTGCATTTTCTCTTTCAATACCCACACCCACACAATCAGGACCAAGTTCCTGAAAGTTGACATAATCATGTGGAAATACATATAAGATGGTCCCTTCATTCATGGTTTGCATCATTGTGTCATCTTTTAAAAGGACCCTCTGATTTCTCCAAGACTCTCGAATCATTGCTTCAAATTCTGGGCTTGTCATAGGTATTGCATCTGTAACTAGAGGATCAGAATGATCATGTTCTTCATCACCATTGTAGCTTTCGTGTGGATCAATTAAGTTCCCATTTAATACAAAAGATTGCAAAAGAAGCTTTGACCATCGAACAACACTCCATAATGAGCCTTGGAGAGATGAAGTATCCATTGTAGGAAAAGGTAGGACCACATCCTTCAAGCATTCCTCCACTAGTATGGAGACATTTCCCAGCCCTATCTTTGTACCACCACAAGTGGAATCTGGATCTGTTCTACACACACAACCAATACCAACGATTTCATTGTCAAGTATCATATGTACTTTCTCCCCAGATTCGAAGTCCATCCTGTAAGTAAAAAGATTACATTGTTAAATCCATAGTTATAGAAAAATACTCTTCAAACAAAAAATCATGCTACAACATGAAAAAGGTTTGCATAGGTTGGACAAGTGGTGAACCTTGAGACCAAATCCTCCTTGCTATATTAATGGAAGCAAGGTTGGACAAGTGGTGGACCTTGAAACCAAAGCCTCTTTGCTATATGAGAGCATAGGTTGGACAAGTGGTGGACCTAGTTGTAATACCCACTGCCACCTATCAACTACTATAGGACTATGCTTTCCAATGTCCAAGTATCCCTTGAGTCTTTCAAGGTTGAACACGTGGTGGACCTTGAAACAAAAATCCCCTTTCTATATCAGAGCATAGCTTGGACAAGTGGTGGACCTAGTTATAATGCCCAATATCCAAGGTGAAATACCTTAGGACTTTGCTACCTTGCTTGCCAATGTTTACGTAGCCCCTCATTTCTTTAATGGAAGTAAGGTTGGACAAGTGGTGGACCTTGAAACCAAAGCCTCTTTGCTATATTAGAGCATAGGTTGGACCTAGTTTTAATACCCACTGCCACCTATCAACTACTATAGGACTATGCTTTCCAATGTCCAAGTATCCCTTGAGTCTTTCAAGGTTGAACACGTGGTGGACCTTGAAACGAAAATCCCCTTTCTATATTAGAAAGGTTGAACACATGGTGGACCTTGAAACAAAAATCCCCTTTCTTTATCAGAGCATAGCTTGGACAAGTGGTGGACCTAGTTATAATGCCCAATATCCAAGGTGAAACACCTTAGGACCTTGCTTGCCAATGTTTACGTAGCCCCTCATTTCTTTAATGGAAGCAAGGTTGGACAAGTGGTGGACCTTGAAAGCAAAGCCTCTTTGCTATATGAGAGCATAGGTTGGACCTAGTTGTAATACCCACTGCCACCTATCAACTACTATAGGACTATGCTTTCCAATGTCCAAGTATCCCTTGAGTCTTGCAAGGTTGAACACGTGGTGGACCTTGAAACCAAAATCCCCTTTCTATATCAGAGCATAGCTTGGACAAGTGGTGGACCTAGTTATAATGCCCCTCCTTTCTTTAATGGAAGAAAGGTTGGAAAAGTGGTGAATCTTGAAACCCAAACCCTTTGGCTATATATAGAGGATATCTTGGACAAGTGGTGGGCTTAGTTGTAGTATCCAATGTCCAAGGTCCAAGGTGAACTATGTAAAGACCTTACTTCCAAAAACAAAGTCGTACAAGTGGTTCTCCTTGAAACCAAAACCTCCTTAGTGTATTAGAACATAGCTTGGAGAAGTGGTGGACTTAGTTGTAATGGTGAATGTCCAAAGCAAACTATTATAGGACCTTGCTTCCCAAATCAAGTTTGGACAAGTGGTGGATCTTGAAACCAAAACCCCCTTACTCTATTAGAGCATAGCTTAGATAAGTGGTGGACCTAGCTGCCATGGAAAATGTTCAATCTGAACTGCTGCAGGACCTTGCTATTAAATGTCTAAGTAGAGCTAGCTTCTTTAATGGAATCAAGGTTGGGAAAGTGGTGCATCTTGAAACCAAAAGCCCTTTATTGTATTAGAGCATAGCTTGGACAAGTGAGGGACCTAGTTTTAATGTGTGATGTCCAAAGAAAAGTATTACAAGACCTTGCTTTCCAATATTTGAATTGGTCAAGTGGTTAAAACTAAGTATAAAACTTTGACCATTTTCTTCTCGAATTGCCAAAAAGCTAGTTTTAGACACCCCTAAATGAAAATGGTTTAGGGTGGCCTTAAACAATGTTTTTTCAAAGACTTGAACAAAAGGGTTGCCGAAGAGTAATGACAATTTATTGTGGCTTGAAGTGCCTGAGTATGTGAAAACAAGCCTAGGTTTTCCACGAGGCAAAAGGTGACATAATAAGAACATTGGAAACTTAGGATTGACCATGTGGCCTAAACTTTGGCAAGTGAAGTGGTGGCCAAGTTTTGTGGCACAGTGTGCACTTGGTCCTATACCTTTGGCACCTAAATATAGTAGGGACATAATCTAGAACTGCTATAGTAAATTAGTAGTATAGCTATATGTTAATATTTGTATTATATTTAAGTATATGCTAATATTAATTTATGTTCAAAATTTCACTAATGAAGAATGTTCCCATTTAGCACTCCAGATGCGGGGTCTTAGGGCAATGCCACAATGGGTGACATGCAAGCGCTTCACGTGAGGTTTGGGGGTTTCGCTCTTGATGGGGATGGGAATAGAGCGCTTCTCGATGGCGGGGGTGGGAGGTTGATTTTGGGATATTGTTCTGGGCGGGGTCCTGGGGCAGCGGCAAAGATTTTTTTTTTTAAAGTGAATTCTAGTATAGAGTTACGCATGTTTTTCATATTTTCAACATGATTTCTTTAATTTTGGCCGTGTGAATTGGTTAATTTTTTATATTGCTTTTTGTTTTTTTTAATCCTATGATAAAAACATGGACTTGTTGCATACGTGGCATTCTTATTAAACCTATCAAGATTAGGCACACAGAGAGGCGCACGAGCAACGCACACAGAGAAAGCAGGCGAGCACAGAAAACACACAGAAAGCGCACACGAGATCGCCCACAGTTGGAGTATACGCGCGCGTAGAGGAGCAAGCTCGGCATCGTACACAAACACACAGGTGGAGTGCACAGGATTGAAAGTTCGCGCACAAGATAAAGAAACAGCAGCGTAACACAACGCTTTCCAGAAGGGCAGGATCGGGCAGTCTTCTCAGGAGACATTGCACACTCACGAATAGAGAAAAAACAGGTATTTCTCTCTCTCTCACTCTCTGTCTTTCTCCATATAGAGAAGATGGTTCTCTGTAACTCTTCTTGCACACACACTCTCTCGTCAAAAGACAGAGATACATAGTTTAAAAGTATCCCCGCACACATACACATATTCCCACACATCGTCTTCCTCTTTCCACATACATAACCACAGTGAAATCTGTTATCTTGCTGTCTCTCTCTTGAAAATACATGCACAATATTCCCACACATCGTCTTCCTCACTTCCACATACATAACCACAATGAAATCTGTTATCTTGTTGTCTCTTCTTGAAATACGTGCACATATTCCCATACATCGTCTTCCTCTCTTCACATACATAAAACAATGAAATCTGTTATCTTTCTCTCTCCTCTCTCTAAAAAAACAGGTATTTATCTCTCTCTCTCTCTATCTATCTATCCTGTATCTTGCTATCTCTTCTTGAAAATACATGCTCATGTATGTGTGCGTCTGTGTTATCTATGTGTATGTATGTATATTTGTGTTATTTCATTGTAATACTCATACATAATGCAGATACACAATTACACTTTATTACGATATGCACACATAGTATATATACATACATAAATATCACAAATAACTAACACATTGTAAATACTAGTAAAATTGAATGGAATACTTACTTGCGTGATCTGTTAAAGTCGATTCTTGTAGCGAGTTCTGGATGTATGCTGAGCTGATTTCCTCTAATCCATTTGTAGATATGATTGTAACTTCTGTTTCTCAAAAATAGTAGTGTTGTTTAGTGATACACCATATGACATAATGGTTTAACTAGGACATGTAGACCAAAATACGTGTATTTCTTTGGATGAATATATACACTTTTTGGTGACCCTTACCACAAGTGGTGGACCTTGAGACCAGTGGACTATAAGGACCTCCAAACAATACCTTGTACACTCAATCCTTCTTGGTATCTAGGTGGACAAGTGGTGGACTTGTTCAAATTCTTTAACCACTCTCTCTAACATGGTGACATAATTTAGGTGTGATAAATTCATATCTATGCAAACTAATATCAGTTTAGGCTTGTTAATTTGAATTTGTTTGAATTTATGTACAATATAATGATTTGAGGTTTGCATATTTGAATTTAGGTGGTATAATGATATCTTTTTGTGATAAACTTGAATTTAAAATCAATTTCGCGTGGAATATTTTAAATTTAAGTAGTAAAATTTAAATTTTATAAAAAAGTTTGAATTTTAAAATTTGGGCGGGATATTTTAAATTTAGGCGGGATATTTAAGATTTGGGAGGGATATTTTAAATTTAGGCGGGAGGTTTTGAATTTATAGCGAGATCTCCCTTACATAAGAGACTATAGGTTGGACAAGTGGTGGACCTTCAAGCTAGAGCATCCATGCTACTGGACATGATAGGTAGGGAATCTAGTTGAATATTGTATGTATAATATATATGTAATAGATCTAGCTTGGACAAGTGGTGGACCTTGGAACAAAACCCCATGTAAAACATATCATGCACATTCCAAGTGGTCAAAAAAAATATCATTTAAGATATAGCCTTATAGGTTGGACACAGAGTGGTGGACCTTAACACCCAGATATTCTTCATATAATGACATAGAGTGGAAAACTGGTGAATCTTGAGACCAAACCATGCTACTAGCGATAATAGCTTGGACAAGTGGTGGACCTTGAAAGTAAACCCCCATCTACGAAATATCGTGGGTTTAAGGTATTTCGATGGAGCCTAGCATCTTGGAGACATCGTGCATCTTGCTTCTCTTCATGTTTCAATGGAGCCTATCTTGGACAAATGGTGGAGCATCCTTCTCTCCATGTTTCAATGGACCCTAGCTTGGACAAGTGGTGGACCTTTGCTTCTCTCTATTATTCAATAGAGTTAGCTTGGACAAGTGGTGGACCTTGGAACCAAACCCCCATGTAAAACCTATCATGGTCACTCCAAGTGGTGAGAAAGAATAACCTTTAAGATATAGCCTTATAGGTTGGACAAGTGGTGGACCTTAAACCCTATATTCTTAATATAATGACATAGAGTGAAAAAGTGGTGAATCTTGAGACAAAACCACTCATGCTACTAGCACTAATAGCTTGGACAAGTGGTGGACCTTGAACGTAAACCCCCCATGTTTCAATAGAGTTAGCTTCGACAAATGGTGGAGCATCCTTCTCTCCATGTTTCAATGGACCCTAGCTTAGACAAGTGGTGGACCTTTGCTTCTCTCTATGTTTCAATAGAGTTAGCTTGGACAAGTGGTGGACCTTGGAACCAAACCCCCATGTAAAACCTATCATGGTCACTCCAAGTGGTAATAAAGAATAACCTTTAAGATGTAGCCTTATAGGTTGGACAAGTGGTGGACCTTAACACGCGCATATTCTTAATATAATGACATAGAGTGGAAAAGTGGTGAATCTTGAGACCAAACCACTCAGGCTACTACAATAATAGCTTGGACAAGTGGTGGACCTTGAATGTAAACCCCTCATCTACGACATATCGTGGGTTTAATGTTTTCCGATGGAGCCTAGCATCTTGGAGACATGGTGCACCTTGCTTCTCCTCATGTTTCAATGGAGCCTACCTTGGACAAATGGTGGAGCATCCTTCTCTCCATGTTTCAATGGACCCTAGCTTAGACAAGGGTGGACCTTTGCTTCTCTCTATGTTTCAATAGAGTTAGCTTGGACAAGTGGTGGACCTTGGAACCAAACCCCCATGTAAAACCTATCATGGTCACTCCAAGTAGTAAGAAAGAATAACCTTTAAGATGTAGCCTTATAGGTTGGACAAGTGGTGGACCTTAACACCCACATATTCTTAATCAAAATGGTGAATCTTGAGACCAAACCACTCAGGCTACTAGCAATAATAGCTTGGACAAGTGGTGGACCTTGAATGTAAACCCCTCATCTACGAAATATCGTGGGTTTAATGTATTTCGATGGAGCCTAGCATCTTGGAGACATGGTGCAGCTTGCTTCTCGTCATGTTTCAATGGAGCCTATCTTGGACAAATGGTGGAGCATCCTTCTCTCCATGTTTCAATGGACCCTAGCTTGGACAAGTGGTGGACCTTTGTTTCTCTCTATGTTTCAATAGAGTTAGCTTGGACAAGTGGTGGACCTTGGAACCAAACCCCCATGTAAAACCTATCATGGTCACTCCAAGTGGTAATAAAGAATAACCTTTAAGATGTAGCCTTATAGGTTGGACAAGTGGTGGACCTAACACGCGCATATTCTTAATATAATGACATAGAGTGAAAAGTGGTGAATCTTGAGACCAAACCACTCAGCTACTACCAATAATAGCTTGGACAAGTGTTGTACCTTGAATGTAAACCCCTCATCTACGACATATCGTGGGTTTAATGTTTTCGATGGAGCCTAGCATCTTGGAGACATGGTGCACCTTGCTTCTCCTCATGTTTCAATGGAGCCTACCTTGGACAAATGGTGGAGCATCCTTCTCTCCATGTTTCAATGGACCCTAGCTTAGACAAGGGTGGACCTTTGCTTCTCTCTATGTTTCAATAGAGTTAGCTTGGACAAGTGGTGGACCTTGGAACCAAACCCCCATGTAAAACCTATCATGGTCACTCCAAGTAGTAACAAAGAATAGCCTTTAAGATGTAGCCTTATAGGTTGGACAAGTGGTGGACCTTAACACCCACATATTCTTAATAAAAGTGGTGAATCTTGAGACCAAACCACTCAGGCTACTAGCAATAATAGCTTGGACAAGTGGCGGACCTTGAATGTAAACCCCTCATCTACGAAATATCGTGGGTTTAATGTATTTCGATGGAGCCTAGCATCTTGGAGACATGGTGCAGCTTGCTTCTCGTCATGTTTCAATGGAGCCTATCCTGGACAAATGGTGGAGCATCCTTCTCTCCATGTTTCAATGGACCCTAGCTTGGACAAGTGGTGGACCTTTGTTTCTCTCTATGTTTCAATAGAGTTAGCTTGGACAAGTGGTGGACCTTGGAACCAAACCCCCATGTAAAACCTATCATGGTCACTCCAAGTGGTAATAAAGAATAACCTTTAAGATGTAGCCTTATAGGTTGGACAAGTGGTGGACCTTAACACGCGCATATTCTTAATATAATGACATAGAGTGGAAAAGTGGTGAATCTTGAGACCAAACCACTCAGGCTACTACCAATAATAGCTTGGACAAGTGTTGTACCTTGAATGTAAACCCCTCATCTATGACATATCGTGGGTTTAATGTTTTCCGATGGAGCCTAGCATCTTGGAGACATGGTGCACCTTGCTTCTCCTCATGTTTCAATGGAGCTTACCTTGGACAAATGGTGGAGCATCCTTCTCTCCATGTTTCAATGGACCCTAGCTTAGACAAGGGGTGGACCTTTGCTTCTCTCTATGTTTCAATAGAGTTAGCTTGGACAAGTGGTGGACCTTGGAACCAAACCCCCATGTAAAACCTATCATGGTCACTCCAAGTAGTAAGAAAGAATAACCTTTAAGATGTAGCCTTATAGGTTGGACAAGTGGTGGACCTTAACACCCACATATTCTTAATCAAAGTGGTGAATCTTGAGACCAAACCACTCAGGCTACTAGCAATAATAGCTTGGACAAGTGGTGGACCTTGAATGTAGACCCCTCATCTACGAAATATTGTGGGTTTAATGTATTTTGATGGAGCCTAGCATCTTGGAGACATGGTGCAGCTTGCTTCTCGTCATGTTTCAATGGAGCCTATCTTGGACAAATGGTGGAGCATCCTTCTCTCCATGGTTCAATGGACCCTAGCTTGGACAAGTGGTGGACCTTTGTTTCTCTCTATGTTTCAATAGAGTTAGCTTGGACAAGTGGTGGACCTTGGAACCTAACCCCCATGTAAAACCTATCATGGTCACTCCAAGTGGTAATAAAGAATAACCTTTAAGATGTAGCCTTATAGGTTGGACAAGTGGTGGACCTTAACACGCGCATTTTCTTAATATAATGACATAGAGTGGAAAAGTGGTGAATCTTGAGACCAAACCACTCAGGCTACTACCAATAATAGCTTGGACAAGTGTTGGACCTTGAATGTAAACCCCTCATCTACGACATATCGTGGGTTTAATGTTTTTCGATGGAGGCTAGCATCTTGGAGACATGGTGCAGCTTGCTTCTCGTCATGTTTCAATGGAGCCTATCTTGGACAAATGGTGGAGCATCCTTCTCTCCATGTTTCAATGGACCCTAGCTTGGACAAGTGGTGGACCTTTGTTTCTCTCTATGTTTCAATAGAGTTAGCTTGGACAAGTGGTGGACCTTGGAGCCAAACCCCCATGTAAAACCTATCATGGTCACTCCAAGTGGTAATAAAGAATAACCTTTAAGATGTAGCCTTATACGTTGGACAAGTGGTGAACCTTAACATGCGCATATTCTTAATATAATGACATAGAGTGGAAAAGTGGTGAATCTTGAGACCAAACCACTTAGGCTACTACCAATAATAGCTTGGACAAGTCGTGGACCTTGAATGTAAACCCCTCATCTACGACATATCGTGGGTTTAATGTTTTTCGATGGAGCCTAGCATCTTGGAGACATGGTGCACCTTGCTTCTCCTCATGTTTCAATGGAGCCTACCTTGGACAAATGGTGGAGCATCCTTCTCTCCATGTTTCAATGGACCTTAGCTTAGACAAGGGGTGGACCTTTGCTTCTCTCTATGTTTCAATAGAGTTAGCTTGGACAAGTGGTGGACCTTGGAACCAAACCCCATGTAAAACCTATCATGGTCACTCCAAGTAGTAAGAAAGAATAACCTTTAAGATGTAGCTTTATAGGTTGGACAAGTGGTGGACCTTAACACCCACATATTCTTAATAAAAGTGGTGAATCTTGAGACCAAACCACTCAGGCTACTAGCAATAATAGCTTGACAAGTGGTGGACCTTGAATGTAAACCCCTCATCGACGAAATATCGTGGGTTTAATTGATTTTGATGGAGCCTAGCATCTTGGAGACATGGTGCAGCTTGCTTCTCATCATGTTTCAATGGAGCCTAGCATCTTGGAGACATGGTGTAGCTTGCTTCTCGTCATGTTTCAATGGAGCCTATCTTGGACAAATGATGGAGCATGCTTCTCTCCATGTTTCAATGGACTCTAGCTTGGACAAGTGGTGGACCTTTGTTTCTCTCTATGTTTCAATAGACTTAGCTTGGACAAGTGGTGGACCTTGGAACCAAACCCCCATGTAAAACCTATCATGGTCACTCCAAGTAGTAAGAAAGAATAACCTTTAAGATGTAGCCTTATAGGTTGGACAAGTGGTGGACCTTAACACCCACATATTCTTAATAAAAGTGGTGAATCTTGAGACCAAACCACTCAGGCTACTAGCAATAATAGCTTGGACAAGTGGTGGACCTTGAATGTAAACCCCTCATCTACGAAATATCGTGGGTTTAACGTATTTCGATGGAGCCTAGCATCTTGGAGACATGGTGCAGCTTGCTTCTCGTCATGTTTCAATGGAGCCTATCTTGGACAAATGGTGGAGAATCCTTCTCTCCATGTTTCAATGGACCCTAGCTTGGACAAGTGGTGGACCTTTGTTTCTCTCTATGTTTCAATAGAGTTAGCTTGGACAAGTGGTGGACCTTGGAACCAAACCCCCATGTAAAACCTATCATGGTCACTCCAAGTGGTAATAAAGAATAACCTTTAAGATGTAGCCTTATAGGTTGGACAAGTGGTGGACCTTAACACGCGCATATTCTTAATATAATGACATAGAGTGGAAAAGTGGTGAATCTTGAGACCAAACCACTCAGGCTACTACTAATAATAGCTTGGACAAGTGTTGGACCTTGAATGTAAACCCCTCATCTACGACATATCGTGGGTTTAATGTTTTTCGATGGAGCCTAGCATCTTGGAGACATGGTGCAGCTTGCTTCTCGTCATGTTTCAATGGAGCCTATCTTGGACAAATGGTGGAGCATCCTTCTCTCCATGTTTCAATGGACCCTAGCTTGGACAAGTGGTGGACCTTTGTTTCTCTCTATGTTTCAATAGAGATAGCTTGGACAAGTGGTGGACCTTGGAACCAAACCCCCATGTAAAACCTATCATGGTCACTCCAAGTGGTAAAAAAGAATAACCTTTAAGATGTAGCTTTATAGGTAGGACAAGTGGTGGACCTTAACACGCGCATATTCTTAATATAATGACATAGAGTGGAAAAGTGATGAATCTTGAGACCAAACCACTCAGGCTACTACCAAAAATAGCTTGGACAAGTGTGCACCTTGAATGTAAACCCCTCATCTACGACATATCGTGGGTTTAATGTTTTTCGATGGAGCCGACCATCTTGGAGACATGGTGCACCTTGCTTTTCCTCATGTTTCAATGCAGCCTACCTTGGACAAATGGTGGAGCATCCTTCTCTCCATGTTTTAATGGACCTTAGCTTAGACAAGGGGTGGACCTTTGCTTCTCTCTATGTTTCAATAGAGTTAGCTTGGACAAGTGGTGGACCTTGGAACCAAACCCCCATGTAAAACCTATCATGGTCACTCGAAGTAGTAAGAAAGAATAACCTTTAAGATGTAGCCTTATAGGTTGGACAAGTGTTGGACCTTACACCCACATATTCTTAATAAAAGTGGTGAATCTTGAGACCAAACCACTCAGGCTACTAGCAATAATAGCTTGGACAAGTGGTGGACCTTGAATGTAAACCCCTCATCTACGAAATATCGTGGGTTTAATTGATTTTGATGGAGCCTAGCATCTTGGAGACATGGTGCAGCTTGCTTCTCATCATGTTTCAATGGAGCCTAGCATCTTGGAGACATGGTGTAGCTTGCTTCTCGTCATGTTTCAATGGAGCCTATCTTGGACAAATGATGGAGCATGCTTCTCTCCATGTTTCAATGGACCCTAGCTTGGACAAGTGGTGGACCTTTGTTTCTCTCTATGTTTCAATAGACTTAGCTTGGACAAGTGGTGGACCTTGGAACCAAACCCCCATGTAAAACCTATCATGGTCACTCCAAGTAGTAAGAAAGAATAACCTTTAAGATGTAGCCTTATAGGTTGGACAAGTGGTGGACCTTAACACCCACATATTCTTAATAAAAGTGGTGAATCTTGAGACCAAACCACTCAGGCTACTAGCAATAATAGCTTGGACAAGTGGTGGACCTTGAATGTAAACCCCTCATCTACGAAATATCGTGGGTTTAATGTATTTCGATGGAGCCTAGCATCTTGGAGACATGGTGCAGCTTGCTTCTCGTCATGTTTCAATGGAGCCTATCTTGGACAAATGGTGGAGCATCCTTCTCTCCATGTTTCAATGGACCCTAGCTTGGACAAGTGGTGGACCTTTGTTTCTCTCTATGTTTCAATAGAGTTAGCTTGGACAAGTGGTGGACCTTGGAACCAAACCCCCATGTAAAACCTATCATGGTCACTCCAAGTGGTAATAAAGAATAACCTTTAAGATGTAGCCTTATAGGTTGGACAAGTGGTGGACCTTAACACGCGCATTTCTTAATATAATGACATAGAGTGGAAAAGTGGTGAATCTTGAGACCAAACCACTCAGGCTACTACTAATAATAGCTTGGACAAGTGTTGGACCTTGAATGTAAACCCCTCATCTACGACATATCGTGGGTTTAATGTTTTTCGATGGAGCCTAGCATCTTGGAGACATGGTGCAGCTTGCTTCTCGTCATGTTTCAATGGAGCCTATCTTGGACAAATGGTGGAGCATCCTTCTCTCCATGTTTCAATGGACCCTAGCTTGGACAAGTGGTGGACCTTTGTTTCTCTCTATGTTTCAATAGAGTTAGCTTGGACAAGTGGAGGACCTTGGAAGCCAAACCCCCATGTAAAACCTATCATGGTCACTCCAAGTGGTAATAAAGAATAACCTTTAAGATGTAGCCTTATAGGTTGGACAAGTGGTGGACCTTAACACGCGCATATTCTTAATATAATGACATAGAGTGGAAAAGTGGTGAATCTTGAGACCAAACCACTCAGGCTACTACCAATAATAGCTTGGACAAGTCGTGGACCTTGAATGTAAACCCCTCATCTACGACATATCGTGGGTTTAATGTTTTTCGATGGAGCCTAGCATCTTGGAGACATGGTGCACCTTGCTTCTCCTCATGTTTCAATGGAGCCTACCTTGGACAAATGGTGGAGCATCCTTCTCTCCATGTTTCAATGGACCTTAGCTTAGACAAGGGGTGGACCTTTGCTTCTCTCTATGTTTCAATAGAGTTAGCTTGGACAAGTGGTGGACCTTGGAACCAAACCCCCATGTAAAACCTATCATGGTCACTCCAAGTAGTAAGAAAGAATAACCTTTAAGATGTAGCTTTATAGGTTGGACAAGTGGTGGACCTTAACACCCACATATTCTTAATAAAAGTGGTGAATCTTGAGACCAAACCACTCAGGCTACTAGCAATAATAGCTTTGACAAGTGGTGGACCTTGAATGTAAACCCCTCATCGACGAAATATCGTGGGTTTAATTGATTTTGATGGAGCCTAGCATCTTGGAGACATGGTGCAGCTTGCTTCTCATCATGTTTCAATGGAGCCTAGCATCTTGGAGACATGGTGTAGCTTGCTTCTCGTCATGTTTCAATGGAGCCTATCTTGGACAAATGATGGAGCATGCTTCTCTCCATGTTTCAATGGACTCTAGCTTGGACAAGTGGTGGACCTTTGTTTCTCTCTATGTTTCAATAGACTTAGCTTGGACAAGTGGTGGACCTTGGAACCAAACCCCCATGTAAAACCTATCATGGTCACTCCAAGTAGTAAGAAAGAATAACCTTTAAGATGTAGCCTTATAGGTTGGACAAGTGGTGGACCTTAACACCCACATATTCTTAATAAAAGTGGTGAATCTTGAGACCAAACCACTCAGGCTACTAGCAATAATAGCTTGGACAAGTGGTGGACCTTGAATGTAAACCCCTCATCTACGAAATATCGTGGGTTTAACGTATTTCGATGGAGCCTAGCATCTTGGAGACATGGTGCAGCTTGCTTCTCGTCATGTTTCAATGGAGCCTATCTTGGACAAATGGTGGAGCATCCTTCTCTCCATGTTTCAATGGACCCTAGCTTGGACAAGTGGTGGACCTTTGTTTCTCTCTATGTTTCAATAGAGTTAGCTTGGACAAGTGGTGGACCTTGGAACCAAACCCCCATGTAAAACCTATCATGGTCACTCCAAGTGGTAATAAAGAATAACCTTTAAGATGTAGCCTTATAGGTTGGACAAGTGGTGGACCTTAACACGCGCATTTTCTTAATATAATGACATAGAGTGGAAAAGTGGTGAATCTTGAGACCAAACCACTCAGGCTACTACTAATAATAGCTTGGACAAGTGTTGGACCTTGAATGTAAACCCCTCATCTACGACATATCGTGGGTTTAATGTTTTTCGATGGAGCCTAGCATCTTGGAGACATGGTGCAGCTTGCTTCTCGTCATGTTTCAATGGAGCCTATCTTGGACAAATGGTGGAGCATCCTTCTCTCCATGTTTCAATGGACCCTAGCTTGGACAAGTGGTGGACCTTTGTTTCTCTCTATGTTTCAATAGAGCTAGCTTGGACAAGTGGAGGACCTTGGAGCCAAACCCCCATGTAAAACCTATCATGGTCACTCCAAGTGGTAATAAAGAATAACCTTTAAGATGCAGCCTTATAGGTTGGACAAGTGGTGGACCTTAACACGCGCATATTCTTAATATAATGACATAGAGTGGAAAAGTGGTGAATCTTGAGGTGAATCTTGAGACCAAACCACTCAGGCTACTACCAATAATAGCTTGGACAAGTCGTGGACCTTGAATGTAAACCCCTCATCTACGACATATCGTGGGTTTAATGTTTTTCGATGGAGCCTAGCATCTTGGAGACATGGTGCACCTTGCTTCTCCTCATGTTTCAATGGAGCCTACCTTGGACAAATGGTGGAGCATCCTTCTCTCCATGTTTCAATGGACCTTAGCTTAGACAAGGGGTGGACCTTTGCTTCTCTCTATGTTTCAATAGAGTTAGCTTGGACAAGTGGTGGACCTTGGAACCAAACCCCATGTAAAACCTATCATGGTCACTCCAAGTAGTAAGAAAGAATAACCTTTAAGATGTAGCTTATAGGTTGGACAAGTGGTGGACCTTAACACCCACATATTCTTAATAAAAGTGGTGAATCTTGAGACCAAACCACTCAGGCTACTAGCAATAATAGCTTTGACAAGTGGTGGACCTTGAATGTAAACCCCTCATCGACGAAATATCGTGGGTTTAATTGATTTTGATGGAGCCTAGCATCTTGGAGACATGGTGCAGCTTGCTTCTCATCATGTTTCAATGGAGCCTAGCATCTTGGAGACATGGTGTAGCTTGCTTCTCGTCATGTTTCAATGGAGCCTATCTTGGACAAATGATGGAGCATGCTTCTCTCCATGTTTCAATGGACTCTAGCTTGGACAAGTGGTGGACCTTGGAACCAAACCCCCATGTAAAACCTATCATGGTCACTCCAAGTGGTAATAAAGAATAACCTTTAGGATGCAGCCTTATAGGTTGGACAAGTGGTGGACCTTAACACGCGCATATTCTTAATATAATGACATAGAGTGGAAAAGTGGTGAATCTTGAGACCAAACCACTCAGGCTACTACCAATAATAGCTTGGACAAGTGTGGACCTTGAATGTAAACCCCTCATCTATGACATATCGTGGGTTTAATGTTTTTCGATGGAGCTTAGCATCTTGGAGACATGGTGCACCTTGCTTCTCCTCATGTTTCAATGGAGCCTACCTTGGACAAATGGTGGAGCATCCTTCTCTCCATGTTTCAATGGACCCTAGCTTAGACAAGGGGTGGACCTTTGCTTCTCTCTATGTTTCAATAGAGTTAGCTTGGACAAGTGGTGGACCTTGAATGTAAACCCCTCATATACGAAATATCGTGGGTTTAATGTATTTCGATGGAGCCTAGCATCTTGGAGACATGGTGCAGCTTGCTTCTCGTCATGTTTCAATGGAGCCTATGTTGGACAAATGGTGGAGCATACTTCTCTCCATGTTTCAATGGACCCTAGCTTGGACAAGTGGTGGACCTTTGTTTCTCTCTATGTTTCAATAGAGTTAGCTTGGACAAGTGGTGGACCTTGGAACCAAACCCCCATGTAAAACCTATCATGGTCACTCCAAGTTGTAATAAAGAATAACCTTTAAGATGTAGCCTTATAGGTTGGACAAGTGGTGGACCTTAACACGCGCATATTCTTAATATAATGACATAGAGTGGAAAAGTGGTGAATCTTGAGACCAAACCACTCAGGCTACTACCAATAATAGCTTGGACAATTGTTGGACCTTGAATGTAAACCCCTCATCTACGACATATCGTGGGTTTAATGTTTTTCGATGGAGCCTAGCATCTTGGAGACATGGTGCAGCTTGCTTCTCGTCATGTTTCAATGGAGCCTATCTTGGACAAATGGTGGAGCATCCTTCTCTCCATGTTTCAATGGACCCTACCTTGGACAAGTGGTGGACCTTTGTTTCTCTCTATGTTTCAATAGAGTTAGCTTGGACAAGTGGTGGACCTTGGAACCAAACCCCCATGTAAAACCTATCATGGTCACTCCAAGTGGTAATAAAGTATAACCTTTAAGATGTAGCCTTATAGGTTGGACAAGTGGTGGACCTTAACACGCGCATATTCTTAATATAATGACATAGAGTGGAAAAGTGGTGAATCTTGAGACCAAACCACTCAGGCTACTACCAATAATAGCTTGGACAAGTGTGGCCCTTGAATGTAAACCCCTCATCTACGACATATCGTGGGTTTAATGTTTTTCGATGGAGCCTAGCATCTTGGAGACATGGTGCACCTTGCTTCTCCTCATGTTTCAATGGAGCCTACCTTGGACAAATGGTGGAGCATCCTTCTCTCCATGTTTCAATGGACCCTAGCTTAGACAAGGGGTGGACCTTTGCTTCTCTCTATGTTTCAATAGAGTTAGCTTGGACAAGTGGTGGACCTTGGAACCAAACCCCCATGTAAAACCTATCATGGTCACTCCAAGTAGTAAGAAAGAATAACCTTTAAGATGTAGCCTTATAGGTTGGACAAGTGGTGGACCTTAACACCCACATATTCTTAATAAAAGTGGTGAATCTTGAGACCAAACCACTCAGGCTACTAGCAATAATAGCTTGGACAAGTGGTGGACCTTGAATGTAAACCCCTCATCTACGAAATATCGTGGGTTTAATGTATTTCGATGGAGCCTAGCATCTTGGAGACATGGTGCAGCTTGCTTCTCGTCATGTTTCAATGGAGCCTATCTTGGACAAATGGTGGAGCATCCTTCTCTCCATGTTTCAATGGACCCTAGCTTGGACAAGTGGTGGACCTTTGTTTCTCTCTATGTTTCAATAGAGTTAGCTTGGACAAGTGGTGGACCTTGGAACAAAACCCCCATGTAAAACCTATCATGGTCACTCCAAGTGGTAATAAAGAATAACCTTTAAGATGTAGCCTTATAGGTTGGACAAGTGGTGGACCTTAACACGCGCATATTCTTAATATAATGACATAGAGTGGAAAAGTGGTGAATCTTGAGACCAAACCACTCAGGCTACTACCAATAATAGCTTGGACAAGTGTTGGACCTTGAATGTAAACCCCTCATCTACGACATATCGTGGGTTTAATGTTTTTCGATGGAGCCTAGCATCTTGGAGACATGGTGCAGCTTGCTTCTCGTCATGTTTCAATGGAGCCTATCTTGGACAAATGGTGGAGCATCCTTCTCTCCATGTTTCAATGGACCCTAGCTTGGACAAGTGGTGGACCTTTGTTTCTCTCTATGTTTCAATAGAGTTAGCTTGGACAAGTGGTGGACCTTGGAACCAAACCCCCATGTAAAACCTATCATGGTCACTCCAAGTGGTAATAAAGAATAACCTTTAAGATGTAGCCTTATAGGTTGGACAAGTGGTGGACCTTAACACGCGCATATTCTTAATATAATGACATAGAGTGGAAAAGTGGTGAATCTTGAGACCAAACCACTCAGGCTACTACCAATAATAGCTTGGACAAGTGGTGGACCTTGAATGTAAACCCCTCATCTACGACATATCGTGGGTTTAATGTTTTTCGATGGAGCCTAGCATCTTGGAGACATGGTGCACCTTGCTTCTCCTCATGTTTCAATGGAGCCTACCTTGGACAAATGGTGGAGCATCCTTCTCTCCATGTTTCAATGGACCCTAGCTTAGACAAGGGGTGGACCTTTGCTTCTCTCTATGTTTCAATAGAGTTAGCTTGGACAAGTGGTGGACCTTGGAACCAAACCCCCATGTAAAACCTATCATGGTCACTCCAAGTAGTAAGAAAGAATAACCTTTAAGATGTAGCCTTATAGGTTGGACAAGTGGTGGACCTTAACACCCACATATTCTTAATAAAAGTGGTGAATCTTGAGACCAAACCACTCAGGCTACTAGCAATAATAGCTTGGACAAGTGGTGGACCTTGAATGTAAACCCCTCATCTACGAAATATCGTGGGTTTAATGATTTCGATGGAGCCTAGCATCTTGGAGACATGGTGCAGCTTGCTTCTCGTCATGTTTCAATGGAGCCTAGCATCTTGGAGCCATGGTGCAGCTTGCTTCTCGTCATGTTTCAATGGAGCCTATCTTGGACAAATGGTGGAGCATGCTTCTCTCCATGTTTCAATGGACCCTAGCTTGGACAAGGGGTGGACCTTTGTTTCTCTCTATGTTTCAATAGAGTTAGCTTGGACAAGTGGTGGACCTTGGAACCAAACCCCCATGTAAAACCTATCATGGTCACTCCAAGTGGTAATAAAGAATAACCTTTAAGATGTAGCCTTATAGGTTGGACAAGTGGTGGACCTTAACACGCGCATATTCTTAATATAATGACATAGAGTGGAAAAGTGGTGAATCTTGAGACCAAACCACTCAGGCTACTACCAATAATAGCTTGGACAAGTGTTGGACCTTGAATGTAAACCCCTCATCTACGACATATCGTGGGTTTAATGTTTTTCGATGGAGCCTAGCATCTTGGAGACATGGTGCACCTTGCTTCTCCTCATGTTTCAATGGAGCCTACCTTGGACAAATGGTGGAGCATCCTTCTCTACATGTTTCAATGGACCCTAGCTTAGACAAGGGGTGGACCTTTGCTTCTCTCTATGTTTCAATAGAGTTAGCTTGGACAAGTGGTGGACCTTGGAACCAAACCCCCATGTAAAACCTATCATGGTCACTCCAAGTAGTAAGAAAGAATAACCTTTAAGATGTAGCCTTATAGGTTGGACAAGTGGTGGACCTTAACACCCACATATTCTTAATAAAAGTGGTGAATCTTGAGACCAAACCACTCAGGCTACTAGCAATAATAGCTTGGACAAGTGGTGGACCTTGAATGTAAACCCCTCATCTACGAAATATCGTGGGTTTAATGTATTTCGATGGAGCCTAGCATCTTGGAGACATGGTGCAGCTTGCTTCTCGTCATGTTTCAATGGAGCCTATCTTGGACAAATGGTGGAGCATCCTTCTCTCCATGTTTCAATGGACCCTAGCTTGGACAAGTGGTGGACCTTTGTTTCTCTCTATGTTTCAATAGAGTTAGCTTGGACAAGTGGTGGACCTTGGAACCAAACCCCATGTAAAACCTATCATGGTCACTCCAAGTGGTAATAAAGAATAACCTTTAAGATGTAGCCTTATAGGTTGGACAAGTGGTGGACCTTAACACGCGCATATTCTTAATATAATGACATAGAGTGGAAAAGTGGTGAATCTTGAGACCAAACCACTCAGGCTACTACCAATAATAGCTTGGACAAGTGTTGGACCTTGAATGTAAACCCCTCATCTACGACAATCGTGGGTTTAATGTTTTTCGATGGAGCCTAGCATCTTGGAGACATGGTGCACCTTGCTTCTCCTCATGTTTCAATGGAGCCTACCTTGGACAAATGGTGGAGCATCCTTCTCTCCATGTTTCAATGGACCCTAGCTTAGACAAGGGGTGGACCTTTGCTTCTCTCTATGTTTCAATAGAGTTAGCTTGGACAAGTGGTGGACCTTGGAACCAAACCCCCATGTAAAACCTATCATGGTCACTCCAAGTAGTAAGAAAGAATAACCTTTAAGATGTAGCCTTATAGGTTGGACAAGTGGTGGACCTTAACACCCACATATTCTTAATAAAAGTGGTGAATCTTGAGACCAAACCACTCAGGCTACTAGCAATAATAGCTTGGACAAGTGGTGGACCTTGAATGTAAACCCCTCATCTACGAAATATCGTGGGTTTAATGTATTTCGATGGAGCCTAGCATCTTGGAGACATGGTGCAGCTTGCTTCTCGTCATGTTTCAATGGAGCCTATCTTGGACAAATGGTGGAGCATCCTTCTCTCCATGTTTCAATGGACCCTAGCTTGGACAAGTGGTGGACCTTTGTTTCTCTCTATGTTTCAATAGAGTTAGCTTGGACAAGTGGTGGACCTTGGAACCAAACCCCCATGTAAAACCTATCATGGTCACTCCAAGTGGTAATAAAGAATAACCTTTAAGATGTAGCCTTATAGGTTGGACAAGTGGTGGACCTTAACACGCGCATTTCTTAATATAATGACATAGAGTGGAAAAGTGGTGAATCTTGAGACCAAACCACTCAGGCTACTACAATAATAGCTTGGACAAGTGTTGGACCTTGAATGTAAACCCCTCATCTACGACATATCGTGGGTTTAATGTTTTTCGATGGAGCCTAGCATCTTGGAGACATGGTGCAGCTTGCTTCTCGTCATGTTTCAATGGAGCCTATCTTGGACAAATGGTGGAGCATCCTTCTCTCCATGTTTCAATGGACCCTAGCTTGGACAAGTGGTGGACCTTTGTTTCTCTCTATGTTTCAATAGAGTTAGCTTGGACAAGTGGTGGACCTTGGAACCAAACCCCCATGTAAAACCTATCATGGTCACTCCAAGTGGTAATAAAGAATAACCTTTAAGATGTAGCCTTATAGGTTGGACAAGTGGTGGACCTTAACACGCGCATATTCTTAATATAATGACATAGAGTGGAAAAGTGGTGAATCTTGAGACCAAACCACTCACGCTACTACCAATAATAGCTTGGACAAGTCGTGGACCTTGAATGTAAACCCCTCATCTACGACATATCGTGGGTTTAATGTTTTTCGATGGAGCCTAGCATCTTGGAGACATGGTGCACCTTGCTTCTCCTCATGTTTCAATGGAGCCTACCTTGGACAAATGGTGGAGCATCCTTCTCTCCATGTTTCAATGGACCCTAGCTTAGACAAGGGGTGGACCTTTGCTTCTCTCTATGTTTCAATAGAGTTAGCTTGGACAAGTGGTGGACCTTGGAACCAAACCCCCATGTAAAACCTATCATGGTCACTCCAAGTAGTAAGAAAGAATAACCTTTAAGATGTAGCCTTATAGGTTGGACAAGTGGTGGACCTTAACACCCACATATTCTTAATAAAAGTGGTGAATCTTGAGACCAAACCACTCAGGCTACTAGCAATAATAGCTTTGGACAAGTGGTGGACCTTGAATGTAAACCCCTCATCGACGAAATATCGTGGGTTTAATTGATTTTGATGGAGCCTAGCATCTTGGAGACATGGTGCAGCTTGCTTCTCGTCATGTTTCAATGGAGCCTAGCATCTTGGAGACATGGTGTAGCTTGCTTCTCGTCATGTTTCAATGGAGCCTATCTTGGACAAATGATGGAGCATGCTTTTCTCCATGTTTCAATGGACTCTAGCTTGGACAAGTGGTGGACCTTTGTTTCTCTCTATGTTTCAATAGACTTAGCTTGGACAAGTGGTGGACCTTGGAACCAAACCCCCATGTAAAACCTATCATGGTCACTCCAAGTGGTAATAAAGAATAACCTTTAGATGCAGCCTTATAGGTTGGACAAGTGGTGGACCTTAACACGCGCATATTCTTAATATAATGACATAGAGTGGAAAAGTGGTGAATCTTGAGACCAAACCACTCAGGCTACTACCAATAATAGCTTGGACAAGTGTGGACCTTGAATGTAAACCCCTCATCTATGACATATCGTGGGTTTAATGTTTTTCGATGGAGCTTAGCATCTTGGAGACATGGTGCACCTTGCTTCTCCTCATGTTTCAATGGAGCCTACCTTGGACAAATGGTGGAGCATCCTTCTCTCCATGTTTCAATGGACCCTAGCTTAGACAAGGGGTGGACCTTTGCTTCTCTCTATGTTTCAATAGAGTTAGCTTGGACAAGTGGTGGACCTTGGAACCAAACCCCCATGTAAAACCTATCATGGTCACTCCAAGTAGTAAGAAAGAATAACCTTTAAGATGTAGCCTTATAGGTTGGACAAGTGGTGGACCTTAACACCCACATATTCTTAATAAAAGTGGTGAATCTTGAGACCAAACCACTCATGCTACTAGCAATAATAGCTTGGACAAGTGGTGGACCTTGAATGTAAACCCCTCATATACGAAATATCGTGGGTTTAATGTATTTCGATGGAGCCTAGCATCTTGGAGACATGGTGCAGCTTGCTTCTCGTCATGTTTCAATGGAGCCTATCTTGGACAAATGGTGGAGCATACTTCTCTCCATGTTTCAATGGACCCTAGCTTGGACAAGTGGTGGACCTTTGTTTCTCTCTATGTTTCAATAGAGTTAGCTTGGACAAGTGGTGGACCTTGGAACCAAACCCCCATGTAAAACCTATCATGGTCACTCCAAGTGGTAATAAAGAATAACCTTTAAGATGTAGCCTTATAGGTTGGACAAGTGGTGGACCTTAACACGCGCATATTCTTAATATAATGACATAGAGTGGAAAAGTGGTGAATCTTGAGACCAAACCACTCAGGCTACTACCAATTATAGCTTGGACAATTGTTGGACCTTGAATGTAAACCCCTCATCTACGACATATCCTGGGTTTAATGTTTTTCGATGGAGCCTAGCATCTTGGAGACATGGTGCAGCTTGCTTCTCGTCATGTTTCAATGGAGCCTATCTTGGACAAATGGTGGAGCATCCTTCTCTCCATGTTTCAATGGACCCTAGCTTGGACAAGTGGTGGACCTTTGTTTCTCTCTATGTTTCAATAGAGTTAGCTTGGACAAGTGGAGGACCTTGGAACCAAACCCCCATGTAAAACCTATCATGGTCACTCCAAGTGGTAATAAAGAATAACCTTTAAGATGCAGCCTTATAGGTTGGACAAGTGGTGGACCTTAACACGCGCATATTCTTAATATAATGACATAGAGTGGAAAAGTGGTGAATCTTGAGACCAAACCACTCACGCTACTACCAATAATAGCTTGGACAAGTCGTGGACCTTGAATGTAAACCCCTCATCTACGACATATCGTGGGTTTAATGCTTTTCGATGGATCCTAGCATCCTGGAGACATGGTGCACCTTGCTTCTCCTCATGTTTCAATGGAGCCTACCTTGGACAAATGGTGGAGCATCCTTCTCTCCATGTTTCAATGGACCTTAGCTTAGACAAGGGGTGGACCTTTGCTTCTCTCTATGTTTCAATAGAGTTAGCTTGCACAAGTGGTGGACCTTGGAACCAAACCCCCATGTAAAACCTATCATGGTCACTCCAAGTAGTAAGAAAGAATAACCTTTAAGATGTAGCTTTATAGGTTGGACAAGTGGTGGACCTTAACACCCACATATTCTTAATAAAAGTGGTGAATCTTGAGACCAAACCACTCAGGCTACTAGCAATAATAGCTTGGACAAGTGATGGACCTTGAATGTAAACCCCTTATCGACGAAATATCGTGGGTTTAATTGATTTCGATGGAGCCTAGCATCTTGGGGACATGGTGCAGCTTGCTTCTCGTCATGTTTCAATGGAGCCTAGCATCTTGGAGACATGGTGCAGCTTGCTTCTCGTCATGTTTCAATGGGGCCTATCTTGGAAAAATGATGGAGCATGCTTCTCTCCATGTTTCAATGGACTCTAGCTTGGACAAGGGGTGGACCTTTGTTTCTCTCTATGTTTCAATAGACTTAGCTTGGACAAGTGGTGGACCTTGGAACCAAACCCCCATGTAAAACCTATCATGGTCACTCCAAGTAGTAAGAAAAAATAACCTTTAAGATGTAGCCTTATAGGTTGGACAAGTGGTGGACCTTAACACCCACATATTCTTAATAAAAGTGGTGAATCTTGAGACCAAACCACTCAGGCTACTTGCAATAATAGCTTGGACAAGTGGTGGACCTTGAATGTAAACCCCTCATCGACGAAATATCGTGGGTTTAATTGATTTCGATGGAGCCTAGCATCTTGGAGACATGGTGCAGCTTGCTTCTCGTCATGTTTCAATGGAGCCTAGCATCTTGGAGACATGGTGCAGCTTGCTTCTCGTCATGTTTCAATGGAGCCTATCTTGGACAAATGATGGAGCATGCTTCTCTCCATGTTTCAATGGACTCTAGCTTGGACAAGTGGTGGACCTTTGTTTCTCTCTATGTTTCAATAGACTTAGCTTGGACAAGTGGTGGACCTTGGAACCAAACCCCCATGTAAAACCTATCATGGTCACTCCAAGTGGTAATAAAGAATAACCTTTAAGATGTAGCCTTATAGGTTGGACAAGTGGTGGACCTTAACACGCGCATATTCTTAATATAATGACATAGAGTGGAAAAGTGGTGAATCTTGAGACCAAACCACTCAGTCTACTACCAATAATAGCTTGGACAAGTGTTGTACCTTGAATGTAAACCCCTCATCTACGACATATCGTGGGTTTAATGTTTTTCGATGGAGCCTAGCATCTTGGAGACATGGTGCACCTTGCTTCTCCTCATGTTTCAATGGAGCCTACCTTGGACAAATGGTGGAGCATCCTTCTCTCCATGTTTCAATGGACCCTAGCTTAGACAAGGGGTGGACCTTTGCTTCTCTCTATGTTTCAATAGAGTTAGCTTGGACAAGTGGTGGACCTTGGAACCAAACCCCCATGTAAAACCTATCATGGTCACTCCAAGTAGTAAGAAAGAATAACCTTTAAGATGTAGCCTTATAGGTTGGACAAGTGGTGGACCTTAACACCCACATATTCTTAATAAAAGTGGTGAATCTTGAGACCAAACCACTCAGGCTACTGGCAATAATAGCTTGGACAAGTGGTGGACCTTGAATGTAAACCCCTCATCTACGAAATATCGTGGGTTTAATGTATTTCGATGGAGCCTAGCATCTTGGAGACATGGTGCAGCTTGCTTCTCGTCATGTTTCAATGGAGCCTATCTTGGACAAATGGTGGAGCATCCTTCTCTCCATGTTTCAATGGACCCTAGCTTGGACAAGTGGTGGACCTTTGTTTCTCTCTATGTTTCGATAGAGTTAGCTTGGACAAGTGGTGGACCTTGGAACCAAAACCCCATGTAAAACCTATCATGGTCACTCCAAGTGGTAATAAAGAATAACCTTTAAGATGTAGCCTTATAGATTGGACAAGTGGTGGACCTTAACACGCGCATATTCTTAATATAATGACATACAGTGGAAAAGTGGTGAATCTTGAGACCAAACCACTCAGGCTACTACCAATAATAGCTTGGACAAGTGTTGTACCTTGAATGTAAACCCCTCATCTACGACAAATCGTGGGTTTAATGTTTTTCGATGGAGCCTAGCATCTTGGAGACATGGTGCACCTTGCTTCTCCTCATGTTTCAATGGAGCCTACCTTGGACAAATGGTGGAGCATCCTTCTCTCCATGTTTCAATGGACCCTAGCTTAGACAAGGGGTGGACCTTTGCTTCTCTCTATGTTTCAATAGAGTTAGCTTGGACAAGTGGTGGACCTTGGAACCAAACCCCCATGTAAAACCTATCATGGTCACTCCAAGTAGTAAGAAAGAATAACCTTTAAGATGTAGCCTTATAGGTTGGACAAGTGGTGGACCTTAACACCCACATATTCTTAATAAAAGTGGTGAATCTTGAGACCAAACCACTCAGGCTACTAGCAATAATAGCTTGGACAAGTGGTGGACCTTGAATGTAAACCCCTCATCTACGAAATATCGTGGGTTTAACGTATTTCGATGGAGCCTAGCATCTTGGACACATGGTGCAGCTTGCTTCTCGTCATGTTTCAATGGAGCCTATCTTGGACAAATGGTGGAGCATCCTTCTCTCCATGTTTCAATGGACCCTAGCTTGGACAAGTGGTGGACCTTTGTTTCTCTCTATGTTTCAATAGAGTTAGCTTGGACAAGTGGTGGACCTTGGAACCAAACCCCCATGTAAAACCTATCATGGTCACTCCAAGTGGTAATAAAGAATAACCTTTAAGATGTAGCCTTATAGGTTGGACAAGTGGTGGACCTTAACACGCGCATTTTCTTAATATAATGACATAGAGTGGAAAAGTGGTGAATCTTGAGACCAAACCACTCAGGCTACTACTAATAATAGCTTGGACAAGTGTTGGACCTTGAATGTAAACCCCTCATCTACGACATATCGTGGGTTTAATGTTTTTCGATGGAGCCTAGCATCTTGGAGACATGGTGCAGCTTGCTTCTCGTCATGTTTCAATGGAGCCTATCTTGGACAAATGGTGGAGCATCCTTCTCTCCATGTTTCAATGGACCCTAGCTTGGACAAGTGGTGGACCTTTGTTTCTCTCTATGTTTCAATAGAGCTAGCTTGGACAAGTGGAGGACCTTGGAGCCAAACCCCCATGTAAAACCTATCATGGTCACTCCAAGTGGTAATAAAGAATAACCTTTAAGATGCAGCCTTATAGGTTGGACAAGTGGTGGACCTTAACACGCGCATATTCTTAATATAATGACATAGAGTGGAAAAGTGGTGAATCTTGAGACCAAACCACTCACGCTACTACCAATAATAGCTTGGACAAGTCGTGGACCTTGAATGTAAACCCCTCATCTACGACATATCGTGGGTTTAATGTTTTTCGATGGAGCCTAGCATCTTGGAGACATGGTGCACCTTGCTTCTCCTCATGTTTCAATGGAGCCTACCTTGGACAAATGGTGGAGCATCCTTCTCTCCATGTTTCAATGGACCTTAGCTTAGACAAGGGGTGGACCTTTGCTTCTCTCTATGTTTCAATAGAGTTAGCTTGGACAAGTGGTGGACCTTGGAACCAAACCCCCATGTAAAACCTATCATGGTCACTCCAAGTAGTAAGAAAGAATAACCTTTAAGATGTAGCTTTATAGGTTGGACAAGTGGTGGACCTTAACTCCCACATATTCTTAATAAAAGTGGTGAATCTTGAGACCAAACCACTAAGGCTACTAGCAATAATAGCTTTGACAAGTGGTGGACCTTGAATGTAAACCCCTCATCGACGAAATATCGTGGGTTTTTGATTTTGATGGAGCCTAGCATCTTGGAGACATGGTGCAGCTTGCTTCTCGTCATGTTTCAATGGAGCCTAGCATCTTGGACACATGGTGTAGCTTGCTTCTCGTCATGTTTCAATGGAGCCTATCTTGGACAAATGATGGAGCATGCTTCTCTCCATGTTTCAATGGACTCTAGCTTGGACAAGTGGTGGACCTTTGTTTCTCTCTATGTTTCAATAGACTTAGCTTGGACAAGTGGTGGACCTTGGAACCAAACCCCCATGTAAAACCTATCATGGTCACTCCAAGTGGTAATAAAGAATAACCTTTAGGATGCAGCCTTATAGGTTGGACAAGTGGTGGACCTTAACACGCGCATATTCTTAATATAATGACATAGAGTGGAAAAGTGGTGAATCTTGAGACCAAACCACTCAGGCTACTACCAATAATAGCTTGGACAAGTGTGGACCTTGAATGTAAACCCCTCATCTATGACATATCGTGGGTTTAATGTTTTTCGATGGAGCTTAGCATCTTGGAGACATGGTGCACCTTGCTTCTCCTCATGTTTCAATGGAGCCTACCTTGGACAAATGGTGGAGCATCCTTCTCTCCATGTTTCAATGGACCCTAGCTTAGACAAGGGGTGGACCTTTGCTTCTCTCTATGTTTCAATAGAGTTAGCTTGGACAAGTGGTGGACCTTGGAACCAAACCCCCATGTAAAACCTATCATGGTCACTCCAAGTAGTAAGAAAGAATAACCTTTAAGATGTAGCTTTATAGGTTGGACAAGTGGTGGACCTTAACACCCACATATTCTTAATAAAAGTGGTGAATCTTGAGACCAAACCACTAAGGCTACTAGCAATAATAGCTTTGACAAGTGGTGGACCTTGAATGTAAACCCCTCATCGACGAAATATCGTGGGTTTAATTGATTTTGATGGAGCCTAGCATCTTGGAGACATGGTGCAGCTTGCTTCTCGTCATGTTTCAATGGAGCCTAGCATCTTGGACACATGGTGTAGCTTGCTTCTCGTCATGTTTCAATGGAGCCTATCTTGGACAAATGATGGAGCATGCTTCTCTCCATGTTTCAATGGACTCTAGCTTGGACAAGTGGTGGACCTTTGTTTCTCTCTATGTTTCAATAGACTTAGCTTGGACAAGTGGTGGACCTTGGAACCAAACCCCCATGTAAAACCTATCATGGTCACTCCAAGTGGTAATAAAGAATAACCTTTAGGATGCAGCCTTATAGGTTGGACAAGTGGTGGACCTTAACACGCGCATATTCTTAATATAATGACATAGAGTGGAAAAGTGGTGAATCTTGAGACCAAACCACTCAGGCTACTACCAATAATAGCTTGGACAAGTGTGGACCTTGAATGTAAACCCCTCATCTATGACATATCGTGGGTTTAATGTTTTTCGATGGAGCTTAGCATCTTGGAGACATGGTGCACCTTGCTTCTCCTCATGTTTCAATGGAGCCTACCTTGGACAAATGGTGGAGCATCCTTCTCTCCATGTTTCAATGGACCCTAGCTTAGACAAGGGGTGGACCTTTGCTTCTCTCTATGTTTCAATAGAGTTAGCTTGGACAAGTGGTGGACCTTGGAACCAAACCCCCATGTAAAACCTATCATGGTCACTCCAAGTAGTAAGAAAGAATAACCTTTAAGATGTAGCCTTATAGGTTGGACAAGTGGTGGACCTTAACACCCACATATTCTTAATAAAAGTGGTGAATCTTGAGACCAAACCACTCATGCTACTAGCAATAATAACTTGGACAAGTGGTGGACCTTGAATGTAAACCCCTCATATACGAAATATCGTGGGTTTAATGTATTTCGATGGAGCCTAGCATCTTGGAGACATGGTGCAGCTTGCTTCTCGTCATGTTTCAATGGAGCCTATCTTGGACAAATGGTGGAGCATACTTCTCTCCATGTTTCAATGGACCCTAGCTTGGACAAGTGGTGGACCTTTGTTTCTCTCTATGTTTCAATAGAGTTAGCTTGGACAAGTGGTGGTCCTTGGAACCAAACCCCCATGTAAAACCTATCATGGTCACTCCAAGTGGTAATAAAGAATAACCTTTAAGATGTAGCCTTATAGGTTGGACAAGTGGTGGACCTTAACACGCGCATATTCTTAATATAATGACATAGAGTGGAAAAGTGGTGAATCTTGAGACCAAACCACTCAGGCTACTACCAATAATAGCTTGGACAATTGTTGGACCTTGAATGTAAACCCCTCATCTACGACATATCCTGGGTTTAATGTTTTTCGATGGAGCCTAGCATCTTGGAGACATGGTGCAGCTTGCTTCTCGTCATGTTTCAATGGAGCCTATCTTGGACAAATGGTGGAGCATCCTTCTCTCCATGTTTCAATGGACCCTAGCTTGGACAAGTGGTGGACCTTTGTTTCTCTCTATGTTTCAATAGAGTTAGCTTGGACAAGTGGAGGACCTTGGAACCAAACCCCCATGTAAAACCTATCATGGTCACTCCAAGTGGTAATAAAGAATAACCTTTAAGATGCAGCCTTATAGGTTGGACAAGTGGTGGACCTTAACACGCGCATATTCTTAATATAATGACATAGAGTGGAAAAGTGGTGAATCTTGAGACCAAACCACTCACGCTACTACCAATAATAGCTTGGACAAGTCGTGGACCTTGAATGTAAACCCCTCATCTACGACATATCGTGGGTTTAATGCTTTTCGATGGAGCCTAGCATCTTGGAGACATGGTGCACCTTGCTTCTCCTCATGTTTCAATGGAGCCTACCTTGGACAAATGGTGGAGCATCCTTCTCTCCATGTTTCAATGGACCTTAGCTTAGACAAGGGGTGGACCTTTGCTTCTCTCTATGTTTCAATAGAGTTAGCTTGCACAAGTGGTGGACCTTGGAACCAAACCCCCATGTAAAACCTATCATGGTCACTCCAAGTAGTAAGAAAGAATAACCTTTAAGATGTAGCTTTATAGGTTGGACAAGTGGTGGACCTTAACACCCACATATTCTTAATAAAAGTGGTGAATCTTGAGACCAAACCACTCAGGCTACTAGCAATAATAGCTTGGACAAGTGGTGGACCTTGAATGTAAACCCCTCATCGACGAAATATCGTGGGTTTAATTGATTTCGATGGAGCCTAGCATCTTGGAGACATGGTGCAGCTTGCTTCTCGTCATGTTTCAATGGAGCCTAGCATCTTGGAGACATGGTGCAGCTTGCTTCTCGTCATGTTTCAATGGGGCCTATCTTGGAAAAATGATGGAGCATGCTTCTCTCCATGTTTCAATGGACTCTAGCTTGGACAAGGGGTGGACCTTTGTTTGTCTCTATGTTTCAATAGACTTAGCTTGGACAAGTGGTGGACCTTGGAACCAAACCCCCATGTAAAATCTATCATGGTCACTCCAAGTGGTAATAAAGAATAACCTTTAGGATGCAGCCTTATAGGTTGGACAAGTGGTGGACCTTAACACGCGCATATTCTTAATATAATGACATAGAGTGGAAAAGTGGTGAATCTTGAGACCAAACCACTCAGGCTACTACCAATAATAGCTTGGACAAGTGTGGACCTTGAATGTAAACCCCTCATCTATGACATATCGTGGGTTTAATGTTTTTCGATGGAGCCTAGCATCTTGGAGACATGGTGCACCTTGCTTCTCCTCATGTTTCAATGGAGCCTACCTTGGACAAATGGTGGAGCATCCTTCTCTCCATGTTTCAATGGACCCTAGCTTAGACAAGGGGTGGACCTTTGCTTCTCTCTATGTTTCAATAGAGTTAGCTTGGACAAGTGGTGGACCTTGGAACCAAACCCCCATGTAAAACCTATCATGGTCACTCCAAGTAGTAAGAAAGAATAACCTTTAAGATGTAGCCTTATAGGTTGGACAAGTGGTGGACCTTAACACCCACATATTCTTAATAAAAGTGGTGAATCTTGAGACCAAACCACTCAGGCTACTAGCAATAATAGCTTGGACAAGTGGTGGACCTTGAATGTAAACCCCTCATCTACGAAATATCGTGGGTTTAATGTATTTCGATGGAGCCTAGCATCTTGGAGACATGGTGCAGCTTGCTTCTCGTCATGTTTCAATGGAGCCTATCTTGGACAAATGGTGGAGCATCCTTCTCTCCATGTTTCAATGGACCCTAGCTTGGACAAGTGGTGGACCTTTGTTTCTCTGTATGTTTCAATAGAGTTAGCTTGGACAAGTGGTGGACCTTGGAACCAAACCCCCATGTAAAACCTATCATGGTCACTCCAAGTGGTAATAAAGAATAACCTTTAAGATGTAGCCTTATAGGTTGGACAAGTGGTGGACCTTAACACGCGCATATTCTTAATATAATGACATAGAGTGGAAAAGTGGTGAATCTTGAGACCAAACCACTCAGGCTACTACCAATAATAGCTTGGACAATTGTTGGACCTTGAATGTAAACCCCTCATCTACGACATATCGTGGGTTTAATGTTTTTCGATGGAGCCTAGCATCTTGGAGACATGGTGCAGCTTGCTTCTCGTCATGTTTCAATGGGGCCTATCTTGGACAAATGATGGAGCATGCTTCTCTCCATGTTTCAATGGACTCTAGCTTGGACAAGTGGTGGACCTTTGTTTGTCTCTATGTTTCAATAGACTTAGCTTGGACAAGTGGTGGACCTTGGAACCAAACCCCCATGTAAAACCTATCATGGTCACTCCAAGTGGTAATAAAGAATAACCTTTAGGATGCAGCCTTATAGGTTGGACAAGTGGTGGACCTTAACACGCGCATATTCTTAATATAATGACATAGAGTGGAAAAGTGGTGAATCTTGAGACCAAACCACTCAGGCTACTACCAATAATAGCTTGGAGGGGTGTGGACCGTGAATGTAAACCCCTCATCTATGACATATCGTGGGTTTAATGTTTTTCGATGGAGCCTAGCATCTTGGAGACATGGTGTACCTTGCTTCTCCTCATGTTTCAATGGAGCCTACCTTGGACAAATGGTGGAGCATCCTTCTCTCCATGTTTCAATGGACCCTAGCTTAGACAAGGGGTGGACCTTTGCTTCTCTCTATGTTTCAATAGAGTTAGCTTGGACAAGTGGTGGACCTTGGAACCAAACCCCCATGTAAAACCTATCATGGTCACTCCAAGTAGTAAGAAAAAATAACCTTTAAGATGTAGCCTTATAGGTTGGACAAGTGGTGGACCTTAAAACCCACATATTCTTAATAAAAGTGGTGAATCTTGAGACCAAACCACTCAGGCTACTTGCAACAATAGCTTGGACAAGTGGTGGACCTTGAATGTAAACCCCTCATCTACGAAATATCGTGGGTTTAATGTATTTCGATGGAGCCTAGCATCTTGGAGACATGGTGCAGCTTGCTTCTCGTCATGTTTCAATGGAGCCTATCTTGGACAAATGGTGGAGCATCCTTCTCTCCATGTTTCAATGGACCCTAGCTTGGACAAGTGGTGGACCTTTGTTTCTCTGTATGTTTCAATAGAGTTAGCTTGGACAAGTGGTGGACCTTGGAACCAAACCCCCATGTAAAACCTATCATGGTCACTCCAAGTGGTAATAAAGAATAACCTTTAAGATGTAGCCTTATAGGTTGGACAAGTGGTGGACCTTAACACGCGCATATTCTTAATATAATGACATAGAGTGGAAAAGTGTTGAATCTTGAGACCAAACCACTCAGGCTACTACCAATAATAGCTTGGACAATTGTTGGACCTTGAATGTAAACCCCTCATCTACGACATATCGTGGGTTTAATGTTTTTCGATGGAGCCTAGCATCTTGGAGACATGGTGCAGCTTGCTTCTCGTCATGTTTCAATGGAACCTATCTTGGACAAATGGTGGAGCATCCTTCTCTCCATGTTTCAATGGACCCTAGCTTGGACAAGTGGTGGACCTTTGTTTCTCTCTATGTTTCAATAGAGTTAGCTTGGACAAGTGGAGGACCTTGGAACCAAACCCCCATGTAAAACCTATCATGGTCACTCCAAGTGGTAATAAAGAATAACCTTTAAGATGCAGCCTTATAGGTTGGACAAGTGGTGGACCTTAACACGCGCATATTCTTAATATAATGACATAGAGTGGAAAAGTGGTGAATCTTGAGACCAAACCACTCAGGCTACTACCAATAATAGCTTGGACAAGTCGTGGACCTTGAATGTAAACCCCTCATCTACGACATATTGTGGGTTTAATGTTTTTCGATGGAGCCTAGCATCTTGGAGACATGGTGCACCTTGCTTCTCCTCATGTTTCAATGGAGCCTACCTTGGACAAATGGTGGAGCATCCTTCTCTCCATGTTTCAATGGACCTTAGCTTAGACAAGGGGTGGACCTTTGCTTCTCTCTATGTTTCAATAGAGTTAGCTTGGACAAGTGGTGGACCTTGGAACCAAACCCCCATGTAAAACCTATCATGGTCACTCCAAGTAGTAAGAAAGAATAACCTTTAAAATGTAGCTTTATAGGTTGGACAAGTGGTGGACCTTAACACCCACATATTCTTAATAAAAGTGGTGAATCTTGAGACCAAACCACTCAGGCTACTAGCAATAATAGCTTGGACAAGTGGTGGACCTTGAATGTAAACCCCTCATCGACGAAATATCGTGGGTTTAATTGATTTCGATGGAGCCTAGCATCTTGGAGACATGGTGCAGCTTGCTGCTCGTCATGTTTCAATGGAGCCTAGCATCTTGGAGACATGGTGCAGCTTGCTTCTCGTCATGTTTCAATGGAGCCTATCTTGGACAAATGATGGAGCATGCTTCTCTCCATGTTTCAATGGACTCTAGCTTGGACAAGTGGTGGACCTTTGTTTCTCTCTATGTTTCAATAGACTTAGCTTGGACAAGTGGTGGACCTTGGAACCAAACCCCCATGTAAAACCTATCATGGTCACTCGAAGTGATAATAAAGAATAACCTTTAGGATGCAGCCTTATAGGTTGGACAAGTGGTGGACCTTAACACGCGCATATTCTTAATATAATGACATAGAGTGGAAAAGTGGTGAATCTTGAGACCAAACCACTCAGGCTACTACCAATAATAGCTTGGACAAGTGTGGACCTTGAATGTAAACCCCTCATCTATGACATATCATGGGTTTAATGTTTTTCGATGGAGCCTAGCATCTTGGAGACATGGTGCACCTTGCTTCTCCTCATGTTTCAATGGAGCCTACCTTGGACAAATGGTGGAGCATCCTTCTCTCCATGTTTCAATGGACCCTAGCTTAGACAAGGGGTGGACCTTTGCTTCTCTCTATGTTTCAATAGAGTTAGCTTGGACAAGTGGTGGACCTTGGAACCAAACCGCCATGTAAAACCTATCATGTTCACTCCAAGTAGTAAGAAAGAATAACCTTTAAGATGTAGCCTTATAGGTTGGACAAGTGGTGGAACTTAACACCGACATATTCTTAATAAAAGTGGTGAATCTTGATACCAAACCACTCAAGCTACTACCAATAATAGCTTGGACAAGTGGTGGACCTTGAATGTAAACCCCTCATCTACGAAATATCGTGGGTTTAATGTATTTCGATGGAGCCTAGCATCTTGGAGACATGGTGCAGCTTGCTTCTCGTCATGTTTCAATGGAGCCTATCTTGGACAAATGGTGGAGCATACTTCTCTCCATGTTAATGGACCCTAGCTTGGACAAGTGGTGGACCTTTGTTTCTCTGTATGTTTCAATAGAGTTAGCTTGGACAAGTGGTGGACCTTGGAACCAAACCCCCATGTAAAACCTATCATGGTCACTCCAAGTGGTAATAAAGAATAACCTTTAAGATGTAGCCTTATAGGTTGGACAAGTGGTGGACCTTAACACGCGCATATTCTTAATATAATGACATAGAGTGGAAAAGTGGTGAATCTTGAGACCAAACCACTCAGGCTACTACCAATAATAGCTTGGACAAGTGTTGGACCTTGAATGTAAATCCCTCATCTACGACATATCGTGGGTTTAATGTTTTTCGATGTAGCTTAGCATCTTGCAGACATGGTGCACCTTGCTTCTCGTCATGTTTCAATGGAGCCTACCTTGGACAAATGGTGGAGCATCCTTCTCTCCATGTTTCAATGGACCCTAGCTTGGACAAGTGGTGGACCTTTGTTTGTCTCTATGTTTCAATAGACTTAGGTTGGACAAGTGGTGGACCTTGGAACCAAACCCCCATGTAAAACCTATCATGGTCACTCCAAGTAGTAAGAAAGAATAACCTTTAAGATGTAGCCTTATAGGTTGGACAAGTGGTGGACCTGAACACCCACATATTCTTAATAAAAGTGGTGAATCTTGAGACCAAACCACTCAGGCTACTAGCAATAATAGCTAGGGATAACCATTATGATATAGTCTTATAAGTTGGACAAGTGGTGGACCTTAACACCCAAATATTCTTAATATAATGACAGAGAGTGGAAAAGTGGTGAATCTTGAGAGCAAACCACTCATGCTACTAGCGATAATAGGTTGGACAAATTGTTGATCTTGAATGTAAACTCCCCATGTGCAAAATAACGTGGGTTTAAGGTATTTCGATGGAGGCTAGCATCTTGGAGACATGGTGCAGCTTGCTTCTCTTCATGTTTCAATGGAGTCTATCTTGGACAAATGGTGGAGCATCCTTCTCTCCATGTTTCAATAGACCCTAGCTTAAACAAGTGGTGGACCTTTGCTTCTCTCTATGTTTCAATAGAGTTAGCTTGGACAAGTGGTGGACCTTGGAACCAAACCCCCATGTAAAACCTTTCATGGTCACTCCAAGTGGTCAGAAAGAATAACCATTAAGATATAGTCTTATAGGTTGGACAAGTGGTCGACCTTAACACCCAGATCTTCTTAACGTAATGACATAGAGTGGAAAAGTGGTGAATCTTGAGACCAAACCCCTCATGCTACTAGCGTTAATAGGTTGGACAACTGGTGGACCTTGAATGTAAACCTTCCATGTTTCAAGGTGGACCTTGCTTTTATGTTTCAATGGAGCATATTTTGGACAGGTGGTAGACCTTGTTTCTCTCCATGCTTCAATGGAGAGAAACTTTAGCTTGGACAAGTGGTGGACCTTGTTTTTATGTTTTAAAGGAGCATATTTCGGACAAGTGGTAGACATTGTTTCTCTCCATGGTTCAATGGAACCCACCTTAGACAAGTGAAGTACCTTGAAACCAAACCCCCATAATACAACCTACTAAATAGGTTGGAAAATTGGTGGGATATGAAACCATCCATGATAGAGCATAGTATAGGTGAAAACGTAGTGGTCCTTATATCAATTACCCATGCATAGCTTGGACAAGTGGTGGACCTTGATTCTCTCTATGTTTCAATGGATCCTATCTTGGACTAGAGATATATCTTACTTAGTTCCATGCTTCAATGGATTGTAGCTTGGATAAGGAGTGGAACTTCAAACAAAACTCCACAGCATAGCATATATTAACAATTCATGGGTTTTATAGAGATTGTCTTGCCTATTTTGGAGAGTTGGTACACCTTTATTCTCCATTCTTCAATGGATCTGAGGTTGGACAAGCGGAGCTGGAGAAGTGGTCAACCTTAAAATGAAACCTCCCATGCTACAACCCATCATAGATCGTATATGTAGTGGACCTTGAAACTCTTTTATGTCCCTAGCTTAGAGAAGCATTGCACTCTTGATTATCTCCATACATGAAGGCAAGGTTGGACAAGTGGTGGACCTTCAAACCAGAATCTCTATGCAATAATAGGCAAGTGGTGGAGCTTGTTTTCTCCATGTTCCAATGGAGCCTAGCTTAGACAAACAATGGAGCTTGCTTCTCTCCATGTTTCAATGGATCCTAGCTTAGAAAAGTGGTGGAGCTTTGCTTCTCTCCATGTTCCAATGGACCATAGCTTAGACAAGTGGTAGACCTTGAAAAACACCCCCCGTATACAACATATTATGGGGTTTTCATGTTTCAATGGCTCCTAGCTTGGACAAATGGTAGAGCTTGCTTCTCTTTATGTTTCAATGGATCCAATCTTAGCCAAGGGGTGGACCTTGAAACAAGAATCCCCCCCCCCCCCCCATGTACAACGTATTATGGGTTTTGAAAGCACTGGGAGAAAATAATAGCTTTGATAAGTGGTGGACCTTTCTTCTCTCCATGCTTCAATGGAGACGAGGTTGGACACATGTTGGAGAGAAGATGGTTGCCCATGAAATAAGACCATGCATGCTATAATCAATCATATGTTGTACACATGGTGGACCTTGCAATTGTTTTATATGCCTAACTTGGACAAGTGGAGGACCCTTGATTACCTCCAGATATCAACAACAAGCCAAGTTTGGACAAGTGTAGTACCACCAAACAAGAATCTATATGCTACAATAGAGTATAGGTAGGACACGCGATGAACCTTGATATCAAACCATCCATGCTACTAGAGATGATAGGTTTCACATGTGGTGGAACCTTGTATCAATGTTCTATGTGTAGTTTTTGACTAGTGATAGACCTTGAAACTAATCCCTCTAGGCTACAAGAAAAAAGAGATGGATGAAGAGGCTAGACTACTTTTGTTGCATCAATGCATCCCATGTTACCACATATACTATAGGGTTCTTGGATAAGTGTTGGATCTTGTGTCAATGCTCCATGTCTAGCTTGGACAAGTGGTGGACCTTGGTTCTCTCTATGCTTCAAATGGGCAATAGATTGGAGACACAGTGGCCTTTTTTTTCCAATGATTTTATTTTTTGGAAACCTTGGAGGCACCATGTAAGAGACACTCTAAGTCTTCCATACAATGGACCTATTGGACTATAAAATAATGATATCTTTCTTTGATATTGTCATTATTTTATGCATAATATTTTCTTCTTTTTGCAGACACAAAGGAGTTAAGTGATATAAAAACTAGATGTATTTCACACTATGATTGGCATGAAGATCCTTTTGGGACACCAACTTTTCCTATTCCCAAAGATGTAATTTTCCATATTAACGGTGTGGATTTTGAAGTGCGACTTTCATGTATTGAAGGAGCTGATTATGGGCTATTTGTGCATACTACCCTCGAAAGTGGTTTGACTATTCTAAACTATGGAGGGCATAAGTATAGATTTCAAGACTGGAAAAAGATATGCAAAATATTTCCAAGAGCTTATAAATATTCTCTTCTAAAGGATCCAAACATAGAAGAAGAGGAAGATCAATCATACATTATTGGTTGTGTAGAAGAAGGAAATGTGTCGGGCTATATAAATAGTTCTCACACTACAAATGTCTGTCCCAACGTACGCTATACATTTGATCCAAATTTGTCACCTTGGCATAAATGCACCTCTTCACACATCAAGTAAGAAGAATATGGCCATGTATGCATTGAGACTATTTGTCAAGTTGAAGCAGGAGAAGAGTTGTTTGCTGACTATAACTTTACTTGACATTGTAAAGTATTGTACATGGATGGAAATCTCAAGTACATGCATCATTTTCATTTTTCATGGATGAAATCTCAAGTGAATATAACATTTGATTATTGTTTAGTTTATGCTCAACGAGAATCTAGAGTGCTCTTATGCTTTGTGTGTTGTCTAACATATTTGACTACCTTGGCCATAGAATCTTGATTCTACTCTAGATTTGTGATAAATCTTACCAAAATTTAATCAATGTCTAGGTTGGACAAGTGGTGGGGCTTCAAACATTACTGTCTTAAACAAGTGGAGTTATCTTACTTGAATAAGTGGTGGCCTTTGAATCCAAATCTAAGCCAAATCTCTAATTATTTTCTTGTAGTCTAGGTTGGACATTTGGTGGACCTTGTATCCATGTTTCCTCAACAAGGGTGGCTTTTAGTTTTCGCTTTAAGTACTCATCTTTAATAAAGTGTAGGATGGAAAATGTTGAGTTAGTAGATTGTATTTTAGACAAGTGGTGTTTGGTGTATGAATGCTGAAAATGGTTGCAAGGATTCTAACAACGACTTTACCTTAAATAAATTTCTTACTAGGAGTTCTACATATAAATATGGTGAATAAAATTCTAGTGGTTTTGAGATACCATTTGTGTGTGTGTTTTCTTAGATTCACAAACTGGGATGGATAATGCTCCTATGGTTCAGTCAACAACTATAGAATCCATAGATTCTATGGTTTCTAAAGTGCCCAAGATGGATGATATTTCTATACTAGAGTCTAGTGTTGTGCAACTTGAGCAAGCTTCCAATAATGAGAACCAAGAAATCGATGCTTCAAAAATGCAACATACATCAAAAGAGACTGAAAAGTCCACTCACGAGCTATTGCCAATTGGTACTACGTCATGTAGCGTAGATGTTGAGAAATCCATGCTTACAATTATATTGGATTTAAATGGTCTATTGTTGAAACGTTCCCCTCAACCATCCTCACACCACAACTCAGTGCAAATGGATTCAAAAAGATATATTATACTCAGGCCAGGTTGCATCCAATTCTTGAAGACTATTTTACAAAGGTTTAATGTTGCAATTTGGTCGACAGCTACTAGGAATAATGTGTATCAAATCCTTGAAGCACTAAACAACTTAGCTGAGGATACATTGCCTTTCTTTGCAATTTGGTCGCAAGATGTTTGCTACACCGCTCAAACTCAAAAATTGTTTAGACCCGACAATCCAAACGTTGAGGCAATGTTCAAGCCTCTAGCCAAAATTGCCATGGGGTTTAAATGTGATCCACAAAGAACAGTGCTTATTGATGACTCTCCTTACAAGGGATGTATTTCACCAGCAAACAATTGCATTTTTCCACCACAATTTGATGCTGAGAAGATGGTTGACAATATGCTCTTGGAGGAGCTACTGCCATACTTGATTCAGCTTGATGAGAGAAGGGATGTGCGTGATTTAATTGCTTCTAATCGTTATGGACAACCTATAGTGACAAATGATAGTGAATACAAACAAATCATGGAGTATTGGAAGCAGAAAAATGATGTTTGGTCAGCTAAGGTGTTCTTTACAAGAAGAATACCACCTGCAAAAGGTGACAGAGATGAAAATATCATTGAAGATGCAAGTGACACAAGCCACCGCAATGAAATGAGAAGAGCCCAAATACAAGAGATCTTGGCAAAGGAGCGTACACCCATTGAAAGCATGAAGGCGTCACAATTGACCACTTTAGCTAGGCAATTGGGTTGTAACACAAAAGGAGTTTTGAAGGCAACCACAGCAAAGGCTTATATAAATAAGGTGAAAGCTGAGAACAATCTTCTAAGGCTGGATAGAAAGCAACCCTAAGGTACTAGTGACATGTCATATATTCTTGATACACATGCTTGAACACTCATGTGCATGGTATCTAACAAATCTTTCTTTTTATTCCTTCTTGCAGGATCTTACAAAGGATACTACTAGATGGAGCTCAATCAATAGAGATTTTGATATTTTTGCTCAAAATAATGAAGCAGTCACCTACATTTTTTGTTTATCAATTTCTTGAGAGACTTTATTTTAGTTTGTAATCATCAAATGAAATGAAAAGTATCCTTCTTATTAAGATTGTTGATCTTTTTCTTGTTCAAACCTTTCAATTGTGATTTATAGTTTTGTTAGCATGAGATTGTGCTTTTTTAGTTTGAAAAAAACTGTCAAAGATCCAAGTCTTTTTGGCTTTACTTAAGTTATTAATTGTGAAAGATCCAAGTCTTTTTGCTTTACTTAAGTTATTGATTGCCTATGTAATAGTCCTTAAAACAATATCGGATGGCTTTCTTGCTCCCATGTCTCACATTGGTCTTTAGGTAAGACAAGTGGTGACCTTGAAAGTATGGTCTCATATCTCGATCAAGTGAAGAGACATGAAGCTTAAATATCACTACTATGTATCTAGTGTTAAACTCCATCGAGACAAAGACTAGATAGCCAAATTGCAGTCGAGTTTAAGTGAAAAATCCATTTGAGCTAAGGTAAAACTTATAGTGCCTCATTTTTCTAGGATTCTACCCCATCAAGGAAGTTAGAATCTAGCACAAACCAATTAAGACTCTTTTGGAGCCTAGATACGACAATTCGTGGAACTTATGAAACTTATTATTGAGTTAGAGTTTAGTTTAGATAAGCAAAAGATCTTCAAACCAGCACTTGACTTTCTTACTATTCAATATTCAAAGTCCCTTGAGGCTAAAAAATTACATACCCACTTGTAACCTAACTAATGAGTAATTATATAGATCTAAGAAAGTATATATAATGAGTCTTCAAACTAATAATCCAAGGGAAGAGAGTAGCAAGGTCCACTACTTGTCCAAGCTCAGCTCTAGACAACATAAAAAGATGCTAGTTCTACTAATTGTCTAATTATAGGCATGGAGAAATGATAGAAGGTTGACCACTTGTCCAACCTATAATCTCTAGTAAGATGGGAGGTTTGGCCTTAAGATTCACCATGTAACCAACCTATACATCATTGTATTATGAAGAGTAAAAAAGCAAAGCTCCACCACTTGTCCAAGCTAGTTCTAAAATCCACATGGAGATAAGCAAGCTCCACCATTTGTCGAATCTCTCTTTCATTAAAACATGAAAAAACTCAGCTATGTTGTACAGGGGGACTTTTTTCCAAGGTCCACCAATTGTCCAAGCTAGGATCCCTAGTAGCACGAGTGGTTTGGTCTCAAGATACACCACTTGTACACTCTATGTCATTATATTAAGAAGAACTATGTATTAAGGTCCACCACTTGTCCAACCTATAAGGTTATATCTTAAATGGTATCCTTTCTCACCACTTGAAATGCCCATGATATGTTTCATACGGGGGTTTCATTCCAAGGTCCACCACTTGTCCAAGCTAAATCTATTCAAACATAGAGAGAAGCAAAGGTCCACCACTTGTCCAAGCTAACTCTATTCAAACATAGAGAGAAGCAAAGGTTCACCACTTGTCAAAGCTAGGCTGCGTTGAAGTATGGAGAGAAGTAACCTCCATCATTTTTCCAAGATAGGTGTCATTCAAACATGGAAAGAATCAAGCTCTACCATGTCTCCGAGATTCTAGGCTCCATTGAAACACCCTAAAACCATGATATTTTGTACATGGGGTGTTTACATTCAAGGTACCTCCACTATTTCTCCTAGATAGGCTCCATTGAAATACCCAATACCCATAATTTTTTGTACATGGGGGGTTTACATTCAAGGTTCACCACTTGTCCAACCTATTATCCCTAGTAGGTTTGGTCTCATGATTCACCACTTGTCCACTCTATGTCATTATATTAAGAGGAATTAGGTGTTAAGGTCCACCACTTGTCCAACCTATAATGTTATAGCTTGAATGGTATTTTTTCTCACCACTTGTAATGCCCATGACATGATTTACATGGGGGTTTTGTTCCAAGGTACACCACTTGTCCAAGATAAATCTATTGAAACATAGAGAGAAACAAAGGTCCACCACTTTTCCAAGCTAAGCTGCATTGAAACATGGACCTTAATACCAAATTATTTCTAGTAGCATGAGTGATATTTTGTACATGGGGCGTTTACATTCAAGGTCCACCACTTGTCCAACCTATTTCCCTAGTAGGTTTGGTCTCAATTTCACCACTTATCCACTCTATGTCATTATATTAAGAATAATTGGGTGTTAAGGTCCACCATTTGTCCAACCTATAAGGTTATATATTGAATGGTATTTTTTCTCACCACTTGTAATGCCCATGATATGTTTTACATGGGGTTTTTGTTCCAAGGTCCACCACTTTTCCAAGATAACTCTATTCAAACATAGAGAGAAACAAAGGTCCACCACTTGTCCAAGCTAGGCTCCATTAAAACATGGAGAGAATGATGCTGCACCATTTATCCAAGATAGGCTGCATTGAAACATGGAGAGAAGCAAGCTTTACCATGTTTCCAAGCTAGGCTCCATTGAAACACTCTAGGGGGTTTTATTTCAAGGCCCACCACTTGTTTAACCTATTATTCCTAGTAGCATGAGTGGTTTGGTTTCAAGATTCACCACTTGTACACTCTATGTCATTATATTGTGTTAAGGTCCACCACTTGTCCAACCTATAAGGTTATATCTTAAATGGTATCCTTTCTCGCCACTTGAAATGCCCATGATATGTTTTACATGGGAGTTTCATTCCAAGATCCACCACTTGTCCAAGCTAACCATATTCAAACATAGAGAGTAACAAAGGTCCACGACTTGTCCAAGCTAGGCTCCATTGAAACATGGAGAGAAGGAACCTCCACCATTTCTCCTAGATAGGCTCCATTAAAACATGGAGAGAAGTAAGTTCCACCATGTCTCCAAGATGCTAGGCTCCATTGAAATACGCAAAACCCATGATATTTTGTACATGGGTGATTTACATTCAAGGTCAACCATTTCTCCAACCTATTATCCCTAGTAGGTTTGGTCTCACAATTCACCACTTTTCCACTATATGTCATTATAATAAGAGGAATTGGGTGCTAAGGTCCACCACTTGTCCAGCCTATAAGGTTATACCTTGAATGGTATTTTTTCTCACCACTTGTAATGCCCATGACATGCTTTACATGGGGGTTTTGTTCCAAGGTTCACCACTTGTCCAAGCAAATTCTATTGAAACATAGAGAGAAACAAAGGTCCACCACTTTTCCAAGCTAGGCTCCATTGAAACATGGACCTTAATACCAAATTATTCCTAGTAGCATGAGTAATATTGCAATCTGAGCCCACAAGTGATAGCTTTACTTTTCCAAGTCTAGCTCATCTTTCCCTTGATGACACCACGGCTACCATGCCTACCCCAATGATGGGCATGCCAAGAAACATGCCATGGACCTCGTTTGTTAGTAAAGCACCGCTACATGGTAGCTCAATTCCTGCAATAGTACCTACAAGTTCGAACCAATCGTATGCACCTATGGATCCACGTACTCATGTAGTCCCTACCCCTCCCATTGTTTCAACTACCTATGCTCCACAACCACAATACACAAGTTCTTATTTCCATGGGAATATACCGGCTAGCATTAGCATGTCACATCCGACGTCTGCTATGCCTAGGGCCACTCTTATGAACTATGGACCACCACATGGCACAACATCGTACCCAACGTGGAACCCAAGGGCTTCCTATGCGCCAAGCCCAATGCCAATACCTACTCCACATGTAGTCTCTAGAGCACCTTCACCCACGGTGCCTGCTCACTTAGGTGACTTGGCAACATTTGCTCAAGCTATTGGTCGATCTATTGCTGAGAATATGCGTAACACGTCTGATAGAGAGCCTAGAAGTAAGGCAGTACAAATAGCCAAGCTCATACAAAAATTTAGTGGAGACGGGGATGTGAGAAAGCATATCAAAGTGTTTGAACAAATATGCGATTCTCTAGGAGAACACAATGACCTACATAAGAGCAATTCTTTAAGCCTAACCTTAAGTGGGAAGGTAGGGGATTGGTATAGAACCCTAAGGGTGGAAGAAAAAACGATTTACCCTACTCTTAGGATGTTAGGAAATAAGACGTAGCTAAATAGATAATTGAGTAGATTACTTAATGGAGAGAGACAGATTTATATACACAAGATTATAGAGTAGAGAGAGAGAGAGAGAGAGAGAGTACACATGATATACGTGGTTCACCCAATGTGGGCTACGTCCACGGGAAAGCAGCCACTCAATGGCTTTAGTACTTCAAAACAAGAATTAGTTTACAAAGGGATTATACCCTTAATAGAGCTCCCGCCTTGCTTCACTCTCACCACCTCACACTCACCTTGTTGCATCAACTTCACACTATGAAATGTGTGTAGAAATGGCCTCCTTTTATAGGCCAAAAGGGTTGTCCTCTCTTATGAGAGACAACCATGTGTAGCCGCTCTTGTGCGAATAAGTCCAAATCGGACCCTCCAGTCCGCCCATGTGTGGCTGCCGTTGAGAAGACAAGTCCGCTTTTGAATTCGGCCACCGGCCACCGGCCATTGACTTTCGACCACTGGCCACCGGCCATTGACTTCCGACCACCGGCCATCGGCCATTGACTACCGGCCACCGGCCAACCGACCGGTTGTTTTCCGACTACTTTCCGGCCGCCGTCCGGCCATAATATTCCGATGAAAAAAAAGTTACCAGGGACCTCCGCCCCCGAGGCCTTTAAAGTTGCCCCTGATTCTTGTCCGTGAAAATTTTGGTTTCTGGTGAGTGATTTTCCTTCACGCACTATGGCTTCTCCTCATAATGGGGGCCTTACAAATGTACGCTTTTACCACAGAAAATTACAAGGGTAAATCAGGCTCCATACTTAACATAGGAGACTATTCTTAAAAGAATACATACAAGAGGGAGTACTTTGGGGTGTAGCCTCTCAGCTCCAGAAAGCCCAACGAGAGGAAGGAGAGTCGGTGAGAGACTTTATAAGTCGCTTGAAGCATTTGAATTCTCGTTGTAATCCAAATGAGCGCTTCAACAATAACCAATTGCTTGATAGATTCATTAGGGGGTTACGACATGAGGATATCTACAATGGCCTAGTCATTAGAGGTATCACCACTTGGGAAGCAGTCACCACCAATGCGATCCAATTGGAGGATAATTTAATGATTCAAGGAGAAGGAGTGTCTGTTGAGTCTAAATCTATTAGCTCGCAAGCATCAGGGCATCAGCCAATGACCCTAAAGCCTATTGATAAGGAGCCAAAGATATCTGAGATGACTTTAGCAGATCTCACCAAGGCTATTCAAGAGAGTCTTAGAGACAATCGTACTCCGCAAAACAATCATATGTATCCAAGAAGGGAGCAACAATGGTGCTCAGTATGCTATGGACCGCATAGTACCAATGAATGCCCTACTTTTAGAGTAAAGTTCAATGGGAACTGCAATGCATGTGGGAGGTATGGTAATCAAGCTAAGGATTGCATAGTATTTAAGCATGCGATGGCCAATAGACCAACCTTAGCATGGACAGACACACCTCGAGTGCCTGCCTTGATGCCAACCCCACCTCTTGAACAAACAGCACAACACATGGTCCCTAGGGCCCAAAATGTTGTTCAAACAACACCCTTACCACCTCCAGTGCTAGGACCGCAACCACCACATCCAAGAATCACTTCTGTGAATCAGGTGGGTTGTGAGTCATCTATTTCTTGTTTGGAAGGCTATGAGGAAGATATAGATCCTAATATCGCCTATGGGATGGATGTGCTTGAAGAAAGTCCACAATACTACATGGAGGACCATTGGGGACAAGTCAAACATGTATATCAAGTAGCTGCTCTTGCGGCAAGAGGCCAAAATATCAATTACACCGCTAAGAGACCACCCCTTCAATGCTATGAGTGTGGAGCTCCACATCGTGTAGCCGAGTGTCCTATTAGGCTACAAAAGAACGCCACACTAATGCAAACCAATCAAGCAAGCATGTCTACAATGCCGATACTCATGTGTAATCGATGTGGCATAGATCATTTGCTTGCCCAATGTCCAAATAATCCAAATGCACCGAAGATCACGCCATTAAACTTGATTGAAGTTACCGAGGATCCATCACCAAGTACACCCGTGGTACCAGTAAACGTACTCACACGATCGATGCTCCAAAAACAAAATTATATTCTTGAGGAAAGAGACACGGCATCAATCGCCCAATCTCAGAAAAAGAAGAAAACACGAAGAAAGAGATCACAAAAAGCCGAAGTCAGACCCCAGTTCAAAGACCAACATAGGGACTGGTGACAACCCCGTATATATGAATGACGCTAAAGAGGATTCTGATTCAGGAGAAACCATGGAGACCAAAACGACCACTAACATAGAAACCAACAAGGAAGATCTTCATGAGCCACAAGGGCCAGGATCCAAAAAGAAGATAGGAGCTTACCCAAACCCTACAGAGGAGATTGAGCGAGTCAAGAAATCTAGGAGTCTGGTAGAAGATACCCAAAGGTATCTAGAACCAGCACCTAGGAAGATCCAGATTACAGACACCATGTTCCCTACGCAACAACAACCTCACCAAGTCCATAGACCCTTGGACATACCTAGTGTCATCCAAGAAGAAAGTGACTTAAAGTCATGGGAAAGTGGGCGTACTCACTTCTTGATGGAAAGAATGTTTACAGAGGGACTACCTGATCCTATCAAAGAAATGGAGATCCCATCTTCCCCACGTCAAGGGACTCAAGGCCAAAAGGTGCCGTTAAACATTGCCAAATTGATGGATTTCATGTCTTCAGAAGTTAGAACCACCATCATGTCCAAACTATATAAAGACCCTGAGCTAGTCTCAGCTCTTCGAGCCTTCCTCAATGGAGAACTGAATTTTAGGCTACCACAATTTGCACAGATGGATGGAGCTAGGGAGATGCCAATAGAGGAGGAACACTTAGATCCACAACCCAACCTAGATGAGAACCTTGTTATAGAAATACCTGTTAACAAGTTGGGACAATACTTTGAGGGTGATGAATCTAATGCGACCATACCAATCACTACTAAGGGATTAACTGTGAAGGGAATCCTTGATGGTGGCGCTGGGGTTAGCATTGTGACTAAAAATTGTTGGGAAACTATGGGAAGACCTCACCTCGCGACCACAACCATAGTAGTGAAGATGGCCAATGGGTCTATTGTTAAACCTATTTGGATGCTAGAAGATCTCAAGATCAAGGTCTTTGGACATAAAATAAGGATTACCTTTATTGTTATGGATTTCTCCAAACACATTATGGCATCGGAGATGATCTTAGGACGTCCTTTCATGAGGGAAGCAAAAATGGTGCATGACTGGTCTAAAAACCATGTCTACTTGCAGTTCCAAGATTCTGTCATTCGAGTGGATCTTGTGACGGGCCGAGCACATCCTCTAGGAAACAGGTTTATAATTGATCATAGATCTGACACCACAGTTCACTCGGCCCCATTGCAGTATTGTTACACGTGTAAAGCGGACACTGATGTTGGGGAAGATTCTCCTTATATGGATGTACTACCTGGGATGACTGAGTCGGACAATGTGGATTGGGTCCACCTAGCAGCAACCATAGACACTTGGGGAAATAGGGGGATGACTTGGGTAATACCTGAGGGGAATGAAATGCCCGTACCCTTGAATATGCTACAAGCAATGTATATAGCTTCTGACAAAACTCATCCTTATATAACAAAAAGAACGTACAAATGGGTCCCTAAAGCTTCTTTAGCGACCATAGCTAGTGCTAAAAAACAAAAGCCTCGTAAAAAACGTCCCACTCGCTCCAAGAAAAGTAAGAAAACATGGCGTTGGATTCCTAAACGACTATTGGAAGCCCAAGGCTACTATCAAGGAAATTATTAAATCTGGGTGCCAAAACGTAGATTGTATTCTTATCTGTCACCTGACCCATGTAAGCCCAATCCTGTAGCTTCAAAACAAATCAACAATCGCGGAAATAAAAAAATCACAGAATGCTACACACCCGCTCCAGAGCTAGTTTGGGTACCGAAGAAAGAACGATTTGTTCCACCTAGCTTAGGAAGGGGGGAGTCCCATGAAGCTTCCAGCTCCTCATGTAATGCATCCATAAAGGTAAAAGCTTCTCCACAACCTCCTCCTACAATAGTGGACCTCCATGAAGCTACAAAGGAATCCACACCTCCCAGTGTTCAAGAATCACCTGATGAACCACTTCAAGTTCGATCATGGGAGAGTACCTTACCACCCTTGCAACTCGATGAGGCACCTAAGGTAATAGAAAACTACTGGCAAAAATCCTCACCTATTACCAACTGGAATGATTGGTTTCAAAGGGTGATGAGCTTATTTCAAACGGTATGATCTACCCAAGGAAGGGGGGAGTGTTTGCTGATAGTCATCATTCACTCACTCCCCTCTCAACCTTCCTCCCTGAACTCTTAATCTCCCAATCTTAGGGAATGTACATATAAAGCCTTATACTCACAAAAAAAAAAAAAAAAAGAGCAAGAGTAATTAGCAAACGAGTATGCACAATAAAAGTCAAAACATTGACTCAGACCTACACATTCACATCTGGTACACTAAAACAGAAACCTATGCCATAAAACACCTTTGATCCTCATCGCTTGAGTGATGGAGGGTAGGTAGAATTAGTACGATAGGAGTGTTTCTGTTTTAGAGTTGAGTGATTAGCAAAGTTCCCTTTTCCCACTGATGTGCCTCCTAGAGGTATTCTTTGTGTTTCCTAGTGTGTACAGGAACGTGTTGCTGTGGTTAGGATTTGGACCTTCATGGAATATTTATCTCGACTCACACTTCAAATCAAGCGCGACCATCGACACAAACAGGTGTTTCTTATCCATTAGCATTTCCCCTTATCTTTTTTGCATCCATGTTTGTCTGCTTTGATTGTGATTGGTAGTGATAGCCGTTTTTCGGCTCTTTGTAATTGCCACAGTGAGTTACCTCACCCTACCAAAATCACCCAAACACTATGGCTATCCCTACCATTTCACTGTACATAGGCGTGCGTGAGTCACGGGACTTTTCCCATATCTTCTTAAAAAACCCTCAATTAGCTAGTCATTGGGCTAGTTGAGCCAAAAAAATAAAAATAATAAAAAAATAAAAAATATAAAAAATATAAGTATATTACGGCCTATGCATATGTAAATATTTCTTTGTATATAGGGCCTAAATAAAAGATTTTTTCATAATTATTTTGGTATTTATTTAAATATTTCTACCTAGGTGTGTGTTATTTATGCTCTATACATTGCCTCACCATTACCACAATTTTTCTTACCATTTTTCATACTCTTTATTCCATATAGAAATATTTTCATGTAAGCTTCTCTTATATTTGGTGTAACTCCACCCCAACAAAAATCCAAAAAAAACTAGTTTTATTTATGTGTATATTTTTTCACTATTGTGATTTTTTCCTTCCTACATCTATTTTGTTTTTTTTCTAAAAAATTAGAACACCAAAAATATTTATCTTTTTATGGTAGCCTCATAATGAGAGAGATTTCTTTTGACCCCTTTATATTTTTTCCACTTATATTATTTATATTTGACATGTACATATTTTTTAGACCCCTCAATATTTGATTTTCTTAGTTGTACTATTCACTTATATCATGATCTCAACAATATCTTCAATTATAGACCTACCAAATAAGGTCAAGGGTAGGTGGCATGTATACATGCACTATGGAGGGCTCACTCTTGGAGGTATTCAAAAGAATCATCCAAAGAAGGACCCCACAAGGACCTTGTGCAGTGGAAAAAAATGGTCGGTTTTGCTGAATTTTTAAAGTTCACTTGCTCTCCGAATTTGAAAAGGTGATACAAACAAAAGTTGTAGCTCGTGGGCTGAACTTTTGCCTCAAATTGTTTCATATTTTTTTGAGCTACGAGTTGTGAGCTATGATTTTATTAGTGGACCCCAGTTTTCCCATGCTATGCAGCCACACTCTCTCTTCCACTTTATCATTTTCCTCTTTCACACACACTTCTCCACTCATCATCCCCACCTCTCTCACCACTCCTCTCTGCACCCTACTTACCTTCTCCTCAACCTTGAAGAATAAGAGAAACCACGGTGAACTCATACCTCCCACACACAATTCCATTCCAAAATTGACCACCTAGTCTCATTTTTCCTTCTCCAATTTACCCATATCTATCAAAAAACCACAAAATTCAGCCTCTTCTCTTAAAAGACAGCATCATGGTGGTTGATTACTCAGCTTCAATTACCTTGTCTCTCAAGGAATGTCAAGAATGGAGAAAAAATGTACCGTCAAAGCTAGTGGACCGTCAACAAGCGTCAAAATTGGCCCTACTCAAGACACTTGGAGCATCAACCTTGTAAGAAATCCACCTTTTCTTACCTCTTAAGAGTTTTTCTTCCTTATTTGTATCCTACATGGATACTCCCATTGTAAATATCCAATTCCATTTGTAAATTAATACTAACTCTACTAACACTAACCCACTATGAAAAGTCCTATCACCTCCATTTCTCTCCTCTCTCTTTCCCCACCAGCTTCTTGATAATTCCAAGCAAAAGAAATTAGATAAATTGCTGAAAATCTAACCCAACCATGGTTAGAGGAGTAACCCTAGCCTTCAAAATTGCTATAAAAGGAGGGTGTAGCTAGCACAAAAAGGGGGAGCCATAAGCAAGAGCACTATGCTATAGCTTGAGAAGCCAAGCTCAACCTCTCTAGAAGGAGCTCTTGAGTGGAAGCTCATTGTCTTATGCATGTGCATGTGTTGTAATAGGGGATTAGCAAGGGAACTCTATGCCATTGTAAGAGAGAGAGTAATCATTCAATTGAGAGTAGGAAATCTATCATTTCTCCTACTAGTGTAAGCCCAACATTTGTTGAATCAAGGAGGGTGGATTTGGACTAAGCTTGGATACTTCGTCTCCCTTCCAACGTGAAGTAATGGACAACAATGATGCGTAAGTGTTTTGGTGTTTTTTGTTAAGTTCTTGATAGCTTGTCTCTGGTGTTGTCATCAATCTAGCCATAAATCCCACATACTGTAAGAGGGCGACAGGGTGGAGAGGACTCCCCTGGCTTTAAGACAGTGATTGGGGTGGTTTTTTTTTGTGATGTGTTGCGGTGAAATTTACGCAAGCTATGTTGAACAAATACTAATCTCACTTTGATTTGTCATGACAGATTTGTAAGAAGGTATTAATGCAACAAGCACCCCCTCCCCCTTTCTCTCTCTTTCTTAAATATATAGTTGTGTTTGCTTGATCATTGCCGATACGTTTCAAAGCAGCCCGAGCACTATCTCTCTCCCTCTCTCTCTCTCGTGTTTTAGTGTGTGAGAGTGTTCCATTGGTGTTAGGGTTAGTGTAAATTCCTTGCTTGTTTGTGGGTTTCTCTAACGATTCTCCTCTTTTGCATCCTAGTTCGGTCTTAAACTAGGTGGTGCCCCTTGTGTAGTTGGGATTTGGCTCTGGGTTTGTTGTTTTGGTTTGTGTTGTGTTGTGCCCCAGCCCCATTGAGCAGCACGGGAGCCTTGAAGGGTGTCTAGAGGTTTCTCTTCTTGTTGCCCGCCCCGGACCGCCTCAAATTGGTGCCCCCACGGAGGACAGGCTTGTGTATGTTTTGTGAAGGCTCAACCTTTAGCATAATCAAGTAGCTTGCATGAATCACGAGAATTTGTATGATCCCTTCATTCCCATTGCAAGGCAAAAGGTACACATAATTGTTAGTACTAAGTTGCAATTTCAGCGAGTAATTCGTAGAATTTTAGGTCCTCTTAGGTTGGTAGAGATAAACGCATCAGTAAATCCTTGTATTTTGCCTCTCATTAGGTACGACCTTAGTTTGGGCGTCTATATTTTTGTTTTGTTTTAAGAATTAGGTCATGCATAGACCATGGATAATGGCCCAGGAATACAGGTTTTTCCCTTTCATTTCACTCCACACATTAGAGTAAACATTGCAATTAGTAGAAAAATCCATTTTCAACAACGTATGGTATTCATGTTTGGTGCCCAAAGAGCAGGAGAAATTCTCGCGTCACCAAACCCTGTCATTCTACCTCTTATTGATTATCATAGGTCATTTGATGTGAATATTTTTATTTTGTTGTAGAATAGATTGCAATTTAGAAAATATTATTGTGTAAATCTTTTAAAGAAAGAAAAAACAAAAACGCGTCACTTTGAAATTAATTCAATGGAGAGCCAACGCCAAATGTCTGGATATCCTCTTTTCTTTGGAGAGCCTGGAGAGGATGCAGAATTATTTTTAGAAAATTTCAAGATGTCTTGCCGTATCAAGAGGATAATAACTGATCAAGAACGTGTAGAAATGTTTGAGGTGGTCCTTAGGAAAGATGCTAGTACTTGGTTTGACTCTTTGCCTGAGGAAGTTAAGGGGAATTACACAGAAGTTTTGAATCATTTCAAGAAATACTTCTTTGATCCCCAAAACACTAAAAAATTATGGCAAGACATTGTTTCTCATAAGCAAAAAGACTTAGATGACTACTACTTGTACAAGCAAGAGTTTCTACGTCTTTGGGCTCTATGGATACGAAATGTTGCTAACCCTGGTGATGGTGCAGAATTTCTAAAGAAGGAGAGGTTCATAGCCGGACTCTTTCCTGACCTTAAGGTAAAAGTTGAGGCGGGTGCACCTGCTACCTTTGATGTAGCTGAAACTAGGGCTGCTGAGAAATATAGGAAACTCAAGTGCTTAAGGGGAGAGGTTCCAATAGAAGGTCTTAGACCCAAAGGTAAGTCACAAGCATCAACATCGGGGGAGCTTCCTGAGGTAACGGCTGAAGTGATTGAGAAGTTAAATGAATCTTTAAGCAGCCTGTCAATTCACCTTGCACAAGCTGTAGGTCCAAAGGGACAAGCAAAGAAGTTAGAAGAGAGAGAGCCACGAACTAGGAGAGTCTTGCAATGTTGGAATTGCGGAGAGTCTGGACATGGGATGTATAATTATCCTTGGCCCCGTGGAGAGCCAGGGAGACCTAACTTGAATTACCCAGTGATGAATGCAGGAGAAGGAGCTGGTCAACAACCAAGGCTTCTACAAAGGCCAAATGGACCAAGACCACCTCCACAAGGGGTAAAAGGAGTTCCACCTTTGCCAGATCCAAATGTGCATGTGGTAGAGGTGACAAATTCAAATGAGGTTGACATGGAAGACAATGGCATTAAGCATGGCCGAGGAAAAGGTAAAGAGAAAGAAGGAGTCACATCACAGAGTGACCATGGACAAGGCAAGAAGGCAAAAGAAACCAAGAGGACTCGACGTCGTATCAACCTCCAAGACTTCCCTCTTGGACATGGTATGGCTCTGTACAACTTGTTGGAAGACATGAGAGGTAAGGGTCCTGATATTTCATGGCCTCAATTTCTTGCATTATGTCTACAAGTAAGGAGGGATTTAACAAGGGCAGTTAGCACTAGGAAAAAGGTAAAAGAGAGTGTGCCTGTTGTAAAAATTGCACAAGCTGAAATGAATGAGGACATTACACCGGTGCTAGACTGTTACATCAAAGGAAGATTGGTTAGGAAAGGTCTAGTGGATGGGGGTGCACAAATTTGCATCATGACAGAAGGGCTCATGCAAAGACTAGGCATGCACATCCATGAGACACCTGAAATCAAAGTGAAAATGGCAAACAATAGCAAGGCTAGGTGCGTAGGCATTTGTAAAAATGTTTTTGTGGAGGCCTTTGGCATTAAGAAGGCAGTGGATTTCTATGTCATGTCTACCAAGGGAAATGGTTACCCATTTATCCTAGGAAGACCATGGCTAATGAAAATGCGAGCTTTGTAGGATTGGGAGAGTGGAAAGCTAATTTGCAAGAATGAAAATCACAAGAAGGTTGTCTTTGACATGAAGGAGCAACGCCAAGAGGAGCTCCATGAAGAATCATCTCGAAGTGAGACGGAAGAAGATTGGACTGAAAACACTTCAGAAGAAGAAAGTAGCGGCAGCATTACTGAAGAGGAGTCCTCCATTGAAGTCATGGGGGTAAGGTTTAAGCCAAACAACCAGGAGACCTCTTCTCGAGGTTTGGAAGAGGTAGATTCCCAAGAGAACCAAAAGGTGGAAGATGAAGGAATGTTAGAAGGTATGTTGTCTACAACACTTACAAAGGATGAAAGAGAGGAGTTCAAATGTGTGCTAAGGAAATTTCCGAGGCTTTTTGCTAAAGACTACACCGATGTGCGTGGAGTAGATGTTGTTCAACACAAGATTGAGTTGAAGCCAGAGGCCACACCTAAGGCTCAAAAGCTACAAAGGCTAGGAGTCATTAAGGAGCAGGCTCTACTCAAGGAGGTAAGAAAGCTTCTAGCAGCAGGTTTCATTTATCCAGTGGAGAATTCAGAGTGGGTCTCTCCCGTTGTTGTCACTCCTAAGAAAAACGGCAAGTGGAGGGTGTGTGTGGATTATCGTCCACTTAATGAGGCAACAAAAAGAGATCACTTTCCCCTCCCATTTCAGGATGAGATACTAAATGAAGTAGCTGGTCATGAGAAGTACACTGTGTGTGATGGCTACTCGGGTTACTTTCAAATAGGTATCGCATTGGAGGATCAATTGAAAACAACCTTTATCACTCCTTGGGGTTGTTATGCTTTTAGAGTCATGCCATTTGGTCTGACAAATGCTCCTGCAACATTCCAACGTTTCATGAACATGGTGTTTCAAGCATTCTTTGGAAAGTCAATTAGGGTGTTCATTGATGATTTTTGCATTTATAGCTCAAAATCATTGCATCTACAAAGGGTAGAAGAAGGTTTAAAGAAGCTCTACGACATGGGAGGTCAACTCAACCCCCACAAGTGTCACATAGCTGAGGATGAAGTGATCTTGCTTGGTCACAAGGTTTCCTATAAAGGCATTGAGGTGGATCCTTCAAAGGCAAAGTCTCTTATTGAGCTCCCCTCACCCAAGAATCTCAAAGAGGTCATATCATTCATTCAAAAAGTGAAGTATATGTCACGCTTTATTCACTTAGCTTCGGAGTTGCTTCATCCTTTGCAAAAGTTGACACAACAAGTAGAATTTGCATGGTCTGATGAGCTTGAAGAGTATTTTTGTAACATTAAAGTCATTTTGTCAGAGCTACCAACACTCATGCCTCCTTGTTGGGAGTACACATTCTTTGTTAGCTCTAGTGTTGGAAGGGAAACAATTGGTGCTGTGTTGCTACAACAAGATCCCCACAGTACAAGGAGGCGACCCATCTACTTTGCTAGTAGGGTCATGAATGCTTTGGAGAGAGACTACACAGAAGCAGAACTCATGATGCTTTCTCTCATGTTTGCGATAAGGAAGTTTAGATCCTACTTGCTCCCAAAACCTTTTGTAATTCTCACCGCAGAGAATTTGTTCCCTTGGGTGTCATCTCAAATGAATCTTAGTACTAGGATCTCAAAGTGGATTATGGAGTTGCAAGAGTTTCAATACTCTTTCAAGGTAGAAGATAGTGTGCGTGCACAATTGGCAGGGATTCTCACTTATAGGGTGCATGAAAAGGAGATTAAGGTGCCTGAAGTAAAGACCCTACCATTACCACCACCAAAAAGTATTCCTAATGCTTTTACCTTGTTCTTTGATGGAGCTTTTCGTCGAGCCACAGGAAAAGCAGGGGGGGGCTAGTGTTGCTCAACCCAAGTGGAGAGGTGGTCATGAAAGAGAAGTTCAATCTACCAAGTTCAGCTAGCAACAATGAAGCAGAATACGACACACTAATTCATGGTTTGAAGATGTGCATTGGCCAAGGGATACAACGCCTCATGGTAAAGGGAGATGCACTTCTCATTGTTAAACAGATTTTAGGCATTTGGGCATGCAAGAATGAAAGCTTACGGACAAAAGTTCATGCCATTCGTAGATTGTTTAATCAATTTGAAGAAGTGCAACTATATCATATTCCTAGGAAACAGAATGAAGATGCCGATTTACTTGCACAGCAAGTAGTTACATGTGTTGAGAAAGAAGTGCAGGTCATCATGGTGGCAGCAACTGTCAAGCAACCGAGATACCAGGGATTGGAGTCATTGACTCCCATTATTAGCTACATTTTCGAGGGCGAGTTTCCACAAGACTTCACGAAGGCTCAGAAGAGGAGACTCATGAAGAAGGCAAGCGCATATCTCTTCCTAGAAGGCTCCCTCTATCAAAGAGGGAGGGATCAAGCATGCAGAAGAGTACCAACTATTGAGGAAATTCCAGCCATTCTAAAAGGTTTGCATGAAGAAGCATGTGGTGGTCATTTTGCCCAAGAATTAACTGTGAAGAAGATTTTGCTTGCGGGGTATGTTTGGCCAAGTCTGCATGTGGATGTCCAACATTGGTGTAAAAGTTGTCACAATTGTCAGGTAAATGGGAATAGAAGATTGGTTTATGGTCCAAGGCAAATCGTGCTTGCAAATGGACCGTTTGAAAAGTGGGGCATTGATGCTATGGGTCCTCTGCCTAGGACAAAAAATGGTAAACTCTACATTCTAGTGGCTATAGACTATATGACTAGGTGGGTCAAGCACAAAGTGTGGCAAAGGTAAATGAGAAGACAATGAGCAAATTCGTCTACACTCACATTTGTTGTAGATTTGGCACACCTTTGGAGATTGTTTCTGATAATGGTCCAGGGTTTAGAAAGGGATTGCTCACAGAAGTCTGTGAAGAACTTCGCATTCTACATCGTCACAGTACACCCTACTATCCCCAATCAAATGGTTTGGTAGAAAAAGCTAATGGTGTCATTGTAGGCATCATTAGAAAGATGGTGAAAAACAAGACAAAGTTGTGGGATGACTTCTTGGATGGTGCCTTGTGGGCGTATCGAACCACATATAGGGAAGCCACGGAGTTCACACCATTTCACTTGGTCTATGGTCAAGAGGCTTTACAGCCAATTGAGCTAAACATTCCAACAATGCGACTTCATGGCAAATCAGCACAAGATGATCAAGAAGCATGGATGGATCGACTTCTTACCTTAGCTGAGCTTGAGTGGAAAAGAGAAGCAGCATACGAGTGCTATAAGAGGAAAGCCACACAAACAAAGGAGAAGCTTGACAAGAAACTAAAGGACAAAGGCATCAATGAAGGAGATCTGGTGCTAAGGTATGACAATCGACTCGATAATCGTTTTGATGCCAAGTTTGAAACTAGATGGCAAGGGCCATACATAGTCAAGAAGGCTTTCAATTCAAGTTACTATCAGCTTATGGACTTGAATGGTAAAGAGCACTCCAGGAAAGTAAACGGGTATCGCTTGAAGCCCTATTTGAGTCGCCTTCTACCAAAGGATCTACCAAAGATCTGTCAAAAGGCCACTGTCTCATGTAAGTATTGTTACATGAAGCATGAGTGTAACTCTAGCCAAAATTCTGAGGGGCCAAACAATGAAGATCTTGTCAAGGACTCTGAAGCACTCTCTTTGGAAAAGATGCTCTATGATGGTACATGAATATACCATCATCCAGGGGGAGGCCTAATGATAGCCGTTTTTCGGCTCTTTGTAATTGCCACAGTGAATTACCTCACCCTACCAAAATCACCCAAACACTGTGGCTATCCCTACCATTTCACTGTACATAGGCGTGCGTGAGTCACGGGACTTTTCCCATATCTTCTTTAAAAACCCTCAATTAGCTAGTCATTGGGCTATTTGAGCCAAAAAAATAAAAAAAATAAAAAATATAAGTATATTATGGCCTATGCGTATGTAAATATTTCTTTGTATATAGGGCCTAAATAAAAGATTTTTTCATAATTATTTTGGTATTTATTTAAATATTTCTACCTAGGTGTGTGTTATTTATGCTCTGTACATTGCCTCACCATTACCACAATTTTTCTTACCATTTTTCATACTCTTTATTCCATATAGAAATATTTTCATGTAAGCTTCTCTTATATTTGGTGTAACTCCACCCCAACAAAAATCCAAAAAAAACTAGTTTTATTTATGTGTATATTTTTTCACTATTGTGATTTTTTCCTTCCTACATCTATTTTGTTTTTTTTCTAAAAAATTAGAACACCAAAAATATTTATCTTTTTATGGTAGCCTCATAATGAGAGAGATTTCTTTTGACCCCTTTATATTTTTTCCACTTATATTATTTATATTTGACATGTACATATTTTTTAGACCCCTCAATATTTGATTTTCTTAGTTGTACTATTCACTTATATCATGATCTCAACAATATCTTCAATTATAGACCTACCAAATAAAGTCAAGGGTAGGTGGCATGCATACATGCACTATGGAGGGCTCACTCTTGGAGGTATTCAAAAGAATCATCCAAAGAAGGACCCCACAAGGACCTTGTGCAGTGGAAAAAAATGGTCGGTTTTGCTGAATTTTTAAAGTTCACTTGCTCTCCGAATTTGAAAAGGTGATACAAACAAAAGTTGTAGCTCGTGGGCTGAACTTTTGCCTCAAATTTTTTCATAGTTTTTTGAGCTACGAGTTGTGAGCTATGATTTTATTAGTGGACCCCAGTTTTCCCATGCTATGCAGCCACACTCTCTCTTCCACTTTATCATTTTCCTCTTTCACACACACTTCTCCACTCATCATCCCCACCTCTCTCACCACTCCTCTCTGCACCCTACTCACCTTCTCCTCAACCTTGAAGAATAAGAGAAACCATGGTGAACTCATACCTCCCACACACAATTCCACTCCAAAATTGACCACCTAGTCTCATTTTTCCTTCTCCAATTTACCCATATCTATCAAAAAAACCACAAAATTCAGCCTCTTCTCTTAAAAGACAGCATCATGGTGGTTGATTACTCAGCTTCAATTACCTTGTCTCTCAAGGAAGGTCAAGAGTGGAGAAAAAATGTACCGTCAAAGCTAGTGGACCGTCAACAAGCGTCAAAATTGGCCCTACTCAAGACACTTGGAGCATCAACCTTGTAAGAAATCCACCTTTTCTTACCTCTTAAGAGTTTTTCTTCCTTATTTGTATCCTACATGGATACTCCCATTGTAAATATCCAATTCCATTTGTAAATTAATACTAACTCTACTAACACTAACCCACTATGAAAAGTCCTATCACCTCCATTTCTCTCCTCTCTCTTTCCCCACCAACTTCTTGATAATTCCAAGCAAAAGAAATTAGATAAATTGCTGAAAATCTAACCCAAACATGGTTAGAGGAGTAACCCTAGCCTTCAAAATTGCTATAAAAGGAGGGTGTAGCTAGCACAAAAAGGGGGAGCCATAAGCAAGAGCACTATGCTATAGCTTGAGAAGCCAAGCTCAACCTCTCTAGAAGGAGCTCTTGAGTGGAAGCTCATTGTCTTATGCATGTGCATGTGTTGTAATAGGGGATTAGCAAGGGAACTCTATGCCATTGTAAGAGAGAGAGTGATCATTCAATTGAGAGTAGGAAATCTATCATTTCTCCTACTAGTGTAAGCCCAACATTTGTTGAATCAAGGAGGGTGGATTTGGACTAAGCTTGGATACTTCGTCTCCCTTCCAACGTGAAGTAATGGACAACAATGATGCGTAAGTGTTTTGGTGTTTTTTGTTAAGTTCTTGATAGCTTGTCTCTGGTGTTGTCATCAATCTAGCCATAAATCCCACATACTGTAAGAGGGCGACAGGGTGGAGAGGACTCCCCTGGCTTTAAGACAGTGATTGGGGTGGTTTTTTTTGTGATGTGTTGTGGTGAAATTTACGCAAGCTATGTTGAACAAATACTAATCTCACTTTGATTTGTCATGACAGATTTGTAAGAAGGTATTAATGCAACAAGCACCCCCTTCCCCTTTCTCTCTCTTTCTTAAATATATAGTTGTGTTTGCTTGATCATTGCCGATACGTTTCAAAGCAGCCCGAGCACTATCTCTCTCCCTCTCTCTCTCTCTCTCTCTCTCTCTCTCTCTCTCTCTCTCTCTCTCTCTCTCTCTCTCGTGTTTTAGTGTGTGAGAGTGTTCCATTGGTGTTAGGGTTAGTGTAAATTCCTTGCTTGTTTGTGGGTTGCTCTAACGATTCTCCTCTTTTGCGTCCTAGTTCGCTCTTAAACTAGGTGGTGCCCCTTGTGTAGTTGGGATTTGGCTGTGGGTTTGTTGTTTTGGTTTGTGTTGTGTTGTGCCCCAGCCCCATTGAGCAGCACGGGAGCCTTGAAGGGTGTCTAGAGGTTTCTCTTCTTGTTGCCCGCCCCGGACCGCCTCAGTAGCATAATATTCAGTGCCTTTGTTTAGTATCAAACATTGAATTCAATGTAATTTTTTGTCATAATCACTTGTCTAGGTTTAAAAATCAAGCAGTTCGGCTAAGCTAGTTTGACCAAGCTAGGTGTTAGAGATCTTCTCTTAATACCATGGGGAAATCCTTCCTAATAATCAATGGTTACTTAGGTTCTTAATCCGATTTAGGCAGCATTGTGTGAAATGTACTAGGGCTTTCTAGTGGGCTTGACCCTATTGACCTTTAGATTAAGTATTATAAAGGGAGTTTACTAGTTTGATGAGCCTGGGGAGGTGTATCAGTGTTATATGACCCCCCAAAGTTACAAAATTAAAATGCTGAAAATGAACAAACAAAAAAATCAAAGTGCCACAATGTAAAATCTTAAGCTGAAAGAGAAATCTCAGCTTGATTGGGTACTTGACTCACATGTATCGCCCATGGTACTAGAGCCCTAGAGGTTCCTAGTGTGGTCGTTTTTCCTTGAAAAGCAAAAAACTCAAGGCATACAAAATAAGCACACACATCAAAATTGAATCACTGTGAAAAGACTTTGGGGGGTCAAAGAAAAGGTAATCAGCCAGGCGATGATTTCATGAGAAATTTCTTTTATCGTAGCTTAACTACAAGGTCTTCTAGGTATAGCCTCTAGTCAGCCCTCGAACATGAAATACTTGGCTCTCGCGATTAAACAACTTAATTGACCAGAGAAAATTAAGAAGCTTACCCATGGTATTAATAGTCGATCTCTAGTGCCTTTCGACCGTTAAATTAGCGACCCCAGACTTGTTTAATTTTTTACCTTTACATCTGTTTATGCATTTGATTATATTGCAATTTAATGTTTATTGCTGACAAATTGTTTAAAATTCTGTTACCAATCAATTTGTATGCCTAAAACTGCATATGCTTTTTAATCGCTTATGAAAATGCAATTACTGTGCCAATGTTGTTTGATTTTGCAGTGACTGAAGAAGGCTAAGGACATTCATCTCAAATGCTCTTCCACCTCAATGAACGAGCTTCAACTCAATAGCTTCCGAGGACGGAATCTACATCAGGAACGGGGGCATGTTAACCCTCACGGCTCACGGACACCCTATCACCTACGACGGACGTTGTAACCTACGGCGGACATTGTATTATTTATTTGGTAGAGTTAGGTACCGGGCTTGTCGGTCCAATAGGAAAAGGGTAAGAGTGATCTCCAATGAGAGGCGCACTCTAACTTGAACATTCAAGGGATTAGTTGGCTAAGCATGGGCGCCCAAGTGTGAATGGGGTGAGCTCATATAAAAGTCAACTAAACCTAAAATTCACTCATTCTCTCATTTGTGCAATAGAAGAGCGCTCTTGCTCCATCTCCATCTCCATCTCCATCTTCTTCTTCTTCACCTCCTTGTGTGTGTGTGTATGTGTGAGAGAGAGAGAGAGAGTGTGTGTGTGTATGTGAGAGAGAGAGAGAGAGAGAGAGAGAGAGTGTGTGTGTGTGTGGGCAATCGAGCATTACAAAGGCACGGCGGCGGCGAAGCGGTTGAGCGCAGCGAAGCGGCGGCTCCTTCTTCTTCGCGGCGAGGAATCCTCCACGAAGAAAGCGTAGAGCGGTGAGTGACACACCATTGCCTTCTTTGAGCTTACTAGTTTAGGCTTGTTGTGTGCTTGGAGCCATTTGTGGCTCGCACACGGTGTATCGGCAAGTTCCTTGCATTGACACGTGCGACATACGCACACAGTAAATGAGGCCTTGGCCTCCCTTTTATAATAATGGCCGGCCACACTGGTCGTGTTCACACTATGTCCGCCCGTACACTGGACGCCCATCCCGACGGCGTCTGGGCTAGATCCCCTCTCCCAAGAGCGGGACATAACAGGTGCACAATTATCAAGCCTCCGGATACCCTTGCTGCGTTATGCCAATGATCTTGTCACAAGCGGCAACGGAAGATGCAGGAATGATGACCAGACACTAGCTGAACTGAGAACATGAGAGATCTACACTATTGGGCTGAGCCAGGAACGTGAGATCTACACCACTTGGGTGAGCTGAAAACATGATCTTGTCAGAAGTGGCAACAGAAGATGCAAGATTGATGACAAGACACGGGCTGAACTCAGAACGTGAGATATCTACACCACTCAGCAGTAAACACCTCACACACATGCACTGCTCCTGCACATATAACCATTGACCCGCCATCATGCGTTGTCCGAGAATGTATTGCTTCCGTCACTGAAGAGCATTGTCAATGTCCGCCTTTGTAAATAGTCATACTGGACATCTCCCATTTCGTGTTAGAAATAGTCCCGATCCTCTAATCGATGTCGTGGTCACCCTCGCTGAATTCTGCGCATCAATCTAGCTTTGGGCACTATGTCGAAGGATTTTCAAAAATCCACAAAGCATCAATAGACGTCTCCCATGTGATCTCCCCTCCTCAATAATGGCTCCGGGTGTGAGAATATGATTAAGAGTAGAGAAACCTCTTCTAAAACCTATTTGTCCTATCCTGTTCTCTCTCTCTCTCTCTCTCTCTCTCTCTCTCTCTCTCTCTCTCTCTCTCTCTCTCTCTCTCTCTCTCTATTACTCTCTTTCACAGCCGTTTTTTGACCTAGTAGACAACAGTTCACTCTTTTGACCATAACTTGCTCATCCGAACTCCGATTTAGGTGATCTATAGCCTCAATCGAAGAGCACGAAGCCCTCTACGCATTGATGTAAAGACAGAATTTTTCTGTGTAATGAAAGGCTTTGCTGTAACAGCATCTCAGAACTGAAAAAACTGTCAAAACTTTGCGTTTTTGTTGCCGACTTGAAGGCAATGTCAGACAAAACTCGCAAGGGTGGAAAAGCCACACTCGCCATGGAGAATGATACAAAATCTCCAAGGAATTTGGATGCTAATCCAACCACATCGTCTACAACAACGGAAGCAATGATCATGGCTTACTTGATCTCGTTACAAGAAACCGTCAACAAGCAAGGTGAAGAGTTACGCGCACTTGCAATGGAGAATGGTACTTTAAGAGTTCTCGTTGTGGAGAATGAGCACCTCAAGAAGGTTCTTGAAATGCAAACAACACGCTTGATGCATCTTGAGAATGAAGTTCAAGAATGTAAACGCTCTCTTGTTGACATGAATGTAGTGAAAGAGCGCTTGAGCAAAGTTGAGAGTGATCATGTATTGAAAGAGGAAACGATAGATACAATACGACATGATGTACGTGAGATGAGAAATGCATCCAAATCATGGGCTGATATATGTAAGGATAATGTGGTTTCTACATCTCCTATCACGCAAGCCGTTGTCCAAGCAAAGAATGTAGAGAATGTGGACACTCAAGAATTGCAAGAACGACAAAAACGCTCAAAGAACATCGTCATTCGTGGAATCAAGGAGGAAAGCATGGAAACACCCCAATCTCTTGCGGTTGCTATTGAAGAGTTTTTTGCTACACACTTTGGCATGTCAGGAATCATGGCTTATGGTGCACATCGAGTTGGAAAACAAGGAGTCCCTCGCTCGGGAGAAAGACCCATTGTATGTACCATGGCTGATGAGGTAAAGAGAAAGATCATCCTTGACAATGGTTGGATCTACCTCAAAGGAACGGGTTGTAATGTATATGAGGATCGCACTCTTATGCAACAAAATGTACGTCGCAAAGCATACGAGGAAAGAAGCAAGAAGGTTAAGGTATCATCTCAAGAAGAAAAGGCACTTGAGGAGGATGCAAGTCCACCCAACAAATAGGGACACATGATCTATGAGACCAACTCACGCTTGCGAATAAGCTTTTGGAATTGTAACGGGTATCCATGGAATGCGGGAATTGGCATTGATGAGCTTACCAATGACTCCGATGTGATACTTCTTGTCGAAACATGGGAGCATGATGCGCAACGAATTCTTGGATTTGACAAATACGATGTGCATTCTTTGATTTGGGCCAAAAATACAAAGCAACGAAGAGGCCAAGGAGGCGTAGCATGTATGACCAAAAAGAGTTTGAAAGATGTTTCCATTGTCAAAGAAGATAAGTATAAACGCTACTTATGGTTGAAAATCAGCCCACCAAATGGTCAAGTCATGTTTGTGGCCGGCTGCTACATTCCTCACTATGACTCCAACTTTTATGCTCGCTTGAATATGGATAGAGATCAGCCCTTTGTTGAAGTAGAGGAAGACATTGCTCATTACAAGGATCAAGGTGAAGTCATTGTTTTTGGAGACATAAATGCTCGCACAAATATGTTACAACACGACACACAACAAGTCGACATGCCGCATGTATCAAGAAGAGTGGATGACTCATACATGTATAATCGAAGTTCTAATGATGCAAAAGAAGTGGATCACTATGGAAAGTCACTTCTACATATGTGCAATAGTACCGGAATGCTCATTGCAAATGGTGTATCTCTATGGCAAGGCACCAATGACTTTACATGTAGAAAGCACAATGGTGCTAGCGTGATTGACTATATGTTGTTCTCAGAAGCCACTCTAGAATGCATACAAAGCTTTACACTTGGTGAATGGAATCCGGAATCGGATCATAGGATGTTATGTATTGACCTCAAGTGTGGTAAACGGCCCGAGCATGTAGCCTCCAATCATGATGTGAATCATTTGTACCTACGTCTAGACTTCAAACGAGCACTTATATATGCTGATATGGTGGACCAAATGTTAAGCATGATAGAGCATCAAGGGAGCCCAACATTAGAATGCAAGTGGAAAGTTTTCAAAGAAGTAATTTTCTCTTGTGCGAAGGAATGCTTTTCGGCGAAACACATGTCTTGCAAAAGGTCTAAGAAGGGTAGAACCAAGAAGAAATGGTTTGACATGGAATGTAGTCAAGCCCGAAAACACTTGCTAAGATTGGATGCAATCAAAGACAAGGAAGTTTACTTGGAATGTTCACACACATACAAAGCACTTGTTCAAAAGAAGAGGAGAAGGTGGGAAGTCGAAAAACAACTTCTTTTAGCACAAGAGAAAGCACATGCATGTGGCAAGTTTTGGCAAAATCTAAAAAGCAAGCGCGTTGAGAGCTTTGGTGACTTGACTCTTGAGGATATGTATATGCATTGTAAGAACCTCTATGAGCAACCCAATGTTGATAAGATGGAGGGTTGTAGCTCCCTTCCATTTATGTCTCCCTTCTTTACCATTGAAGATGTATGCCGCGCGCTTGAGAAACTTGCTACTCGCAAGGCAGGTGACCTTCAAGGTGTCAAGGCTGAAATGATTAAATGGACAAGCAAGAAAACAAGATATTGGATATGCGATATGTTTAACCTTGCACTTCAGTATGGCATGCCTCATGATTGGAGTGAAAATTGGATCAAACCTTTGTACAAAGGAGGAGATGTAAACAATGTGAACAACTATCGCACTATAATGGTTGGTTCTTTGATGGCAAAGTTATTTGGATGTATTATGGAGATGAAGATAAGTGAATGGGCTGAAAAGAATGGCAAACGTGCGCTTGGCCAAGCAGGTTTTCGAAAGCATCATAGCACTATTGATCACCTTGTCACTCTTCGAGTTCTTATGGAAGCGTCTCGATTGAAAGGAAAAAAGTTGTATTGTTGCTTTGTGGATTTCAAGAAAGCTTTTGACATGGTACCGCGAGGAAATCTTTGGAGACGTATGCAAAGCCTTCAAGTGCCGAGAGAATTTATGCATGCAGTCTTTTGCATCTACCAAAAAGTGATATGTCGATTACGTATGGGAGATGGAATTTCAGAATTTTTTGCAAGCACTATTGGTGTCAAACAAGGATGCCCACTTTCCCCAACCCTCTTTGGGCTACTCATTGATGAATTGGAATACATGGTTCTTGATTTTATGCAGCAAGAAGGCATAGAAGAGGTTAAGATTGGAAATGCGGTGATCATGCTTTTGCTTTATGCCGATGATGTAGTGCTCTTGGCACATACCTTAGAAGATGCACAAAAGCTTATGAGTGTATTGGAACGCTTTTGCCTACATAGCGGGCTGATCGTGAATGGATCCAAAACCAAGGTTATGCTTGTAAAGACCCTCAATGACGAAAATCCATGCATTGTATACAACAATGAGAAACTTGAAGTGGTAGATCACTTCAAGTACCTTGGCCTTGAGGTTCCATCCAATCATAAATGGAAGGATTGTGCAATGCGTCGCTTGGAAGCCGGAAAGAGGGCTTATTATGCATTTGAGAACATGTGCAATGCAGGAGAGATCAAGTGTTGGGCTCTCAAAAAGTACCTCTTTGACACATTGGTGACACCGGTGCTTCTTTATGGAGTGGAGGTGTGGGGTGGAAGCATCGGGAAGTCTACTTGGAAAGAGTTTGAGAATGTCCAAAAGCGTTTTCTCACCAACTTTCTCCAAGTCAAGACACAAACACCCTACATGCTCTTACTTCTTGAGTCCGGATCGCTTCCCATTGAGGTCTTGGGCATGGAAAGGGTTGTGGAGTACATGCGTAAGACACAACGTAGCCCTTTGCATCGACTTCCTAGAATCGCATATGAAGCAAGTCAAAAGGTTCAAAAGACATGCAAGAGCAAAATACTAAGTTCGGGGTGGATGCTTGATATCAAGAAATGGTTTGGAAGATGGGATGCATGTCACTTGGTCAAGGATGCGTCGATCGACTCCCAAGTTAATGAGGCCTTCTTACAACGCCAATGTATCATGGCTTGGGAGAAATCCGGAGGTTCTCGCTTCAGCCATTACACCACACACGTTGCCCCAAACTACAAATCTCTCTTCTTCTCGGAACGAGGTAACCGAACCCATTCCTACATCCTTGAGCCCATCCCGTTGAGTGCGATCCGCACCATTGCCTCCATTCGTCTTAGCTCCCATTCTCTACGCTGTGAGACAGGACGTTGGGGCACTGGCGAGGAGTGTCATCGACTTTGCACCTTATGCCCTCGTCAAGTGCGAGAGAGTGAGTACCACACACTACTTGAGTGCTCAGCTTTTGACCACATTAGGTCCTCTTTTCCCCATATATTCAGCCATGAGCTCTCCCTACATACCTTCCTCTCCCAACCACGATGTGGACTCTCTATTGCGACGCTCATTTCAGCCATTTTTGAGCATCGAGAGTCACTTATGAACTCCACTCACACCACGTGACATGTTCATTTGGTCCCATAGGTCATATTTGACCTCCCAGGACGATAATAGAACTATCTATCTATCTATCTATCTCTCTCTCTCTCTCTCTCTCTCTCTCTCTCTCTCTCTCTCTCTCTCTCTCTCTCTCTGTGTGTGTGTGCCCATCATCCACCTGTATGAAGCAACATGCCAGTCTAAAGATAAGGGAAATAGGTGTGTCCTGAATGATACAGTCTCTAAGGATCAATCTAGTAGACAAGGCATACGAAATATTGGTCAGATGCACTAAAAAGAGCAACCATCACACCACAAATCCGAAAGACAAAGCAATCACTGAAATGATTAAAGAAAAACATCCGCCAAGAAACTAACTGCACTGTGAAGGAAACACTGGAAGACACCGTGCATATTACTCCATTGAATGGAGCACTGGAAGTTGACTGTAGATAATAAGCCCCCTCTAAAAGATGAGTATCCTCAAACATACGCTTTGAGGTAACAATTGATTCAACTCCACGTCGAAACGAAGAAAACATTGTCACTGAAAGCTCCAGAGCTAAAGCGAGAACTCCCCCCAAGATAGAAAGCCCCCTTCCTGCTCAATCCTAGGAAGAGAGAATAAGTATCACCAGAAAGAAATCTGAGACATCCTAGAGTACAATTGCTTCCTCTGTAATTGAATAGCAAAACCTTAATCTCAAAGAATTCGAAACTCAACGAGAATTATACCATCGGTAAACTCGGACCGCTAAGAATAGGAAGACATGAAAGGTCGTCACCTAAGGATTATGCTTGCCAAAGAAGCCATCGAGATCCCAAAAGAGGACCTAGCTACTCAAGAAAACATCCTAAGATCAAACCTAATGTCCGCCACCTCTCTGCATCTGTCAAGATCAAACATAGAGGTACAATCCAATACAATATGCCAAACTACATACAAACTCAAAGGGCACATATACTCATACTATTGTAACTTGCTTCCTTAAAATCTGTTGAGAGAGAAGGAGAGAACACAGAAGTAGAACCCCAAAGTGTGTAGAATACACACATGAGATGATGTATATATAGAGGGGACCTGGGTGCCATATATAGAGAAGCCATATATTGAGTAGCTTCACATATAAGCTCAACACCCCCGCTCAAATAAGGGTCCCTAACTGTGGATGAAAAAACCCTTGGGGGATCAAGGGAAAAACCCACAGCTCTATATACACCCACCGTTATATTATAAAAATCATTGAATATACAAATATTTACGAGGAGCTCCATCACTCCTTTTACAATGAATGTTTTATGAGGAGTTACATTACTCCTATCAAATACAATAATGAATACAAAGGTTCAATAAAGAGGTGTAAAAGCTATCGATTAGCTTGTAATCAAAAGTGTCTCCGTGAATCTGCTATTTAGCTTGTCATCAATATCGCATCACCAAACATGTCTTCATGTTGTCATCAATATGGCATCACCAAACATATCTTCATAAATCTTTTATTGTCACCAAGTTTGTCTTCATAAAATCAATTCTTTGATCAATCCTACATAGATCATAGACTCCAAAAAAAAACATGTCATGAAAATTATTAGCATCGTCAATGAAATAATTACGTTCACAATGCCATAAGAGATGGTTCGCGACGCCACTCTTTTGACGACATATATACGCACGACAACATATGGTACATAAAGTATAAACGTAAAAGTACAAAATGTGTGATTACGTGATACAAATGATATGTGTATATACTACATAAAACAACATTTATCAATGTAGTGATCAATGAATACCATCAAAGTATTAACAAAATATCATCATTATGTCAATAAAAATGAATAAATGATCATGGTATCAACGAAAAGCATCATGTTATCACCGAGAATAATCATTGTATCAACGAAACAACATCATGGCATCACCGAGAATAACCATGGTATCAACGAAATATCATCATGGCATCACCGAGAATAACCATGGTATCAACGAAACAACATCATGGTATCACCGAGAATAACCATGGTATCAACAAAACATCATCATGGTATCAATAAAAATCACCATGGAATCAACAAAATATCATCATGGAATCACCGAGAATAACCATGGTATCAACGAAATATCATCATGGCACCACCGAGAAGAACCATGGTATCAATGACATATCATCATGGTATCAACGAAAATCACCATGACCAAAGTATTAACAAAACATCATCATGGTACCATCAAAATCACTATGGTATCAATGATAAATTATCAATAAAACGACGTAAACTATATCTCTAAAAGAATAATTATACAAGAATCAATGAACGAGTATATCATATAACAAAAGATCATGTACCAACAGTAGCTCGATAGAATTTGGACGATCATCAACGGCTCGACTGAATCGGAACGATGTGTAACTGGCTTCTACAGCAAAGTTACGTCAGTAACAAATATATGATTGATAAAGAAAAATATAATTGAGAAGTTTTCAATTATGAGAAAAATCAAAAGCAAAAAGTAAAATTTTGATTTTCAAACATATTCGCAGTCCGAGACGATAACCCAAAATTGGTGCAGAATTTAGAGAAACTTTCTTCTGCAAAGTTATAGACCACATCGATTCCAATCCCCATCGCGGGTAGTTTCTTCTGCAAAGTTGTAGAACACATCGATTCCGGTCTCTCGCGCGGGTAGTTTCTGCAAAATCGTTTTCAATAAGCAGAAAAATAAAAAACAAAAAACGGAAATTGCTTTTTAGGTATGTACGTAGTCCGCGAACGATAACTCAAAATCGATGCAGAATTTGAAAACACTTTCTTCTGCAAAGTTGTAGACCACATCGATTCCGGTCTTTCCCGCGGGTAGTTTCTGCAAAATCATTTTCAATAAGCACAAAAATCAAAAACAAAAAGCGAAAATCTCTTTTCAGGTATGTACGCAGTCCGGGAACGATAACTCAAAATCGGTGCAGAATTTGAAAACACTTTCTTCTGTAAAGTTGTAGACCACATCGATTCCGGTCTCCACGGAGGGTAGTTTCTACAAAATCGTTTTCAATTAGCAGAAAAATCAAAAACAAAAAGCGGAAGTTGCTTTTCAAGTATGTACGCAGTCTGCGAACGATAACTCAAAATCAGTGCAGAATTTGAAAACACTTCCTTCTGTAAAGTTGTAGACCACATCGATTCCGGTCTGTCTAGTTGGGTAGTTTCTGCAAAATCGTTTCTAATTAACAGAAAAATCAAAAACAAAAAGCGAAAGTTGCTTTTCAGGTATGTACGTAGTCCGCGAACGATAACTCAAAATCGGTGCAGAATTTGAAAAAACTTCTTTCTGCAAAGTTGTAGACCACATCGATTCCGGTCTCTATAATGGGTAGTTTCCGCAAAATCGTTTCCAATTAGCAGAAAAATCAAAAACAAAACGCGGAAGCTGTTTTTCTGGTATGTACGCAGTCCGTGAACGATAACTCAAAATCGGTGCAGAATTTGAAGAAACTTCTTTTTGCAAAGTTGTAGACCACATCGATTCCAATCCCTTTAGTGGGTAGTTTCTGCAAAATCGATTTTGATCAGGAGAAAAATCGAAAACAAAAACGTACTGCTCTGATACCATGTTGAGAGAGAAGGAGAGAACACAGAAGTAGAACCCCAAAGTGTGTAGAATACACACATGAGATGATGTATATATAGAGGGGACCTGGGTGCCATATATAGAGAAGCCATATATTGAGTAGCTTCACATATAAGCTCAACACCCCCGCTCAAATAAGGGTCCCTAACTGTGGATGAAAAAACCCTTGGGGGATCAAGGGAAAAACCCACAGCTCTATATACACCCACCGTTATATTATAAAAATCATTGAATATACAAATGTTTACGAGGAGCTACATCACTCCTTTTACAATGAATGTTTTATGAGGAGTTACATTACTCCTATCAAATACAATAATGAATACAAAGGTTCAATAAAGAGGTGTAAAAGCTATCGATTAGCTTGTAATCAAAAGTGTCTCCGTGAATCTGCTGTGTAGCTTGTCATCAATATCGCATCACCAAACATGTCTTCATGTTGTCATCAATATGGCATCACCAAACATATCTTCATAAATCTTTTATTGTCACCAAGTTTGTCTTCATAAAATCAATTCTTTGATCAATCCTACATAGATCATAGACTCCAAAAAAAAACATGTCATGAAAATTATTAGCATCGTTAATGAAATAATTACGTTCACAATGCCATAAGAGATGGTTCGCGATGCCACTCTTTTGAACATATAAGCTCAACAAAATCTTCATAAAAATAGTCCTTTCCACTTGTGCTGAAGAGAACATACCTACAACTGAAATGTGCAATCAACATCCAATACATAGCATGACACCAATACTAAAGAGAAGAGTAAAGGAACTTGTCACACGCGCACTGCACTTGCGCACGTGGGGACAAGCTTCTGCTGCAGTCTAGCGTGGATGGGTTGCCTTGACGGATGACTCATAGGGGAAGATGTGTTGCCCATCTCTCCTAGCAAAGGATTGCCACAACAAGGTGCCCGCCACTCCATGGCGAACCCACTAGGGGGCTACCAGGCAAAAACGCTTGGGTTGCTTGGAAAACATTGGGCTACTTTCTTGAAAATACGCAAGACAAGTGCAACGGAAAAGAACAGACTGAATATACTTTTAGCACTTCAATAACAACTGAACTGAAAGAGAGAGCACATACGACACAGAGTGGCGGAATTCCACCCCAAAGAGTATTGGCCCCAAACCTTGGCACCCTGGTATTTCTTTAATTTACTTGAACTCAGTACAATGCCGGTACTTCGCCCTTTGCACCTTCGTACTGAAGCATGCCTAAGAATGATCCCTCTGCACTTATTTAAAGGCCCTTGGCCTTAAAAAGCAGTTTACATAAAAAGCTTGAAACTCAAAAGCAATTGGCCCAAAAGCTGGCGCTGAAACTTCCCATCGTAAATCATGGAAATCTGTACAGGCTGCAACATGCAGTGTTAGCACAAATTGTGGGCGTCCGTACAGCTACCACCTCATCATCTTTTACGCACCTCTATCTGTGTGTGTAAGCGGGTCCTGCGATTGATTTCCCGCTTGGAGTGTCCAAGGCTGTAGGAGTGGATTAGAGCTCAAAAAAATTCTTCTTCTACAAAGGATCCAATCCCTTCTGCAGCACACTTAGGTTCTTGCGGAGAATCTGGCAAAGACAACTCCTCTCTTTGAGAAGGTGAAGACCAGTGTAAGAACTGAAGAGACCAACAAATACTTAGGCAAATTCTCAGTGGAAAATTTCGCCAGAGCGGAGTACAAACGTCAACTGCAGGTTGACACGTGTGTAAAGAGATTGATCAAGTACTCCAAAAACCCGAAATATATGAAGTACCTAAAAAATTATCTGATTGATGAGATACACTCGAGATGGCGAGAGGCCAATGATTCTCCTCGCAAGTCAGGAAGGAACCTAAAAGAAAAGTTGAGTGTAGAAAAGTGGAAACTTTACTCGCAAAAAAAGTTGGACAGAGCTAAGAAGGTGAACCACTTAAAGGTTTGAAGCACTCTCGGAAGAAGAGGAAATCGGTGGACTTCCCAGTTATTTGGACCGGAAGTCGACTTTCAAGATGGCAAGCAGATCCAAGAAACGTATTTGATTCGAGGATGACTCATCTTGAGAGAGTTCTGACCGTTCATCGTCCTCTAGTTCCAATGAGGATGAGAAAAGACAGAAAAAGCGGAGAAAAAGCAAGAACAGGAAAAGCCGATTTCTAAAAAAGTCTAGAAGGCATGGGAGGCCATCTAGCAATTCAAAGGAGGAGAGATCCTCCTCTTCTGACAGTGAAGAAAGTGAGGAGGCCATCTAGCTGATCTGCAGTGAGAACTTAATCACTCTTCCAAAGGAGTGGGATTACCTCTAGAATCAAAACCATAGGAGAGATCCAATCAAATTTGTAGTGAGATCTTATTCATCCTATTCACAATCTGATGGGAGGGGGATTACCTAATTAATGCTAGGAGATGCACTTGGTGTGCTTATCACATCTTTCATACAAGAACATGTAGCCTTAGATAGGAGCATGCATGCTCCTCCTTGGTGGCTACCAATGCACATCTCTTATCGAGTCCACCCATTATGTCAATGCTAGATAAAGAAACCACATTAAGTTCAAACACTTGGTTCACATGAATGCAACATATGCACCATTGCCCCTTGAAATTTTTTCACACGATTCATTTTTACCTTGATTGAGAAGCTTGTGCATGCATAAATGTGCATGTAAGGCTGCATCTAAGCTTTTTATCTTTGTAATAAGGCACCATACTATTGTGATAGAGGGGTACAATGAAAAACCCCTTTCTATTACATGCTTGTGAATGTACAGCATCTTTAACAATCTTGGTTGTTTTCAAGGTTACATCCGTACAGTACGGTTCAGTACGTACGGATAGGTTCCATACAACTTTTTTTTTTGGGTGGTTTAGTGGGGCTGCTCTATTTCAACCGATTAGGCCTATCTTTTTTAAAAATGCTTGGGTGGTTTATTGGGGCTGCTCTATTTCAACCGATTAGGCCTGTCTTTTTTAAAAACGCTTGGGTGGTTTAGTGGGGCTGCTCTATTTCAACCGATTAGGCCTCTCTTTTTTTAAAAACGCTTGGCTGCAGCTGAGAGCGACTGGTTTTAGCAAAGATACAAGTATAGTGCAATGTGTGCTCCTCTCTTGCAGGTGCCAGCTTTAAGTGCAGTGTGCGGTTTGTAGTACTTACTACTTATTAGAGTCAGGACTTCAGACTTCAGTCTTGGATTATGATGATTCATTATGTATTTATATTGATTCTCTTAGTTTTATGTGACCATGATAGTAGATATATGACACTATTTGGTTAGCTAAGCTCAGCTTTGTGTTTTCATTGTTCGGTTAGAGTCGTGGACTCTAGTTTTTGGCATTTGCAATGGTCTATTGTTGATTTGCTAGTGTTTATTAAAAGTCTTAGTGAATGCATATATAAATGTACAAAGTACTCTCAGTTTTAGGCTTTGTGGAAAACAGTATGAATTTTTACGTACCTAAAAACTCAATCCATTCTGTACTACGTACCTTATGAACCGAATTTGTATTGAACACTACGTACCTAACTACCTTGGTCATTTTACGACAACTATTTCAAGCAGAGACGTGACAAAACTTGACATAATATAAACAAATTACTTCCAGAGTAGGTATCTGCTAATTAGACATAATACAAACAAAGTACTTCCAAAGCAGGTATCTGCTGACTTTCTAGACAATGCTCCACTAGAAATTGGTGAAACAAAGCATATTGACATGCACTAAAGCTCTGTAACAGGTAAAAGCATAATTACATGTTGACGGAAGAGAACATATTTTGAAGATGGACAGCCAGGCACATGCTTCTAGCATTTGAAGATGGACAGCCAGGTACATGCTTCTAGCATTTGGCGGTTGAATTCTGCACAGTAGTACACAGTAGGACTCTCTCTCTCTGTCTCTCTAAGAGAGATGTAGCAAACTATCCCTAGGTGTGAATCTATTATGAGACGGAGAGAGAATTAAATGTTTATTAACAGCTACAAAAGTTCTAGTAGTAGGGGGTACCAGCTGGGATAAATGCAAAAAATATCCCGTTAGTTCAAGGGGGGTAAAAAGAGAAGGAAAAGGGAACTGAAAGGAAAGGGTAGGGGAGGGCACGTGGAGGTCATGTGCCTCTGTTCCTCGCTCTATCTCTCTCTCTCTCTCTCTCTCTCTCTCTCTCTCTCTCTCTCTCTCTCTCTCTCTCTCTCTCTCTCACACACACACACACACACACACACACACACACACACATACATACAGACCTGCTGTTATCCCCCAGAGCCTCAGACAGCTCTCTCTCTCTCTCTCTCGCTCTCTCTCTCTCTCTCTCTCTCTCTCTCTCTCTCTCTCTCTCTCTCTCTCTCTCTCTATCGCAAGAGGCCTATTTGTTGGTTCTGTTTGCGCCAAGCAAGGTTGCAACCCTGCCGGGGCCTCTCAATCTCTATCTGTGTGAGGCCTTGCTGGTGGCTCTAAGAGCATGAGGAAAGCCCGTAGCAATGCAAGGCGCCTCTCTGAGGTAGGGGGTAGAGAGAAAGAGTGGGAGAGTCGGGACATGGTCGTCGACTGGTTGCTCCCCAAGGGTAATAGAGGAAGTGGAATATGCTGGGGTAATGAGGCCTAAAGGATATATGAGACCAAACAATTACAATAAATAATGTAACAAGTGCAAAAATGTGAGCAGTTGGTAGAAGGTGTATTGTGGGTATCATCACATGAACTCTCTCATGAGCCTATGCATCAGGGCATCAATCTCCTCCTGTATAAAGAGCATCGTAGAGATTGCTATATGCCTCTCAACAATGCAATGGATGCATCGGGTGCAAATAAAATGTCGACATGATGTGCGAGGGGAAGCTCTCTCTAACAAAGTCCCATGTGTTGGAGTGATGTGTCATGTGGCCTTGATGAGGGATTCTGCTTTGGAAGAAATTTGTCACTGACCTCTGGATGGAGCCTCGCCTAGAGCATGTCATCCTCTATAATAAAGATTATCTCTATCTGTGTAACTCAAGCAAGTAAAGCCCAGGGCATCTCTGATCAACGTAATCCATCACCTTGGACAAATGCCCAAAGCCCTCTCTCAAGAGACATTTGATAACACATTGGTCACCGACTTATGTAATGCTCCTATGTCTCTAGCTCCAAGTCACATAGGTGGCATATCCACTGCTCCGAGGATATCAAAGTGTATCTTCCTATCTTTATCTACGGGCCAAGCTGGCCTATCACACATCGAAGCCCATGCAAGAGATATGAGTCCATGTATCTCAATTGTAAGATCCATCCTCAATAGTATTAAGAAAACGCTTTTTGTAGAAGGCCATTTTCTTTCTCAACTCTGTACAATTTTTCATGGGTCATAGTAAGAAACCATTACAAACTACCTATACTCAAGGTTTTTCTTATCTATGGAACTCTAGCCAAAGAAAGGTTAAATGAAAACGTTCTTTGTTTACATGCATTGCATGGATGCTCATAGACAGCTAGAGGTTAAACGAGCTCCACCATGAAGCTAAACTCGCCAAAAAAAAAGGTACATATCAACTTAAAACTTGTGAAAGATGAACAAGTCTTGGAGGAGCTTTTTATCAAGCTTAGAAACTGATGCTTGATGTTGAGTAATTGAATGTAACTCCTCTCTACAAGTTTGAGTATATGAAAGTACAAATTCACGTGCACTGTTAGAAGCTCGACACACCCTACGAAAAATGACTGCTCGGCGGATAATTATTTTTTGTAATTATTCTTTATTGAGAAAACCCGACATCTCACCTTTGTAAATATTGGGGCTTACAGAAGTTTCCAGATTGTATCCCAATTTTGACATTTAGATTGAGTAGATGGTTAAATTGGAACATGAGGGTTTGAGATTGTAAGGTATTTATACCACTTTTTGACCTTAATGAAAGACTTTTTTGTCATTTTAAAAAAAGTATTGTCTGTGAGTGAGTGTACCGTGTACGAGAGAGAGAGTGAGAGTTTCACCTTAACACTACGCGCACACCGCTGGTCGGAATCGAGTGCAGAGAAGTGCAGCGTATTGCCCCTAACGAGAGCTACGCGTAGATATCTACATTGCGGGCGTACGGTCCAGTTTTGCGAGCTCGACCTACGAGCTTCCTCTGGTGATTTGGTGAGCATATGTTATCTGTTTTTGCATTTCAGCATATCCACGCGTTCGCATTGAGTAGAGCTACACATTAGGCACTTCAGTTTTCGAAAACGACGACCTGCAAATTTCGGCCAGACATCCTACGTGATTTTGCACCGGGTGTTTAGGATTGGGATTTTGGTTCATGGACCTTAGGGAGAGCGACCTATTGGTGTTAGTAGGGTCTCCTTCAAGTTCTGTGGCATTTCGAGACTGTTTGATGGGTATTTGGCTCTTGGAAGCATTGTAGGAAATCTCCTCTTAAGCACCCCTGAAGGCTGTAGCTTAGACATTGGGTAGAGACCTTTGTAGGAATTAGTCGAGAGTCGGTCGAGTGTAGATTCACACCCTATGCTTGCTTCCACGCGCCTGCGGGTCGAGCTTCGTCCTTAGCTGACAAATCTTGTTAGGTGAGTTCTTGCTGTGCTGACGTCCGTCACGGCGTATCCGCCAACATTGGCGCCGCTGCTGAGGACGAAAATCCTAGGTAGGTGACCGAGACTAGTCCTTGAGGATAGGGATTCTCTGGATTGCTAGAGTCTCGTTTTACATTTAGATAGGATCAAAGAGTGGAGGACTCTCTAGGTCTTAGAGGGAGTCTAGGGAGCGTGTGTCTGGCCTAGATCCTTCGACTTAGGTCGACTTAGGTCGACTTTGGTAGACTGAGATAGTTTCAGGTATTAGTTGAGTTGATGAGTAGAAGTTGGAGTGGTAGAAGCGGTGAAAGGAGATCTTGAGAGTCCGGAGAGGCCAGGAAGCAACCAAAACACCATTATCACCATTTCACATGATGAGTAGGATAGAGTAAGTAGGACATCATGATTTATGATCTAGAGCACTTCATGCATGTTAAACTTGCTGATAGGTTCATCACAAGGTTGTAAAAGACGCAAAAGAGTGTTTGAAAGCTGAAATGAAGTTTAAAAGTTGTTGTGAGTGTTTCTGATAGAGCTGCAAAGCATCAGGAGCATTTCTGTCAAGAAAAAATCACATTTTAAGCCAGGAGACATCCTATACGTAGGATGTCTACATGCTAATCTGGTGGGAATTTTGAAATTTTGAGTTGACCAGTGTGTTCAGAAGGTAGATTTTACCCTATTTTCACCTGGAAAGTGAAAATTTGACCATATCTTTATAGGATAAGGCCAGATAGACAGAAACTGCCAGACATCCTACCCAAATTGTTCCAAGGTATTATGTTAAGACCAAAACCATAGGAAGGTTGCATAAGCATGATCTGAATGATATATTGAGTAACTGAGAAAGGTTTCATCTCCATTGGGTGAGAAAATTGGGTTCTAAGCAGACTTTAGCACTTTTGACTGAAAAGGGCTAGAACACCTAAATTGGGGTCTTTTGAAATCCAAACCAAAATCTAAGCATAGCACTGGGTTGCTGACATCAAGGGGAAGCTGTGGGTCAAGTCTGGGGTCAAATAGGCCAAAAAGACATCCTACGCATAGGATGTTTTTTGGGTGATCTGGCACTCCAAACCCATATTTGAGCATACCAAAGTGATCAACACCTCATGAGGATTCTATTCTTTGCATTTGAAGCCATTTTGAGCAATTAGACATGCTACGCGTAGAATGTCTAATGCATGAAATTGAAGCCAGAAATTGATTGTAGGCATAGCAGGGTGTTGTATAGCTTGAGGCAAGCCTCCTAGTCAATTTTGGTCCAAATTGGAGTTGAATTGACTAGTCAGACCAACAGCAGGCTGATGGAACAGATTTTTGATCCATTGACCATCTTATAGGTGTCCAAATCAAAAAGTAAAAACAATTGTGGACTCAGCACATCAAGAGGGACCTATAGTGCAAAAACCAGGCAAAACAGAGCAAGAGACATCCTACACGTAGGATGTCTACTGGGGCTTAGGAAAGAGAAAATTTGACTGAGGTTATACAGTGATGTTCCATTTGACTTAAGAGTTCCAGAACTTCTTTCAGAAGTGAATTTGGACCTTGTTTGACCTTTTGACGGAGCAAAGACTGAATTCAAACTTTTCATGTAAATTGACCAGCACCCGAGGGAAGTACAATTCCAGATTAGTAGACCTAATCCAAAACATCAGAAGTGTATAAATACAATAGTGGTTGAGGTTAACTCTCTAGTTATACCAATCATTACTAAAATCACCTATAGCGGTTAAATGCTTTGATTCGATTGCCAAAATTAAACGCTTGTGTACAGGTATATTCAGCGGAAAAACAAGAAGTTGTGCGGAAACTGATCCTTTGCCAGGTGAGTGGTTGGATTTGTGTAAGTTTCATTGCTAATTTTGATGAATTTAAGATCAGGAAGATACATTTTTAGAGACCAAAAGGTGGCAAGTGATCACGGTAGCTTAGTGTCCACCGAAGAGAGTGTAACTCAGGCAAAGTTAGATCCACTAGCACCAATTATTGAGGAGGGTAGTGATACTGACACTTCATCAGATAAGTCCTTCTTCATGATGGGTAATCAATAGCCAGGAGGTTTCACCTATGACCAATGCCAGGAGGAAACACCTCCCTAAATCATAGGTACGGGCGAGAATACAAACGTATTCTCCCAGAGGAGGTAGAAAAGGCAACAGTTCCAGAAGCATCAACATATGGCCCCGAAGAAGTGACAAGAGCCACCTACACCCCTAGCAAGTCGACAAATCCCTTTTCAGAAGAGTATGACGCGACCTCACATTTTACTCGACCGCGAACACTCAACAACCAGAACCAACCAGCAACTCAGCCATCATTGCAGGCATGGCTTTGACAGAGTGCAACATTGGAACAAGACCAAAACCGAGATGGTTATCCAAAACCGAGGGATTTACAAGAACCACCACTCTATTCATGGTATCAAGGCGAGAGCAAGCCAAAAACTCAAGGGTTAACAGAGCTTGGAAGACCACCCATAGAGTGAGTTCGAAGAGATGAACCATCTCTTGCAAGAACCGTTAGAAATTATGGCTTAGGAGCACCAGAGGAACCAGCCTACTACCGAAGGCTAGAGAAGGTATATAGATTAGGACATGGAGATCCAATGATGAGATTTGTAGACCATCGTAGAATTAGACCTTCTTAGGTGCAATAATGGTTAAACAAGAAATACACGGGAAACAGAGATCCTCGAGATCATGTAGCAGCCTTTGTGCGTGTAATTAGAGCTGAAGAGGTGTTAGACTTCCCTACCCAATTTGCAGGGTTTGGACTAACCCTAGAGGATGATGTTGCTACTTGGTTTCACTCTGTGGAGCATAGAGACTTTGAGTCTATGGAGGAGGTGTTTGACGAGTTTATTGAGGAATTCTCACAAAGGGGGATAGCTCATAATACAGTCTCACAAATCCATAAATTCAAACAGAAAGACAGAGAATCTGTGCGAAAGGCAGCCCTACGACTAAAAAGATATGTTAAATTCTGCCCTGTGGAAGAACTGCCAACTCAGTCCAGACTTATGCTTATATTTATCCAAGGACAAAACAATGCAGATCTCCAGAAGGACTTACATATGAAAGGAGCACGACGTTAAATGAGTTAACTAAGGAGGCTCTTTACCTTGTAGACAATTGTGCGGTCTACAAAGAGGGCAAATTCAAAGATCTTGATGATGATTCATCCTCGCAACAAAGTGGAATCAAGTCCGCTAAGACAGCACTGAAAGGAGAAGTAGCTGTAAGCCAAGAGCAGCTTGTAGAGGAAGTGCTAAAAAAGATTAACCTGTATGCCAAACCTCAGACTAAACAGCCAAAATGGTGTGCTATTGAACAAAAATGGACAAACCATGGGACGGAGGAATGTTATTACAACAAGGGGTATGTGAGAGAACGACCTTATGCTCCCCAAGCTCAGGTAGCATCCCCTCAACTTCCACCGATGCCTAGGTATCAAGCAGGAAACCTACCAGGACCTGTAGGTGTAGAAAGACCACAACCAATGTTGGGGCAACAACCACCCCTACCAGGATTACGACCAGTTGGCATAAGATACACACCAAAAGTAACCGAACCAGAAGAGAAGGCTTTGGTGCCCATGCATGCATATTACAAAGATCCCAATGGATATGCTGCAAATCCTGTCTATTATCCATCGGAAGAACCCCCCACGCCAAAACCATGGAGCATGATAGGAAGTGCAGGACCACCAACAGTTGCACAGGCAGCAGGAAAAGGAAGATATAGATTGGATGAACGAACATTGTTGTTCATAGCCAATGGAGGCATTGGTGGGAAGAGACATGCATACCAACAAAGAGGAGCTCAAGGAGCACCTCAACAACCTAAGGGACCCTGCTACAAGTGTGGTGGAGACCATTGGCTAAGAGACTGTCCTCATGATGAAATCATTAGAGTCAACGCGTATATCACCAAGTGTGGAGTTACTCATTTGATTCCGGATTGCCCTAAGAACCCGAGCAAAGCAGCAAAAACTACCTTGAACATGTTGGAAGCAGTGCCTTCTAGTGGAGGGTCAGAAAACGAGAATAATACCTATTCATGCAGTGACACAAGCCCAAGCTCAAAGAATGACGAACGAACCCATAATTGAAGAGCAAAAAACCGATGCCCCAAGTTCAGAAATGAAACATCAGAGAAGCACTTGGAAAGCTAGAAAGGAGCGTATGAAATCCAGGAGAGAACGAGAGCAAACGGCTCTTTCTGAGGAGTTAAAACACACAAAGGATAGATTAGAGCGGTTAGAGGATCTAGCTAGCCTAAGCTCACACACTGCGGCAACCATAGAACCCAAGGAAATAGAAGAACCCAAAAGTGCAGGATCAGGAGGATCAGTGTTGGCAGAAAAGGTAAATGAGCAGTTAGACGCACTTTTGAAAGCTTATGAAGCCAGGCTCAAAAACAACCAAACCCAAGAGCAAAGATGGATGACTTATCCATATGCTGAGATAGAAAAATAGAGGTTGGAAATGTGTAGAAAGATGATTGAAACAACTCAATCTTTGATAGAAAACCCGCTTGGTAAACCTGCAAGTTGACATGAAGTACCAGCTCCAACCCCTATCAAACCAACTTTGGAGAAACAAGTAGACACGAAGGAAAGACTCACGAATGCCTCTGAGTCTAGGGGAGAGCCTATCATAGTGCCAAACACAACAGATGAAGCAAGTGAGGGGTTCCAGCCTAAAACATTGGTAGAAATGGGTAGGGATTGTAACGGTCTAGATGACCTGTGGAAGAAAATCCATGATACCAACGAAGCTAACAGGGTGAGTTACCACATGAATATCACTAGAAAAGAGAGAAATGAGATCTTGCCTCCTATTGAAGAATTTGAGGCAAGATCACAAATGAACTTTGATATGCATTCACAAGGGGGAGACCAGGGATCAATTAGTTCGGGGCATAGCCAACCAGATTCGCTGAAAAATCTACCCTCTTACCTAGGAGAGTATGAAGCTTTGAGAGCTACCAAAGTGAAAACCGGCTTTGAGAGCTACCAGAATGAAATTGCAATTGGTAGATGGGTTCATGGAAAAACCTCTAGGACTCTTAGAAAAAGTAATTGTCACCTCGTGCGGAATCGAGTATGAGCATACATTTGCAATAATCGATTTCGACAAAAAGAACAATTACGAGATCATCTTGGAAAGATCATTCATGCGACAATTAAAGATGGTCCAGGATTGGGGTTACGACCACATATACCTCATACATGGCGAGACTACAACCAAAATTCACTTGAAAGACCATAGTTACAAGGATGTGAACTAGACACCAGTAGAAGAGTTTGATTCAGCTACATTGGTAGGGTCAGAACTCCCAGCATGGTTAGGGCAACAAAAAGAGCTATGGATGTGCGGAGCTTCACATTGTGGGAGCTTAAAAAGAGAGGAATGCATCTTAGAAAGAGCGATTGAGGACAAGGATTATATTCCGGAACCTTTTTCTGAAGATGCCTTGAAATCTCTGGAATGGGAACACATACTAGAAACATTGGATGTCTGTACCATTACAGATAGCCCAACGACAAAATTTTGCGATAAGGATGGCTATGATGTGCTACCCTAGTACATGGTAAGCATTGTACAAGGAGGAGATGAGATTGTAGAACCACCAGAACAAGAAGAGTTTTATGACTCCTCTGAGCATCTGGAAGTAAACGATGATGTAGATAACGAGTGTTCAGACAGCTCAAGTGAGCGTGGGGAGAAAATAGCGGATATCAAGTTCTATGATTTTGCCAATCATCACCCTAGACGCCAGGAACGCTATAGGAAAAAACGAGCAGAAAACAAAATGAGAGAGAACCTGATGCCCAGGATAAAAGATAAAACTCACTATCTAATGCTTGTCAAAGCAGAGGATTGTGTAAAAGACCAAATATCAGGAAGATTCTTGAGACTGTGAAGGGAACAAACGAAAGAGGAAAGAAAACAGGTACGGACAGTTAAAACAGAAACAGAATGAAAAAAATCTCAAAAATCAAAATAGGAAAAAACAAAAGACCTAGAGTGGACCAAATTGGAGCGTAAAAAGAAATACCAAGAACTGAAACGGTCATTACGGGATGTATGGACTACTGAGGGAGAAAGTGATGGTAAGGAGGAGTCTAAAAAAGGAAACATGAATGTACCATCACACTATCGGAAATTCACCATCCAGGACTGAAAAATCATAAGGATCCCACCAGTCAGGGAAAGAATAAACCAAGAATCTTACGATGGGCCGGAAAATGAAAAAACGGATAGACCTCGCTGAACTAGGTGAAAAGCCTCAGCAAGTCGATATCGCAACTGACTTAGAGCCTGAAGAAGAAGAACGGCTAACACAGCTTCTCAAGAAGTATAAAGATGTGTTTGCATGGTCCTACAAAGACCTCAAAGGAGTTGATCCATCGATATGCCAACATACAATTCCTTTGAACTCAGATGCCAAACCTAGCAAACAATGTCCTTATACATATAATGACACATTTTCTAAACAAATCAAAGAGGAGATTGACAAGCTGATGGATGATGAATTCATCTATGAAATCAAGCATACAGATTGGGTGTCACCCATTGTGGTTGTCCCAAAAAAGAATGAAAAGCTGATGTGTCTAAACCTCAGAAAGGCAAATGCAGCCACCATAAGGGATAACTATCCCTTGCCGATCACAGTGAGCTTGAGAGGGTGGCCGGGAAACGGGCTGATTCCTTTCTTGATGGGTTTTCAGGATATAACCAATTGGAAATTGCAATAGAGGATCAACACAAAACAGCGTTTTCCACAGAATGGGGAATCTATGCATATAGATTTATGCCTTTCAGCTTAATTAATGCCCCAGCTACCTTTCAAAGGTTAATGACGCATGCGTTCAAAGAATACCTGAGGATATTCTTAGAAATATATATGGATGATCTTTGAGTACACTCTTTTCTATGAGAGGAACACATTGACCATTTACAAAAGGTATTTGAGAAGTGCAGAATATATTGAATCTGTCTTAACCCGAAAAAGTGCATTTTTATGGTTAGGCAAGGCCGTATCTTAGGACATATTGTCTCAAAAAATGTCATAACCACTGACCTAGACAAAATCAAAGTCATAGTAGACCTGCCCAGGCCTACTAATGCGAAACAAGTGCAATCCTTCATGGGACACTGCGGATATTATCGAAGATTCATATATATGTATGCAGTTATCGCACAACCTCTATATCGTTTGTTAGTCAGTTACGAATGGACTGAGGAGTGTGAAACTTCATTCCAAAAGCTTAAGGAAAACTTTGTATGAGCACCTGTACTTAAAGCACCAAATTGGAAAAAGATATTCCATGTTCACATAGATGCTTCTACATATGCAATCGGGAGTATTCTGGCTCAACCTGGAGACGGAAGAATGGATTTTCCAGTTTGTTATGCAAGCCGACAGTTAAATAGTGCAGAAAAGAACTACACAAGCTCTGAAAGAGAGGGGTTAGGAATGATTTATGCTGTAAAAAAATCGGCATTATTTTCTCGCAAACAAATTTGTTTTCTTCACAGATTATCAAGCTCTTTTGTATCTGGTAAATAAACCATGCAATACTGGGAGAATTGTACGCTGGTTTATTATATTGCTAGAGTTTGATTTCACAGTGGTTGTCAAAAAGGGTAAAACTCATCTATGGGCGGATCATCTTTCAAGGCTGCATAACGGGGAAGCTCCTGAAGGAGTAGATGATGACATACCTGATGCGTATCTTTTCAATATTGCAATGATACCCAAATGGTCTCAGGAAATAGTTAGCATTCTCTCCTTTGGAGGTAGATTTGATAACAAGGAAGACAGACCAAAACAACAAAAAATTCGACAAACAAAAAACTTCCATTTGATTGCAGGACGACTGTATCATCTCGGCTCGGATTGTGTATAAATCCGCAGGAATTCGAGTGTTATCTTGACGAAGCACATGTCTAGGATTGTGCATTTCATTGTTCTACAATGAAAACACACCAGAGACTGAAACAGTTAGGGGTTTATTGGCCAACTATGTATACTGACACATATTCTTATGTTGACAATTGTACTATATGTAGTGCCAAACGACTAGTGGATTACGCGACATTGTTTCAGGTAAACATTGCACCTCCATGGAGTCAATATATCATTGATTTCCTAACCACAAGGATGTTTCCTGAAAATATCACAAGAGCACGGAAAAGGGCTATAGTGTTGGAGGCTCATGAGTATAATTTAATTAGGAACCAACTCTATAAGCGAGGAAAGGACAATCAACTTAGAATCGGCGCAAGTGAAAGTGAATACCTGCTGATTCTAGAACACGCACATGGAGGCATAAGTGGAGGCCATTTTTCAAGCGATAAGACGGCAAAAAATGTCTTAACCGCAGGAATATGGTGGCCTACATTGCATATGGATGCTGAGGAGTTTGTAAAGCATTGTGACGCATGTCAGCGCACCAAGGTGTCGATAAAGAGAGATGAGATGCCACTACGGCCAATGATGGGAGCAAGGGCATTTGCAAAATGGGGCATTTATTTTGTGGGGCCTATTTCACCCCCTGCATATCGCGCCTATACCCAATATATCATTGTGGCTACGGACTATCTCACAAAATGGGCGGAAGCCAAGGCAACACAAAAAGCAGACACAAGAACCACTGCACAATTTTTGTATGAGAATGTCTTTGTACGATACGGGTTACCACTGAAATTGTCAGTGATCGAGGAACACATTTTCTTAATGAATTTATTGAATATTTGCTAGAGGAATTCATGGTCATACATAGAAAATCTGCTCCATATCATCCACAGGAAAATGGACAAGCTGAGGCCACAAATAAAACACTATGTACGGTTTTGACTAAAATTGTATTAGAGTCAAGGACACATTGGGACCAGTAGCTACACTAAACACTATGTACATACAAGGTAGCTTACAAAACATCAATAGGAACAAGACCGTACAACATGGTGTTTGGCCTAAATGCTATATTACCCATAGAGTTTTTAATTCCAACTCTACGAGTAGCGAAACGCTTAGAATGGACAGGGCATGAGCCCCCTTCAAGAATAGATGATCTTGAAAAGCTAGATGAACTTCACTTATGAGCCGTAGCTTCGATCTATGCTAAAAAGAGAAGACAAAAGGAGTTTTTTGACAAGCATGTGCGCACGAAAGAGTTCAAAACAGGTGATTATGTACTTGTTTATACCTTGAAGCAACATGCCAAGAACCTTAAGAAGGGAGGGATGGGACTGACCTATCACAACGCGGAGCAGTCAAACTTGCTACATTAGCAGGAGAAGAAATACCAAATTGGATTAGTTGGTGTCGATTAAAGAAATATCATTTACCACTAACACAGGATATGCTTCAACAAATCCATCAAGAAAACAATGGATGAAGGAGAAACAAAGGGTCCGAGAAGAAGCCCAAGCCAAAGCAAAAGAACGCATTGCAAAAAGAAGGCTTCTACAACAACAACAACAATGTGGATCACCGTTGCGAATAAATGCTATTCGACTAACGAATTTTGATGAAGACACAGTGGAGCCAATAATTGCAGTCAAAGTGGGTAGCAATCAAGTGGAATCGACTGCATTGCTTGATTCTGGAGCTCAAGAAAATCTAATCTCTTACAGATTATACAAACAGCTCAAGCCCAAAGGTCAACTACATCCTACTCCACAAGTGCTGGAAACTAGTACATCACATTCGTTAAAAACATTGGGTTGGACTATATTGCATGTACAAGTACATCAATATATCTATCCATAAAAGTTTTATGTGGTTGAGGATGAAAGCACATAATACCCCCTGTTGTTGGGACAACCTTGGCAAAAAGAGTATAATGTGCGGATAGATTGGAATGCGGATGCAGTCAAGATTCAGCATGCATAAGAACAACAGGTAGTAGCTTTTGCTCAACAACCCTGAAAGAATTAGCTGCCAGCAACACAGACACTGGAAACAGAGCCACAAGGATGGGTACCACAAAAAAACAACAAGATACCCATGGCGAACAAACAAGGAACTGCCAACCATGTTCACTACAAACATCCAACCAAACAGACCGCAGTGCCAAGATCAAGGTTAGAAACATGCAACAAACAAGTATGGGTGCGGAAGGATAGAAATGACGTGGCAGACAAACCACAAAACTCCAGAAGAAGTCAACCGAAGCAGACAGTTCAACCAAAAACCAAGGGAATAAAATAGATATGGATTCCATAGAAAATGCTCAGCAACAACTTAAATGCACCTCGCATTTGGATCCCAAAACCGAAGCAAAAGGAACTCCCTTCAGTACAAGCTACATCGGCATACAGACACACGCTACATATGAAACCGGCAAAACGATCTATGTGGGTGTCAATCAGCAGCAAAACAATGACAACCGCGGAAGTAGCAATAAACCTACAAAACCTCCAAAGCAAAGCTACAAATGGAAAGCAAAAGAGACAAAGACGATGGCCACTACAGCCACAAAAATTCTCTCCAATGAGACAACTACGGCCATATCGACAATGGCGGCAACAAAACCGACTTTTGCAAGAAAGACGATCAAACAGCGAGCGGTAGAGTTACAACTCTTACTTGCAAAGAAAATCTGCTGACCAAATCAACAACAAACAGGAAACCTCGAGGGCGAATGCCAATAAGCATCTTGCTTATACCCTTTTCTTGCACAAAATTAATTTTTCCATGCATTGACCGAGTATGCATCATTAGGGCCACATTACACGGCCAAGCATTAGCACAATTTTTTAACCCATGCATGGCACATACTCCGAGGCGATACCTTGTCGTCAGGGAGCACTCCGGCTAGGAGGGGAGGAGGCATTCTCAAATGCAGACCCAATGGCAGAAAGAGCAAAAAAGGGCATGTTTTTCGACTATTTTAAAGGGTTGTCGTTTGAGTGCAAAATTTTTTGGTCTAACCCAAGTACATATGCCCTTATACAGCATGAATCTATAAGTATATGGGGCCAAACACCAAATCAAGCCCCTAGGTATGTGTATATAAGTAAAAATAGCCATTTTCTGGGCAAAATATTGGTAAAATCAGAAATCCGGCCATAAAAATTGCATGTGAGTATATATAGTGTTCTACAGTGATGTTTATTTATTATGATTTTTGGGGATTTTTTGGGTTTAATTTGCTATTTTCCTTTTAATTTTACTAATTTTTGGAAAAAAAAACTTCAAAAATACAAAAAGCAGGTGACAAATGGTCGTAATGAAAAACAAAAAATATGGGGATGATCAGTGACTATAGGACAACCTATGGTACAGTGGGGGTGCAATTATGAGACTGGAGCGGAAAGCGTGTTTTGGCAAGATTTTCACTAAAATGTCAAATTTCTCGGAAATTGGGCAAATGAAGTTCAAATCAAGAAATTTTTGAGCCTAAACCACATCTCGCAAAAGGTTGGGAGCACATGTCAAATTTCATGAAAAGTGGTTCGGGGACCCCCATTATAAGAAATTTTCACTTCATTTTAAGCTCATTTTCACTATTGCCTTTTGAGAGAGAGCTTCTGCCACCTAAAGCGAACAGAACTTCCAGCAGCTTCTACGACGCACACGACTACCCGACAGGCTCCAGACATGAGAGGTAGGCTCAACACCTTGAGCTTTTTGCGCATGTTTGTTGTTTTGTCGCGAAAACGAGCGGTAGAGACCTACAGGTAGAAGTGACCACCTAAGACCGAACCCAAAATCAATGAGGCTTCATCGGCAGCATACCCTAGTATAGGAGATCACTTTTGCATGACCAAAGGCATTAGAAAACCATTGGGTAAAACCCTAATTCCTAGAGCCCCGCAAGAGGCCACCAAATGAGGAGTCGACGAAAAAGCGCCCAAATGCTACCAAAACTCATGGATAGGAGCATCTCGACATGCTCGACAAGTCTATGTAGCCCACATGACCAAAAGGTGACCCGAAGTAGCACCAAACTTCAGAAACAACATCAGACACACAAAGTGTCAAATAGCTCTCGAGGCCAAACCGCATGTCTGTTTGCCACCAAACTTCACGAGCGGCTTTCCTAGACCATCAACAACCAAGTCCTATGGTGGTAGACCACCACAAGTCATCGACGACATGAAAACGCAACCACGGGCGCTTCTAGAGCGACAAATTGCCAAATGGAGCTCCGGTGAAGCCAAAGTCGACAAAAACCATATGGCAAGGATCCCCAAGGGATCGTGAAGCTATGGAGACCAACATCGAGAAATTTCATCGCCGAAAAGCACTCCAAAAGTCAGAAAACAGCTCGGAGGCTCTGAAATCCACACAGGGAGTTTCTTTCTATGAAATCAATTTTTTTGTTGAAATAATGCTTAAAAGGGACTCAAGGGGACTCAGGGCAGGCACCAATAGCACCTCCAACAAAAATTTCATCAGGAGACATCCTACGCGTAGGATGTCTCAAGGCCAAATTTGGACACCAAACCTAACATTTCTCATCACACACAGCCTCTGAATAGCCTTCGCATGCTAGCCATGAAGTTTCATCACATTTGGACAAAAATTGACCTCATGTGCACCAAAAAACATAAAGTCAGGGCATAGAGGCAATAATGGGGCATAGTAGACCTACCAAAACTTGTCCAATCACATGAAACTTGCACAATACATTCATGAGCACATTGCCAAGCTATCTGTGTGGTCACATGTAAAAAATGATGAAATAGACATCCTATGCATAGGATGTCTAAATGACATTTTTGGCCCCTAGCTTGCATTTTTCAGTTCCAGATCTCTTTATTACCCCTTCATGAGCTCATATATCAAGTTTCAAGCCATTCCAATCACATTTGGTCCCCAACACATCCAAGATGCAAATTTTGGGCCTAAAATCACTACACATGCTCTTACTAGCACCAATTCTTGTCCAAATCAAAATCCAAGAGCAGGGCCATGTTCCACATGCGAAGAGCTACCTACAGAACAAATCTCAAGCTATTTTGATGAAAAAGACATCCTACGCGTAGTATGTCTCCAGCATGATTTTGAACTTCTGTGCAAGAAATGACCTCATGGGAGCCATTACCATGGTGCAAGAAGCTCATATATCAAATTTCAACCCATTTGAATATCTTTTGCCACTTGTTGTGGACATCCTACCAATTTGTGAGCCTAAAGCCTGAATCTGCCCAAATATGCACTTTTTTGATGTCCAAACCCAATTTCAATCATATAGCCATGTTGCACAGGACAAGGACCACCAGCCTACCAAGTTTCACCAAAAACTGATGAAAAAGACATCCTACACGTAGGATGTCTAAATGATAAATTTAGGCCAGAATGATATTGTGAGTACATGCAAGGTTTCCCAAGTTCCTTTTAAGTTTTATTTCAATTTTCAAGTCATTTGGATAGTTAGAACTCAGTTTCTCAGCTAATATGGAAAAAATGCTGACTTCGGACTATTGAGTGCAACAGGATCTATGGCAGCTGCAAAATCACCGGCAAAGAAGAAGAGGATGACCATAAAAGATTACTTGGAAGAAGTAGAGCCCTTTGTCATCCCAGAAGGAACTCTAAAGACAACCAGCATGTGGATTCAGGAGGATTTTCTAGAGTCTAATGACTTGAAGATCTACCAAGGTGTGTAAAGATCTTGAAGGAAATGCAATAGAGCTACCCATGCTACCTCGGGAGCTCAATGAGTTTGTCAGAAGCAAGATGGGAGAGTACTTGGAGAAGATAGATCTCCATAACTATTTTGAAGCACTGCCAGCAGGAATTGACATAAAACGAGTGTGGGAATTTGTAACCACGATCAAAGAAGATGGAGTTGCCAGAGTCACTGATCTACAGGGCAAGCCAGACACTATGATTGTAATCACAAAAAGAGTGGTTGTAGCAGCACTAGACATCTCCAACAAAGGGGATAGTGTGACAAAGCGCCGAGATGAAGTCAAGGTGTACACAGAAAAGAAGAGCAACTACACCTTTGAAGACATTACAAACCCTAAAGTGGTGGTCATGATCCATCTCTACAACCAGTATTTCCACATGTGTACAAAGCGGCCATAGAAGTACAGAATGCCGCCGGGAGCCATTGCTACCACCTTCACCTGGGCAATGCAGAAGAGCAAGCCGAAGGTGACCAACTATACTGCCTATATCCATGACAATCTGGTGAAGATGGGCAACAAGAATCTGGTGAAGATGGGCAACAAGAATCCCACCTACATTGTGATATCCATGACAACTATATTGCCTATATCCATGACAATCTGGTGAAGATGGGCAACAAGAATCCCACCTACATTGTGCCAAGTGAACTGATAACAAAAGTGGTTTATGGAGCATTGCACGCCAAAGGAAACTGGCCTGACCCTCCATCACAGAATGACTGGCTAAGGCTCAAAGAAGATAAAGAAGAGGAACCACCCAAATCACCCAGAGTTTCCACACGATTGAAGCACTGGTTAGACACCGTGCAAGAGGAGCAACCAGAGTTGAAAAAGGGAAAGAAGGAAACTGTACAAGTGTTGATCAAAGAGACAAAATCACAGAAATCGGCACGGCTCCAAAAACTAATGGAAAGATTCAGAGCCGAGAGAGCACTGAAGGAGATTTGAGCGAGCTATGGAAGCCCTCACTAGAAGCAATGTCGAGGTCATCCTGAAGGGTGCACAGATATAGATTTGAAGATTACATTAAGAATTTTGAGATTTTGGATGCTACAACAGAAAAAATCCCAAATGTTCCTTTCACAGAAGCAGAAGTGGATGAAGTGCGACGGCAACTGCTAGAAGAGCAGGAAGGCCAAGAGAGAGAGAAAGGAAGACAAAGGCAGACAGGGACTTTAAGAAGAAGCCAGCAACTCCACCATCAAGCAGGGAGTCCAGTCCACCGCCATCACCACCTCCTCTTAGCCCTCCACAAACCCAACAAAAGGAGGAGGAACAAGAAGATTTTCAACAAGAAAAGAGCCAAGAGCAAGAGCAGCAAGAAGAAGATGAACAGAAAGAGGAAAAGGTAGATCCAGAAGAAAGGAATTTTAGAACATTCCTTGATCTACTAGCGGCTGGGTATTCAAGAGAAGAGGCAGCCACTGTGGCATTTGAGCTGCCAAGCATAAGGCCCAAGGAACAGAAGCCGAGCCTGCGGTGGTTAGTGGAACTAAAAGAGATGGCCATTGATACAGTGGACCTACAGCCACCGACAAATGACTGGGATGTGGTGATGCACAAGCTAACCGGGCTCAGGGAAAAATCATTGGCCACGGAAAGTGAGATTGACAATCTCAAATCCAATGAAGTTTTTATCAAATCCGAAGTAGACACACTACAAAGACAGATCCAAGAGCAGATAGAGAAACAAGCAGAGCTGCAAGCCAGTCTGGCCACGGCATTACAAAGATGCCAGGAGATGGAACGAGAGAATCAACAGGCAGCAGATCACTTCAGAGACGGATTTATATGAAGTGCAAATGAAGGAGCTTCAAAAGGAGTTAACATTGGAGAAGCGGCAAAGGCTGATGATGGCCGAGGGCTCTGTAGTAATGCAGAACCGATTGGAAGAAGAGCACAAAGCCATGCAGAATGAGCTAGAAACCATCAAAAGAAAGCTCGAGGAGACTGAAAAGATAAATGCCGATATGAACGACATCCTTATGGGAGAACAAGCTGAAGCAGAAAAGAAGACATTTCAGAAGAAAATAGAAGAGCTGAGAGGCCAGCAGCAAACAGAAGAGCAGTTTAGCACCGGGCCAGCAGCCATGGAGGGAATAGACATAGAGAATGTGGCAGATCTAGTGGACACCACCATGCAAGAGGAAATCCTTGTAGGACCCTCACAAGAGCCACAAGATTTGACACAAGAAGAAGAAGAGAAGTTGTAAACGACAATAGAAGCAGTAGTCAAAGACACAGCCAGAGAAGCTTTGGAATGGGAGCAGAGGGTCTTTGAATCAATGAATATTCAGAAGATAGATGCCAACAACCTTCGACGTGAATGGCTACAGCCCTCTCTCCCATATCCTCTGTTGAAATATGAAGCTGCAATAATCAACAAGCGAATCAGAGAGGAGCCAACAATGCCACTGTACAAAGCAGACATCTCCAAGCCTGAAGGGGTCAAGTTGATAGTCGACTCTCAACCCAGGTGGAGAAAGGCATGGCTGACAAAGTATCCTCAGTATCTAATCCATCTAGTAGAGGCGCCTAAAGTGATCAGAGATAACCTATGTTTCTGCCCTCTACCAAGGATGAGGACGTGAAAGGCCCATGAGCTCTTGCAAAGAAGCCAACCCACTTGGCTGAATTAACCAAAGCTGCCAGGCTTGAAGGAGGGCGAGAGAATAAGTGAGCAATACATGGTGAAAACCCTAACGGGCACCATCAAATTGTTCATCACTGGCTCGCCTGACCTATCTTGCATCATGATGAGAAAGATTTGTAAAACCCTTTTGGCACTCTTCGAGACATTCAAACTAGGCCAGGCAACAGACAATATCTTCTTCTTTCAAGATACATACAGATGTGCATATGATCTGTCTGGTCAGCCATCCCACAAGGTGATACATGCATTGTATCAAAGGATCATTTTTTTGCCATCTTATCACCTCCAAGCCTTTGAAGAAGCCTTCTATACCGGCTTCTTCACAATTAACACAAATATATTCGGCCCGACGCTACTAGCTCAGCATGCAAGATATGAGTCACTTCTCAAGATGAGACAAAGCCTACACTGAAGAAGCAGCTCAACAGCCATGTCGGGGACGACATGAACAAGGAGGGGGGGAGTGTTAGAAGCTAGACACACCCTACGGAAAATGACTGCTCGGCGGATTATTATATTTTGTAATTATTCATTTATTGAGAAAACCCGACATCTCACCTTTGTAAATATTGGGGCTTAGAGAAGTTTCCAGATTGTATCCCAGTTTTGACATTTAGATTGAGTAGATGGTTAAATTGGAACATTAGGGTTTGAGATTGTAAGGTATTTATACCACTTTTTGACCTTAATAAAAGGCCTTTTTGTCATTTTAAAAAAAGTAATGTCTGTGAGTGAGCGTATTGTGTACGAGAGAGAGAGAGAGAGAGTGAGAGTTTCATCTTGACGCTACGCGCGTACCGGTGGTCGGAATCGAGTGCGGAGAAGTGCAGTGTGTTTCCCCCGACAAGAGCTACGTGCCGATACTTACATTGCAAGCGTACGGTCGGGTTTTGCGAGCTTGACCTACGAGCTTCATCTAGTGATTCAATGAGCATACGTTATTTGTTTTTGCATTTCAACATATCCACGTGTTTGCATTGAGTAGAGCTACACATTAGGCACTTCAATTTTTGGAAACGACGACCTGCAAATTTTGGCCAGACATCCTACGTGATTTTGCACTGGGTGTTTAGGGTTGGGATTTTGGTTCATGGACCTTAGGGAGAGCGACCTATTGGTGTTAGTAGGGTCTCCTTCAAGTTCTGTGGTGTTTCGAAACCGTTTGATGGGTATTTGGCTCTTGGAAGCGTTGTAGGAAATCTCCTCTTAATCACTCTTGAAGACTGTAGCTTAGACATTGGGTAGAGACCTCTGTAGGAATTAGTCGAGAGTCGTCGAGTGTAGATTGACACCCTATGCTTTCCTCCACGCGCCTGCGGGTCGAGCTTCGTCCTTAGCTAACAAATCTTGTTAGGTGAGTTCTCGTTGTGCTGACGTTCGTCGCGGCGTATCCGCCAACATGCATTGATAATGGTGCGTACAAACTTAAAACTTGTGAAAAGGATATCTTTTAGAACTATCTTCATGTAGAAACACGACATTTGTCAAAGATAAGGCAACCATGGGTATGCTAGGTGAATTCATGCCTCCTCTTCAGTACTTGATTTTTCATCAGACCTAAAATATATTCATCTATAATCGTCCTTGCAAAGATCATAGAAATAGTAATGATATGAATGTCTTCTTTGAGAAAGAGAATCTTGGGGAACCAATGGTTTAAGCCCCTGCTAAAAGCTTTTAAGCTTGATAGGGTAAGCTGTTAAGCTTGCTCATAACAAATGGAAGACAACTTGTGGGGTCATGTTGTCACATTTTTCATATGAAGACATGCATACCTTCTGAACAATCCTAAACCTAATTGGTCCTATAAGTTTCTCCTGCCAAAAGATAGTTATTTTTTAAAACAACTTACCTTCATAGTCCTATAACATGTCTTAAAAGCTAGAATCCTGGGTAATCATAGAACAGTCAGACAAAAAGCACTAGGGTAAGTGCAAACCCTCTCTGATTTTGAACCAAGCATCCCACATTCTAGTAACAAGATGGGAGCCTATTGCTTTGAGTTTCCAACCAGAGGAGATCACATCCCAAAGAGAGAGATTTCTCCAAGCTTTGTAGTCCTGCACACAAAATTTAGGAATGTGTTTTCTATCAAACATGCCCTGAAATCTCCACTGTCTATGGCTCTAACAATCCATTTGCTTTCCATTTTGACTGTCATGCTATCTATATCCAGTATGTCTAAGCCACCCTTTGATTTATGTAAGTAGCAAGTCTTCCAAGCAACTTTGGGAAGTTTAGTAGAGTCCTCTAAGCCTCCCCAAAGAAACCTTCTAGCCAGAGACACTACTTGCTTGAGCTGGGTACAAGTGGGTTTCCAACATGACAGGAAATAGATCAAAGAACAAAGAAAAAAATGATTCAATACAAACGTCCTAGAAGCTAGAGAGGGTAGAAATGCATGCCACAAACACTTTCCTTATGAATTTGTTGATAACCCACTCCCACCTTTGCTCCATGGTTACCTTGAACACCATTGGGATCCCCAATAGCCTGAAAACATGCCCATCTGAGATCACTTTAGAGCCTGCTTCTATGACAGAGGAGGGAGTTACCCCATCAGAAACTTTCATCGGGTTTGTTCATGTTCTGTTTGGAAATGCCTTTGCCAAAATCTCTGTGAATGGGGAGTTGAGTGATGTAATTACTTTGTTGAGGTCTATCAGACAGGGCTGCCCTTTAGCCCCACTTTTTTTTACAAAAAAAAAAAAAATTGCCTTCTTAAGGCCATCATGAACTCTTCACCTTGTTTTTACAGGGAAATTTTCAAAATTGAAGCTAATTTTTCATATTTTTACATTAATTTTGTCAAAATCTAGGCGGGTACCTCTTGCTCTCAAGCGGCATTTTTGAATTTCAAAGCGGAACGATTCACGAATGCAAGCTGAGAAACACTTTTCCCAAATAGTGCGAGTCGGAGTCCTTGGAGATACATTGTCAGCAAGGCAAAAACAATAATTAATAGTGAACAAGCGTAAGTGCCATCTTACCTATCGCCAACTTGCACCATAATATTCTGATCTATGTGCTTTATCATTGATTTGTCTTATTCTCATTCAGTTGTTTCGTCATTAAGATTTCTCCGCCTTGTTCTCATTGTACACTGAAGGCCCTCTCATGAATTGAGAAAGGTACATGGATTCTTTTTTGGCTTTTGTTGTTTACACACACATGCACGTGCACACGCATGTGTGTGTGTGTGTGTGCGCACACACACACACACCCCTACCTTCCTTGCTTTTGATTGTGCTATTGAGTTCTATGCATTGATCAATAGATGCATATCATCGTTTGTATCGATGGTTGCGTATGATGGTCTCCTTGTAAGATCATGGGCAGCCTACATGTACAAGATGTTACACACATACTTTAGAGACCTTATGACAGTGTCTATGGCTACATTGTCACTCACATGCGGTATGGTGAGATCTTAGCTTACTTGTGACTGGAACATTCCTTCAACATGGTTTTGTCACCCAAAGGGTTTGCTAGTTTGTTGATGTTGCTTTCGAGTCGTCCTCAGCTTTTTGGAGGGGAATAATGGTGACTAGTTGTTCATGACATATTCTCAGTGTGATAGGAAACATACAAGGCTTGCTAGAAATGATTACAATAGTGTGTGCTCAAGACAGAGATTCACATCAAATGATCTGTTCTTCAAAACCTTCTTTTATATCACCCTTTTATGTCTATGGAATGTATGCTGCATACAATTTCGGAACCTTCCATTGTAGTTGATATTCTCTCTAGTATATGGTTAGTAACTATCCACACCCACCCTTCACAAATAGTAGGGCTCTGCAAGAGGATCCTCCAAGGTAGAGGAGGAGCATAGACATGGTCTTCTCAAAGCATGGTCTACGACAGCTACATTTTTCCATATCCAATAGGGGTGCTTTCATAGTGGTTCTTAAAGGATTCTCCAAGGTAGAGGAGGAGCATAGACATGGTCTTCTCAAAGCATGGTCTACATCAGCTACATTTTTCCATATCCAATAGGGGTGCTTTCACAGTGGTTCTTAAAGGATACTCTAAGGTAGAGAAGGAGCATAGACATGGTCTTCTCAAAGCATGGTCTACGTTAGCTACATTTTTCCATATCCAATAGGGGTGCGTCACAGTGGTTCTTAAAGGATTCCTCATCATGCTTTTCCTATCCATATGTGACTTGTGTAGCGGACATAACAAATCCAGGGGGATGTAGAGAGCCAGCTCAAGCAGAGAGCTTCCTCACCATGTCCTTATTAAGCATATCATGCAATCAAGGAGTGCCAAAAGACGAAATCCCGGATAGAAATCTCATGTGCTTTCATTAGGGTGACATGTTTGGCATACATGTTGAACAAAGTATGACCAAACACAACATGTTTATCAACAGCCCATGACTAGCAATGTGATCATGGATTCTGTTTGCCATGTCAACATCTTGTGTTAGGCCATGGGCCTTCAAGATACAAGTTTCACCTTTGATAATGTGGCAGATGACATGCCAACGAGGATTGACTGAATAAAACCCTAACCCTAATCTCAAGGTTGAAACCCTAATATGGGAAATGCTAACCCTAACCCTAACCCTGATCCTAACATAACTCTAATCTTGATGGTGAGAAGCATTTGGAGAGAATCCTTCACTTCAGATCCAATGAAAACAGTGAGAAGCTTCGTGACCCTGTCCTTTCCAATCAGCATGCTCTTGGATATGACATCCCGGATAGAAAGATCATCAAGAGCTCTTCGTGCTTTTGTGAGGACGCTACATTTGGCATATAGATTGACCAAAGCACCAACAAGCACGGCATCTTTCTCCAATAGCCCACGAATAGCAATCTGATTAGGAATGCTCTCATCCATGACAATGCTTTGTGTAAGGCCACGTGCCTTCAAGGTGCAAGCATATTTGAGTGCATCTCAAGAGAGGCCATCACTTGGCATCTAATAGCGCAAAGCTTCTTGACACGGTTCCTTGCAATCAAGGCATTCTAGAAGATGCCATCTAGGATGGCATGTTTTTCCAACAACCCACACCTAGAATCTTGATTGAGAATCCTCTCATCCATGATGATGACTTGTGTAAACGCCACAGGCCTTCAATGTGCAAGCATAGGTGGTTGCCTATGGAGAATAGCCTTCACTTTGCACCTGATGTAAGCTTCCTGACCGTGTCCTTGTTGAGGATCTGTTGGAATCAAAGCGCTCAGAGAGACAACCTTCAGTCAAGATGAAAGATTTGAGACTGTTGCATCATTGCTTGGGTATACAATTTAAGCAGTGTGATGGTGGTATTGCCTTGTGTCAAAAAAGTTACATAGAGACATTATTATGTAAGTTTGGACTTGAGGATTGAAAAACTATTTCCACTCCTATGGAAACAAGTTTAAAATTGAGTCTTCATGATGATGGTGATCCTACAGATGTCACTCTTTACCAAACTGTTGTTGGATGCCTCATTTATGTATGCAATATGAGGTCGGATACTCAGTTTGCAGTCTCACATCAGCAGATCTATGCATAGCCCAGGGTCTAAGCATTGGCAGGCTGTCAAGAGGATTTTCCGCTACTTGAGTGGCACTTTACATCTTGGCTTGTTTTATCCCAAGGGGGGATCATTGCCGCCAAACTTACATGCTTTTTCGAACTCAGATTGGGTTGGTTGTTTTGACACGCGAGTGTCCACAATTGGTTTTTGTTTCATGCTTGGCACTTCATGTATATCATGGTTGAGCAAGAAACAACCTACTGTGGACACTTCTAGTCATGAGGATGAGTACATGGAAGTCTTCATAGCTACGGTTGAGTGTGTATGGCTCAGACGCCTTATGGATGATTTGGGTGTTGGATAGGACACTGCCAACACTATCTACACTGACAGTCAAAGCACATTGGCAGTTGCGAGGAACCCAGTTTTTCATGCTCGCACAAAGCACATTGAGGTGCATTCCCACTATGTCAGGGAGAGGCTCTTAGAAGGAGAGATCAACTTGGCTTATGTGCCAACACAGAGCTTTTCACAAAGGCATTGTCTTGTGAGAAGTTAGAAGCTTTCCCCAAAGCTTTGGGCTTACTCCCTTTGTGGACTAATCATGTCCTCAGGGCATGGCACTTCCCTTTACTCATGTACCAACTCTCGTTCACCGCATCATTCCAGGGAGGATTGTTACCATATACATGTGGTAGTGATGTGTGTGAACACACTTAGGACCGTCAGGGCATTTTTCCCCTCACTAAAAGGTTTTTTCCCCAGTGCATTGTATATACGCCCATAATTATAGGGCTATCTATCTTTGTGTTGATTGCAATGGACAGGGTCAAGAAGCTTTGCGCTATTTTCATCCTATGCAAAGTGAAGGATTCTCTCTAGATGCAACAAAAATATGCTTGCACTTTGAATGCCCATGGCCTAACGCAAGACGTTGACATGGCGGAGAGAACTCACGATCAGATGGCTGTTGGAGAAACATGTTATGCTTGGCAATGCTTGGGTCAATATGTATGCCAAATGTGGTGCCTTCACAAGAGCGCAAGTAGCATTCAAATCAGCCTTAAATTCAAAAATATGTCTCATTTGGTCGAGTGATCAGTAAATCATCTACATAAAGAACCACAATGCAAAGTACATCACCCTCATGCTTTACATACAATGTGCTTTCTATTGGACTATTACGAAAGCCTCGTTTGACCAAATGAGTGACAGCCTTCTCATACCAAGCATGAGGTGTCATAAAATATAATATCTAGCTTTACCAAATGATTTTCTCATATTAAACCGATCATTTAATGTGGGAGAATAAACGGAAACAAGAGTTATAATAGAGACATGTGCTTCTAGACCTATCTCAACACGGGACCAAAAGGAGAGATGGTTGCAGCTCAATAGGGGTCCAAAAGGAGATGGTCTATCAAAGAGCAATGTGCAATAAGTGCTTCTAGGCTTACCTCAGCAAGGGACCAAGAGGAGAGATGGTTACATCTCAATAAAGGTCTAAAAGGAGGTAGTCTTTTAAAGAGCAATGTGCATCTAATGGAGTTTAAAAGACCTTAGGGTTACCTTCATTAAAGACCTCCAATGGTTAGTGTTAAAAGTCCTTTGACCTTAAGCAAGCTAGGGATGAGCTTGAGGTGGGAACCCGACCTAAACTTAAGCAAGCTAGGGTTGTGCTTGAGGTGGGAACCTTAAGCAAGATAGGGTTGTGCTTGAGGTGGGAACCCGACCTAAACTTAAGCAAGCTAGGACTGTGCTTGGATGTGGGAACCCAAACTAAACTTAAACAAGCTAGGGTTGTGCTTGAGGTGGGAACCCGACCTATACTTAAATAAGCTAGGGATGTGCTTGAGGTGGGAACTCCACCTAAGGTGTTTGTCATGCTTGATTACTAAGGTACTTGAGATACTTGTCACATTTAATGAGGAAGTTTCTTGAGAATCCTCCTATGCATGGGGGGAGATGCTTGAGTCAAAAAGAGAACCTACACACTTAATGAGGAAATTGCTTGAGACACTTCCTATGCATAAAAATCTCAAAGTTAGGGAAATTCTAAAAGAGCACATGGGTCACCTGTCAGACTCTCACAAAGCTTAATCACATGGTGTGCTTGAATGCTATTGGTTGGGTTAAAGAGGGATCCAATGAGCTTCTACTTCCATCTAACAAATATCTAGATATTTTCAAGCTCTCTCTCTCTAAGGGGTAAGGAGGACACTTGTCAAAAGACTACCCATGTGCTTGATTGCATGCTGCATGTGATTGGCTAAGGGGAGAGGGGTCCAATGAGCTTGTAGCATGTAGAAATCTTGCCCAAAGAAAGGAAGGGGGTCCTAGGGGGATATACTCCACACACACACTCATTTGGTAGGCCATTCTCACTTGGTGAAAGTTGAGGAACACCACCTCCTTCTCCAAGCTTGTGAGAAGTGAGAGCCTACATCAACACTCTTGGCTATGGAATGCAAATCCAACCGAGAGCCATGCTTCAATGCTTAAGCTTTCCATATTCTCCATCTCCATTAATATGCTATTATGTATGCTAGCAAGAAGAGTAATGATAAGTGAGGAACTATTTCTTTCTCCTATGGGAAGTTTCTTCTTCCTCTTCCCTACCCTCATTCCCCGCTAGCTCTCTCCACCTTTGAAGGTGTTTAAGGCCTTGGGACTGAGGCTTGGGATAGTTTATGATTTCTACAAGTTTATGTTATGTTTGTGTGTTGGGTTAAAGGCCTGTGTGCCCGGCTGCCCGTTGTTCAGCCGCCCATGTACAGCCATTCATTTACTCATTCATAATAACTATACTCACAACTACACATTGTAGAGTGAGTACCGCCCCGCCACACACTGTGTCTATCTCCTTCTTCGTGCTGGCTCTCTGTGTGTGTGCTCTCCAATCCCAACAAGTGGTATCAGAGCTTGGTAGTGAGAGCATTGAGAGCTTCATCATCATTGTTGAGTGTGTTGAAAATTGTTGCTGTTTCATTACCGTTTTTCGGTTTCGCGCACGCGCGCATTTCTAAAGAGCAGAAGGTTTTTCTGAGCTTGGCATTGGAAGGTTCAGCACTCCGCGAGTATTTTCAGCAAGAGGCATCCTGGGGTTTAACCCCCCTTTCGGAGCCATTCGTGCCATTAGAAATCCCATCCGAGCTACAGACTAGGAGCTGCGTTTTTCAGCTCTCTTTGGTAGTTTTCTGCTGCCAGAGCTTCCATAGCCATTACAGGTGCCATTGTTGTAGTGTCTTCCACTTACGTGAGCCCACAGCTCATTTGAGAGTGTGTAGCCTCTTCTTGGAGTGGCCTCATACACACAGATAGAGTGGGAGTTTGGCGACATTGTCTTCTTCGACTACAAGTACAGATACAGGTACGAGTACAGGTTACAGGTTACAGGGAGCTTTGGATACAGGTTTCTTCTATGGTTACAAAACATGTATTTTGACTATGGGACATCCATGCATATGGTTGTGGTTTGAGTGGGAGCTTCTACTCTTCTGGGCAGTCTGTTTATGCGTGTTCTTGAGCTACAGGTTTACATCATCTATGTATGTTGATGGATGTGGATATGGCAGTTTGACACACACTCTTCATGCATGATATTGTGGAGATTTGGTTCACTTATACATAAAAGCGGGTTTGCTCTTGCTTGCAGTGTTGCGGTTTGAGTACGGATAGGTACTTGGTTGACAGTAGAGATTGGACTTTGTTGAGCTTGTGCATTGGTTATATGCTCACATGGATCCATTTATGCTCATGGATTTGTGTAAGCTTGGTCAGCTTATGTCTCTATTGTGGTTATTCAGACATGGAGTATGTTTATGCCTCTATGACAGCTCATTGTTGATGCATTTTGTGACACGGTTTGCCTAGGCCGGTTGAGTTACAGGTGTCACGGGTTTATGCATTTTTTTGTGGATTTCTACGTACGTTTTTTTTTACCATATTATGGGCTGATTTATACTCTATGCGTTTGCTCTTTGATTGAGCAGCAGGTGTTGTCAGATTTGCAACACTACTTTGTTGTGGCAGTTTGTTGGTTGGTTACAGGTTTCTCATTGTTGCATTCTTGTTGTAATGGGCACTAAAGAGGACACAATTTTCAATATTGAGAAATTGGATGGTGCTAATTTCTCATATTGGAAAGATCAGATTTGGGATGTCTTGGTGCACAAGAAACAGATTCGACCTCTAAAGTTGCAGGGAGTTAAGCGAGAGAACATGGAGAGGGATGATTGGGAGGAGTTGGATGAGATGTGCAGGTCTACCATTAGGCTTTCCCTTTCAAAGTCTGTTTATTACAATGTGAAAGATGCACAGGGTGGAGCTTATGAGCTATGGCAACGGATTTGCGATATGTATGATAAGCATTCGGCTGCTTCTGTGGTGTATTGGATTAAAAAGCTTATTGATTTGCGAATGGAGGAAGGTGCTTCCATGAATGCGCATTTGAATGAGTTCAATACAATTTTCAGCCAACTTGCTACGCAGAAAATTACGTTTGAGGACAATGTAAAAGCTATGTTTTTACTTGTCACGTTGCCTGAGTCATGGGACACATTTAGGACAGCCATAAGTAACTCGGTTCCTGCGGATGAGTTGACAAGTACTAATGTGGAGTCTAGTCTTCTCACGGAAGAGATTAATCGAAAGAATAATGCAGGTAGTAAGTCTTCTAGTGCAATGGTTGTCAGAGGCAGGACTATGGACAAATATAAGTCCAACAGGGGTAAATCTAGAAGCAAGTCCCGTGGAGGCACAAGTAAAAAGGATGTGGAATGTTTTCATTGTGGTAGAAAAGGCCATTTCAAAAAGGATTGCTACAAGTGAAAAAGGGAAAATGGAGATGGTAAGAAGAAAGACCATGATGCTAAGGACAAGTCTAAGTCCAATGTCAAGATTGAGGAGTTAAATGCAACACAGGGAGAGTGTAGCTCTCAAGATGACCATGTATGTGCTCCGACTAGTGCTACTAGTGAAGAGCTTGGTGATGTGTTGCTTGCATCCTATTTTGATGACTCTTTTCTTCTCACTCATGAGAGTAGTATGCCTATGGATTGGGTCATCGACAGTGGTGCTTCTTTTCACGTTACACCTCATAGGTCGTGGTTTCATGACTATGATTCTTCGAGCACAGGTACTATCAGGATTGCCGATGGGCGTTCTATGCAGATTCATGGCATTGGAAATATTCATTTGGCTATGCCAAACTCTACTATGTTTGTCTTGCAGCGTGTGCGTCATGTGCCAGCTCTTGCAAAAAGCTTGATTAGCGTGGGTCAATTGGATTCACTTGGTTTCAATGTATCTTTTGGTGATGGAGGTTGGAAGCTCACTAAGGGCAGCCTTGTTTTGGTTAAAGGTGCTAAGAGGAATACGTTGTATTCCCTTTGTGTAGCTAGTGTGGCTGATCACATTGTGGGGATCACTGAGCAACCTCCTGCTTCTTTATGGCATCAGCGTTTGGGGCATATGTCACTGAAAGGTTTGAAGTTGTTGGCACGTGCGGATTACTTTCCCGTTTCAGATTTTGGTGGTTTTGAGTTTTGTGAGCATTGCCTTTATGGTCGACATGCTCGGTCTTCTCATAAGAAAAGTGTTCCACACAGATCTTTGGAAAAGCTAGCTTTGGTGCATAGTGATGTATGTGGGCCAATGCCCAATGCTTCTCTTGGAGGTGCTATGTACTTTGTTACGTTCATTGATGATGCTAGCAGGAAGGTATGGGCATACCCCATTCGTAAGAAGGATATGGTGTTTGATATATTTAAGCAATGGTTGGCTCTTGTTGAGAACCAATCAGGTTGTAAGTTGAAGTGCTTACCTATGGACAATGGGGGTGAATTTATGTCTCATGCTTTCACAACATTATGTGTTGAGAAGGGTATACGGCGCGAGCTTAGTGCTTCCTATACACCTCCTCAAAATGGTGTGGTAGAGCGCATGAACAGGACTATACAGGAAAAAGTCCGTAGTATGCTTTCTATGGCTGGTTTGTCAAATGGATTTTGGGCTGAAGCTGTTGCCACTTCTGTGCATTTGATAAATCGTTCACCTAGTGTTCCTTTGGGCTTCAAAGTGCTTGAAGAGGTATGGACAGGTTTGCCACCTTCGTATGGTCACCTTCGTGTTTTTGGCTGTGAACCTTATGTACATGTACCTAAGGCAAAACGCAGCAAATTGGATCCAAAGAGCAAGAGATGCATCTTCTTGGGTTATGGTAGCTCTGGTGAGATGGGTTATCGATTGTGGGATCCTATTGACAGGAAGATTGTGCGCAGCCATGATGTTGTTTTTCATGAGGACTCTATGTATAGAGCATCACCGCGAACGGTTGAGGTTCGGCGTGTGATATTTGAGGAGGATGGTCATCGGTATGATGGTCCCATGGCTGCTCGTGGGCAGCCCATTGACCCTCAAGTGGGAGATCAGCCCTTGTTGGGAGATCATGTAGATGTGGGACAGCCAGATACACCTCCTGCACAGTCTTTGAGGCGTTCAGAGCGGCGCGCAAGACAGCCTCAACGTTTTGTGCCTTCTATGGATTATGTATTGTTGACTGATTGCGGGGAGCCATCATGTTATGATGAGGCCATGTCTAGTGTTGACAAGCTCAAGTGGGAGCAGGCTATGCAGTCAGAGATGGATTCGTTGATCCAAAATGAAACGTGGGAGCTTACTCCTTTGCCAAAGGGTAAGAAGGCACTACCATGCAAGTGGGTTTACAAGATAAAATTGTGTTCAATGGATGCAAAGCCTAGGTACAAAGCAAGGCTTGTGGCTAAAGGATTCAAGAAACAGAAGGGCATTGATTTTGACGAGATCTTCTCCCCAGTGGTGAAGATGTCTACTTTGCGTATGTTGTTTGCTTTCGTAGCTACAGAAGACAAGGAGTTGAAGCAAATGGATGTAAAGACGGCTTTCTTACATCCGGACTTGCACTAGGATTTGTACATGGAGCAACCAAGTGGGTTTGTTATTCATGGTTCAAAGAAGATGGTATGCCGGCTTCTTAAGACCTTGTATGGGCTGAAGCAATCATCTCGTGAATGGTATCGTAAGTTTGATGCATTCATGAGTTCATTGGGCTATGTACGCAGTTATGAGGACCCATGCCTCTATACTCGCAAGGCTGCAGATGGTAGTCTTATTGTTTTGGTTTTGTATGTGGATGACATGCTGATCGCAGGGAAGTGTATTTCTGATGTGGATGCCTTGAAACATAGGCTACATGAGACCTTTTCCATGAAGGATCTTGGGGATGCCAGTCATATTTTGGGTATGCGGATCACTCGTGATCGTTCTCGCAAGATGATCTTTCTTAGTCAGAAAGAGTACATTGACAGGGTGCTTGAGCGTTTTCATATGGAAGGGGGGAAGGCCATTAGTACCCCGTTGCCTCCATATGTAAAACTCAGCCATGATGACTGCCCTCAGACAGATTTGGAGACTACAGAGATGTCTCAGATTCCCTATGCGTCAGCTGTTGGTTCCTTGATGTATGCCATGGTGGCTACGTGTCCAGATCTTGCTCATGCAGTTGGTGTGGTTAGCAGGTACATGTCTAACCCGGGCAAGCGTCATTGGGATGCAGTGAGAGGTATTCTCAGATACTTGAGAGGTACTTCAGAGTTGTCCCTATGTTATGGTGAGAAGGATATGTATGTTTACGGATATACAAATTCAGACTATGCAGGGTCAGTGGACTCGAGGAAGTCTACTAGCGGCTATGTGTTCACAGTTGCAGGTGGACCGGTTTCGTGGGCATCACGTTTACAGCCATGCGTTGCTTTGAGCACTATAGAGGCTGAATATATGGCTGCCACTGAGGCTGCCAAGGAGGCCGTATGGCTCTCACGACTAGTGGGAGATCTTGGTATGGCTGGTGATGCTCCGATTCTACATTGTGATAGCCAGAGTGCCATAGCATTGGCACGGAATCCTATCTTCCATGCGAAGAAAAAGCACATTGAGGTGAGGTATCACTTCATACGAGAGGTGCTAGAGGACAAGCGCATAGAGCTTGTCAAGGTACACACTGACGATAACCCTGCTGATCTACTCACGAAGTCGTTAGCCTCACAGCGGTTTGCACACTGTAGATCGCTGATGGGTATGGCTTGACTTCTTTTGCTCACAAAAGCTAAATAATTTCAAAGAGGGAGGAAAGAGTATCTCTTTTCTCACCTATGATGGCACCTTTAATGCTACCAACAAAGTATTGGCCTTCATCCAACAATTTGATGCGGCCTTTGGAGACAAGGGCTTCACGGAGTCCTCCAAGCTACACCATGTAGCTATGCACTTCCAAAAATTGGCTCGTCAATGGTGGGCTAGCCTTCCTATCAACGGCAAAGCCCCAAAGACATGGAAAACTCTATGAGTTTCCATCATGAAGCAATTCCTTGCAAGTGATGCAAAGGACAAAGTTCTTACCAAATGGTGAAGTTTAAAGCTTCTCTCTCATGAGTCTATCCATAAATATGTGGACAAGTTTTGGGATTTATATCTCAAGACTATTGTCTTTCAAAAGATAGACTTTGCCGTGCAAAAAGAAACAATTCTGTGCGGGATTACCCAAAGAGATGGCCGAGTATGTCAACTGTCAACGGCCTGGTTCTATCACCAAGGTAATCCACCACACCATAGTTGCTTCGTGCATCAATTTCGAACAAGGGGCTAGATGGAATTTCAAGCCCGAGGAAAATAAAAACAAAAGTGATGCCAAGAGGAAAACCAATGCCCAAAATTTTTACCAAGGCTATTCCAACAACAACAATAATGGGTCCAAGGAGAAGGGAGTTTACAAAGGTAAATATAAACTCTCTCCTAAAGAGCTAGAAGTTTTTTTTTTTTTTTTGTAAGGACCACAAATGTTTTAAGTGTGGGGAGTAAGGCCATGGTTATCGTCCTTGCCCCAAGAGAATTGCCCGCAATGCCTAGAGTCTCTATGTTTGAAGCTCTAAAAGAGGATGCTCATTGCCAATGATTTCTCCTTTCCTATGCTTGGGGAAAGATGCAAGAGTATGATTCTTTTATTTTGTTTGACCTTGGTTCAACTCACAACTTCATATCCACGGAGCTGACCACTAAGCTAGGCATACAAGCCCACAAGATGGGAGATACATTGAAAGCCAATGGAGCTAGATCAAGGGACAAGACGTCTGAGTTACTTCCTTAATTGGAAAATTAAGGCTTCATGTCCAAATCTATGTGGACAAAAAGGATTTCTTCATCTTCCCTCTCAAACATGAGAATGTTATCGTTGGGGCACCATGGTTTAACCACATGGCTTCCAACATGAAGTTTTCTGAAAGGAGAATCTACTTCACCTACAGGGAAAAGAGATGTACATAGATGCTAATGAGTCGGGGAACACCATATCCTTGCAATAAAGGGAATCAAGAGGAATTAGAGTTGTCTAATTTTGTAAATGGATCCCAAGATGTTTTCATTGATGACATCCCTAGTGAGCTACCTCTAAAATGAGGGATGATGACCATGCAATTGAGCTCCTATCAAGAAGCTCACTGCCTAACAAGCCTTGTTATCAAGTTTCACAAGCTCAACAAGAGGAGATCATGAGGCAAGTGCATGAATTGGTGGAAAAAGGGATGGTGAGGTCTAGCTCCTCTCCATTTTGTTCACCATTTCTTTTAGTGCAAAAGAAAGACGACACATAACACATGTGTGTCGACTATAGAGCACTAAATAAAATTACTATGAAAAATAGATTTCTCGTGCCACGCATAGAAGATCTATTTGATAATTTACAAAGTTTTGGCCTGAAAAATGCTCCAGATGCATTCAAACTCATGATGGACAAAAATCTTCAGGCCACTCAAATTCTCTTGAGGAGTACAAGCGACACCTCCAGGTAATCTTTCAAGTTGTGAGAGAGAATAAGCTTTTAATTAATCAAAAGAAAAGTGAATTTCTCCTATAAGAGATTCAATAGTTAAGTCACATTATCTCTACGGATGGCATCCATATGGATCCAACAAAGTTAGAGATAATAAGAGGATGGCCTAATCCAAGGAATCTACAGGAGGTACAAAGCTTTATAGATATGTGTGCATACTATAGATGCTTTATTAGAAGAAAAAAAATCTCACTAGTAGCAGGTCTATTACATGACTTAACATAAAAAGAACATTAAGTATTCATGGACTGCAAAGTGAAAGAAGCCTTTAAAGAAGCTTAAGGAGAATCTTATTTCTCAACGTATGCTCACACTACTAGATCTCTCAAAGCCATTTGAGGTCCAATGTGATGCTAGTGGTAATTTCCTTGGAGGTATTTTGCTTCAAGAAGGGCATGCCATAGCATATGAGAGTCGAAGACTCAACTTCAATAAGTGAGCATTTGGCAAATACGAAAAAGAGCTACTAGCCATTCTATATGCCCTGAACACATGGAAACACTATCTCTTGGGGACTCCATTCATCCTACGAATGGATCACAAAGCCTCAATAACTTCATGACGCAAAACAAACTCTCCGACAAACAAATGAGGTGGGAAAATTTTCTTTTGCAATTTAAATTTCATATCGCTCACATTGTTGGCAAGCACAATCAAGTGGTCCATGCACTTTCACAACGACCAAGGGTAAATGTGGTGTCTATAGCAACTCACAATGATCTATCTTTTATGATAGATGAGTATGCTATTGACCAAGACTTTAAGTATGTAATTACAGCCTTTGCAATAGGGAAGAAACAAGAACCATTCACCTTGAAGGATGGTTATCTTCCAAACGGCAATAGGCTATGTGTTAATCACCCATACAATAAGAAAGTCATGTATGAATCCCATACTTCTCCTTATGCGGGGCAAAGAGGGATTCCATAGTCTACTCTTCGAGAAGTAGAAATGTATTTTTGTTGGTCTACCATGAATAGTAAACATACAAGAGTATGTTTCAAAAATGCATGGTATACCAAAAGTTGAAAATTGATCGAGGGAAGCAACTTGGATTGTTTCAGCAGGCTTAACAAGAAAACACACTCTATGCTTGTCAAAAGACTATTAAGGCACATCAAATGGCAACCCTCTTCAGATCTCAAATTTTCAAACATCATGGATTTCCAACATCCATAGTGTCGGACAAAGATCCTAGAATGACCAGTAAGTTCTAGAAGGGTCTCTTTGAGAATCTAGGAAGTAGATAAATTTCTCTTTCGGCCTATCATCCACAAATGGATGACCAAAGTGAAATAACTAATCTAATGATTCTTGAATCTACTAAAAGCCTATGTCATGGAAGTGGATCAACATTCTCAATGATAGAAGTACCTACCTCTTATAGAGTATACATACAATGACATTGTACATACTTCTATGGGGAAAGCACCTTTCGAGGTTAAAGAGGGAAGATCCAAAAGTCCCCTACTACTTCAATTACAGGGGAAGATCTTCGCTGCTGATGAATATAGCTGAGACCTACAAGAATCTTTTCCAAAGATTAAAGGGGTTATATCCATCTTACAGGAAAGGCAAAAAGGGTTGCTGCTAATAAGCACAAAAGAGCCTCAGCCTTTAAGGAAAATGACTGGGTCTTGCTAAAGTTTCTCAAGGCTCATCTGAGGCATACTACGGGCAAGAGTCCTACGGACCACCAAGAGTATGATGCTAAACTACCAAAAAGATACTATGATCCTTAAAATTCTTAATCCAGTCAATGATATGGCTTATCAATTGAAGCTGTCCAACCATTGGCTCATGCACCATGTTTTCCATGAGAACCTACATAAACCTTACAAAGGAGCTCCATCAAAAGAAGCAATCATTGTTGTAGACCCTCCAAAAAGCGAAGATCAAGAAGAAGTACTTCAACATGAGTCCATCCTATGACATGAAGACAAGGTATTAAGAAACGGTAAGATTATTTGACGATATCTTATTAAGTTTAAGAATTATTCTTTTAAAGATGCTAGATGGATGCAAAGAACCTAGCTTAAGGATAATATGAACCTTGTCAATGCTTACAATGTTTCACTAGAGTAAGCATATGCAAATGCATTTTAAATGAACAATGTTTTTGTCTTATAAGACTAGTTCTCTTTTTATTGTGCACAAATTAAAATAGTATGCATGCTTAGAATCATGTTTCTGGTGACGACATCTCCCAAACACCAAGTAGAATTTGTCACTCTACTTTGGAAGTATGATATGGACAAAAGAGCAGACATGCTTGTGCGGCAGCTACGTCTCCCAAGAACCAAATGGATTAGTCATCCATCTTGGAATGATGTCTAAGGGTAAAAAGGGATCCTCTACCCGCTAAGTATCATGGCTCTAATGACTAGGCTTTATCTTATCTACCTCATAGTCGAGGATGGCTATGATTTCAAGAGAGAGGTAATGTCATAAAGTATAATATCTAACTTTACCAAATGATTTTCTCATATTAAACTGGTCATTTAATGTGGGAGAATAAACGGAAACAAGCTCAATAGGGGTCCAAAAGGAGATGGTCTATCAAAGAGCAATGTGCAATAAGTGCTTCTAGGCTTACCTCAGCAAGGGACCAAGAGGAGAGATGGTTACATCTCAATAAGGGTCTAAAAGGAGGTAGTCTATTAAGAGAAATGTGCATCTAATGGAGCTTAAAAGACCTTAGGATTAGCTTCATTAAATACCTCCAATGGTTAGTGTTAAAAGTCCTCTGACCTTAAGCAAACTAGGGCTGAGCTTGAGGTGGGAACCCGACCTAAACTTAAGCAAGCTAGGGTTATGCTTGAGGTGGGAACCCGACCTAAACGTAAGAAAGCTAGGGCTGTGCTTGAGGTGTGAACCCGACCTCCCTGGGGATTCACCATGGAAAACTTACCGCACCACGTAAGTGCAAGAGAGGGGGGTTTTTTTACAAGTTACATAAGCGTATAAGTTAGGAGCAGACCCCCAATAATTTATCTCCCAAGCTTAAAAATAAGGGGGAGGGGGGGGGGAGTGAGAAAAGGAAAAAATGAGAGGAAGTTTTTGTGTTTCAAAATTATGGCTTCCCAAAAGAGTCTACCCTTGAATTTTTTAGTCAATAGCTACAAAGATCCATGCAAGAACTAACACTGCTTTGTAACAACTGCTTGTTTTGTGACCGTAGTTCATTTGTTGAGGGATGAAATCTATAAACAGTTTGTATAGATGCAAATTTCCAGGAAGAGCCTAGTACAACTTTATGACCATGTTTTTTGAGATGGGGTAGAATTGGACGAGTAGCTAGAGTGCAAGTTGAGCGGGTACATAGTTTGAAAGTTAAGTTAAGACACATTGAGGGTACATTTATTTATCAACGTAAGTGGTTCCTTAGTACGTTGCCAGTCACTATGCTACTCGCTCTTTGACTAGTTTTACTAAGTTAGATCATGTGAGACCTGAATTTTATATGTAAGATAGGAATATGATAATTTCTTGCATTGATTGTTGTATAAGCGTAGAAAGGGGGGTCATATTCCCTAATATGAGTCGTATATAGGGGTTTTAGCAAAGTTGTTCGCTCGCAGGTGGCATCCCGGTTTTATGTAGAGTGAATCCCCCGGGCCCGACCTAAACTTAAACAAGCTAGAGTTGTGCTTGAGGTGGGAACCTGACCTAAACTTAAACAAGCTAGGGTTGTGCTTAAGGTGAGAACTCCACCTAAGGTGCTTGTCATGCTTGATGACTAAGGTACTTGAGGTACTTGTCACATTTAATGAGGAAGTTTCTTGAGAAGCTTCCTATGCATGGGGGGTAAGATTCTTGAGTCAAAAAGAGAACCTACACACTTAATGAAGAAGTTGCTTGAGAAACTTATTATGCATAAAAATCTCAAAGTTAGGGAAATTCTAAAAGAGCACATGGGACACCTGTCAGACTAAGCTTAACCACATGGTGTGCTTGAATGCTATTGTTTGGGTTAATGAGGGGTCCAATGAGCTTCTACTTCCATCTAACAAATATCTAGATATTTTCAAGCTCTCTCTCTCTCTCTAAGGGTTAAGGAGGACACTTGTCAAAAGACTACCATGAAGGGGGTCCTAGGGGGACATACTCCACACACACACACACTCATTTGGTAGGCCATTCTCACTTGGTGAAAGTTGAGGAACACCACCTCCTTCTCCAAGCTTGTGAGAAGTGAGAGCCTACATCAACACTCTTGGCTATGGAATGCAAATCCAACCGAGAGCGATGCTTCAATGCTTAAGCTTTCCATATTCTCCATCTCCATTACTATGCTATTATGTATGCTAGAAAGAAGAGTAATGATAAGTGAGGAACTATTTCTTTCTCCTATGGAAAGTTTCTCCTTCCTCTTCCCTACCCTCATTCCCCGCTAGCTCTCTCCACCTTTGAAGGTGTTTGAGGCCTTGGGACTGAGGCTTGGGGTAGTTAATGATTTCTACAAGTTTATGTTATGTTTGTGATGCATGAAGCTTTCCATCTTCATTGCATCACGTAGGTCACAAGGAACACAAAGATTGTATTGTACCAAGTCTCTCTTGATACGAGAAACTATAATACAAATGCCTATTGGAGGAGGGACCGGCTCCATATGAATCCGGTCCTCAACTATTGTCATGTTCTCTGAACTCTCTCTCTTGCAAAAGTATTGTTCATGCCAAGTTAACTAAGTACCATCTTTATGTTGCTACCATCAATTAAGTTCACCCACTATGCTCACAAAGTCACTCTCTCAAAAGTGCTTCACCTAATTTCCTCATTTTGCGACTCTCAAAGTTCATAGGCCATTTCCATTACATGAGGACATTTCTTCAACCCATACAAAGCTTTGTTACATTTTCACACCTTATCCTCTTGGCGTTTCTTCACAAAACCGTGATGCTATGTTACATAAACTTCCTTAAATATGTCACCATTCAAGAAAGCAGTAACAATGTTTGACTGATGTACATTCCAACCAAAATGAGTTGCCAATGCACATAGACAATGCACAGTAGTCATAGGACAAGTGCGCAAAAAAGTCTCTTCATAATTTATGTCTTTTTGCTGTGCATAACCCTTTGCAACAAGTCGAGTCTTATAGCGATCAATCTCACCATCCGTCTTGCGTTTCAACTTGTAAACCCACTTCGTACCAATGGCCTTTTTGCCAGAAGCCAAATCACATAAAGTCCATGCGTTATTTTCTATAAGTGCATGATATTCTGATTGCATATGGTAGCCATCCTATTTTCTAAAATCTGTGCTTCATCAAAAGATAGAGGTTCCTCAATATCATGTAAGCTAGACACAACCAAATCATAACAATCTGATACATAAGATGCATGGCGAGAACCCGAACGAGTATGACTAGACAAAGGTGCATCCAATTTACTGTCACGCAAAGTATGCACCAGTCATTTAGGCAAACCTCTAGCCTGATCATTCTCGGCCCTTTTCTCATCAAGTACATCATGTACATCTGCATCAATAATAGGCTGATCTGTAACATTTTCAGAAACCCCCATAGGCAAAACATTTTTCTCATTTACATTCAAACTTTTACCACTGAAAAGAGGAAATAAAGTGTCATAAATGTCCTGTGAGCTAACATTACTGTATCTAGTACATGATAGCAAGGGTTGAACAGAATCTTCCACAAACACAAAATACAACCTTCACAAAAATGTTTGACAGGTGCTTCAAGAAGTGGCAAAGAAGCAACCATATCAGATTTCTGCAAATACAACAAACTAGCAAAATTCAGATAACCAAAAAGTACATGCCAAAGTTTTGCATTTGAAATAACCTTTGAATCCACAAATGCATTTTCAAAATTCTGCCCACACTTGTCATACAAAGTGAGATTATACAGCCCACGACATAAGATGCCAGATGCAACAATTTCATCATCAAAACTGAGATCATGTATTGTACATCTGTCGGTGTTGATCTTGGTGACGAAGACATGACAGGCGGCAATGAAGTCGCCACTAGGCAAATATGAGGCTTGGGGACTTCCCAACGCCACCTATCGCTTTGTGTTGGCCTTGGCAAATAGGCGTCGGCACATCCACAGACATTACATTGTTTCGAGTCATGGGCCGAGCTTGTCGGTCCAATGGGAAAAGGGTAAGAGTGATCGCCGATGAGAGGTGCGCTCTAACAGGAACAATCAAGGGTTAGTTGTTAAGCATAGGTGCCCAAGTGTGAATGGGGCGAGCTCATATAAAAGTCAACTAAACCTAAAATTCACTCATTCTCTCATTTGCGCAATTGAAGAGTACTCTTGCTCCATCTCCATCTTCTTCTTCTTCATCTCCTTGTGTGTGTGTGTGTGTGTGTGTGTGTGTGTATGCGTGAGAGAGAGAGAGAGAGAGTGTGTGTGATCGAGCATTGTGACGACGGCACGGCGGCGGCGAAGCGGTTGAGCGCGGTGCAGCGGCGGCTCCTTCTTCTTTGCGGCGAGGAATCCTCCACGACAGCAAGCGTAGAGCGGTGAGTGACACACCATCGCCATCTTAGAGATTTACTAGTTTAGGGTTTTTGAGTGCTTGGAGCCATTTGTGGCTCACACACAGTGTATTGGCAAGTTCCTCGCATCGACACGTGCGACAGACGCGCACACCATGACCTTAGCCGCGACCTCCATGCCTTGGCAGAAGATGTCGTCCATGTTTGACTTGTCATCGCTCAAAGTGCTTGCTTTACATGAAGGCACAGACATGACTCTGGGATGGAGCTTCTGCTTCGTAGTTCAACTGCACGACCAAGAAGGGGAGAGCAAGAGGGATAGAGAGAGAGAGAGAGAGAGAGAGAGAGAGAGAGAGAGAGAGAGAGAGAGAGTCAGTGAGAGAAAAAGAATTACTTATTGCATTACATTAAAATTGTAATGTTATGATCAATTGATCACTTAGACATTGAATTTCGGTGCAGCCAATACAAAATGATGGCTACATTTACAACCTTAACATATATATGTGTGTACATATATATCTGTTTATGCATGTACGTAGACACTAAGTACGGGAGCATAGCACTCAAAGGTTAGACGCTTTCTCTTGGGTATAATCCTTTTTTAATCAGGGTGTTGCGGTCATTGATCCACTCATGCATGGATTATCGCAATGTACCTTTGGTTTTACCACGGTTTGAGACTGCGATGATATCTAAAGAGGTGTAGATGACCTTTGGCACTGCTAGCCGCTACTTAGGTCTACTAGTATGTGTATGTATCTATGTGTTTGTGTGCTAATATATATATCCTCTGAGAGAGAATTATAATGTTACAATCAATTGATCACTTAGACGTTGAATTTAGGTGCAGCCAACACAAAACAATGGCTACATTTACAACCTTAACATATATATGTGTGTACATATATCTGTTTATGCATGTATGGAGACACTAAGTATGGGAGCATAGCATACGAAGGTTAGACGCTTCTTCTTGGGTATAGTCCTTTTTTAATCGTGGCGTTGTGGTCATCGATCCACTCATGCATGGATTACCGCAATGTACCTTTGGTTTTCCCACGGTTGAGACTGCGATGATATCTAAAGAGGTGCAGTTAACCTTTGGCACTACTAGCCTCTACTTAGGTCTACTAGTATGTATATGTATCTACGTGTGTGTGCTAGTATACTTGTGTACGTACTTATAGATGAGTGAGTAGGGTAGAAAGCTTAATCTTATATTGTTCTTTGTAATGTAGATGTCAAACGACAGACCAACTGTTGAGGAGTAGCCAACTGGATCTTCTTTTGGTTGGTTCACATCTCAGGTGGGCTCCCACCCAGGGTGGACATCGCCTGTAGTGGACCCAAGTCTTGAGTTGGTGAGAACAAGCAAAGAAATAAATAATGTTTCTACGTAGTTAACCATAAACCATGAGTGTCATAGGTTATTTTTTGTTATTTGTAGGCATGGCCATCCTACACCTACCCTTCTCAGATTCCTCCACTGGTCCTAGATCCTGACTTACAGCGAACTATCTCTTTACGAGAGAAGTACCTCCGTTCGACGGAAGATTTGTTTGGCCGCTACACTCCGCAGCAGCTTGCGACCTACAGCATTTCTTCGCAGACTACACCATGGGGGAGTCAGGGAGGGACTCCTTACCTACAGAGCCTCGCACCGACGGCACCTCCCTCTACTCTACCTTCCTATCGTCCTACTCCTATTCCATTGCAGGGTCCTACTCTCCTTGCATCGCAGGGTCCTACTTCCATTGCATCATAGTGTCCTACGCCACTCCATTCCACTCCGGCTTCACCAGAACATCGTCGATGGACTTCCTCTGGCAGCACGCGTTGACGCTCGTCTCAGGGCACTGAGCACCGTGAGAGACAAAGCGGCAACGGATCTTGTGGTTTGGCATGTTTTGGTAGTGGTGGGGAAACGGAGTCCCCACTTTTGGAGCGTGCCGCCCCTAACGTAGAGGACGAGGATACTGACGCACCCGTGCCAGACACGCATGGGCGCTACTATAGGGTTGAATATGGCAAGGATGTGGAGTTCTGCACAGCACAGGGCAGGGCATTTCGATGCCATCTACAAATTCTTATACATTCAACGTATAAGAATCATTTATAAAGTTTAGAGACCAACTGTTTGATCATGCATGGTACATTAAGGACGCTCTATTAGCTAGATTTCCAAACGCCCCCGATCAAATATTTTCACAACAATGGTTGGAGGGCTACATAAAGACATTTCTAAAAAAGAAGCAGTCCAATGTGCGGCATGGAGCAGCGAACCAGGTCAGAGATCCAGACAGGAGTTACCGCGGTGGCAACATGGCAGACGTGGAGTGGGAGTGGGCAATTCAAGAGAAGAGCGATCAAGTTGTGAACGGGCTCATCATACAGACAACAACGCAAGGCCCGCGCAAGACAAATAAATATGTAAGATTATTTGAATTATAACGTTGATCGATGATTATAAAGATTGTAGTTGATGATTTGGTATTGTTATTGCTAACTTAGGAAAATGTCACTCTCTCTCGACCAACTAGAGAGATGGTCAAATATTGGGAGAGACATACATAATTTGATACTTGGCGATGGTTTTTCAAAAACAACCAGATCTCTCGCAAGCAATTAGATGCGGCGGTTGGACCACTACAAGAGGTAAGTTTAAACAAGTAATTTTGTATCAATTGTTTTGAGCTGTGGATAAGTGTTTAATTTGGTTTGGGTTTATGTAGAGTCAAAGTGGTCCAACATATGTGCCTCTAGACGATGACGAGGATTAGATTAAAAAATGTTTTATCAAAACTTTCATAAAGTCCCAATGTGGCACAATGTATATACAACTATTTACTTTTTATTGTAACTTTTGTAAATAGTTGACCTTCTACATTTTTTATTGTCAAGGTAAAGTAAATTCAATTTCAGTTCTTTGGTAGTTTTTATACTCTCATAAAAAACAATTGATGTTTTATTGTTTTATGCAGGTCAAAAATAAAGGTGCTCATTTGGGCCACCCAAATTTGGGTGGCCCAAATGAGCACCTTTATTTTTGAATTGACACGTAGCGGTAATAAGCGCGGTAATAACAGCGGCAAAGGTCGCAGTAATAGCAGTGGGTATATTGCCGCGACTATTACCGCGCTTATTGTTGAGAAACCACTACCGCGTTCATAGCCGCGGTTATTGTCGCCCCCGCAAATTTTTCTCTCTCTTTTTTCCATTGTTTTTCCGCGGCAATGTTAGCGGTTATAGACAACTTCTCTTATAGTGTAACTTATTCATGAAATTAATTTTTAGAGTTGTGATTATACTTAGGAAATTTGAAACTATAACCTCTTTTTATTCATTAATTATTACATAAACAAGTTATTTTGGGTTATTGCAAGGGAGGAAAATTTGTAAGGTAGGTTCCATAATTCTAAGAAAATTATCAGAGAAAAGAACATCTTCGTAATTTGTGATATATTTTTTAAAATTAAATAAGTTAATGTGATATTTATTACTATACAAAGTTCTAATTTTAATTGTAACTATAAACAGTAGTAAAATAGCTGAGATAATTCTACGATAAGTATCACAATAGAAAATTAATATTCTTAAGCCATGGAAAGTGTGCCATACATAAATAAGATAATTTGATATTTATTATTACACAAAAAGCCTATTTTTAGTTATAAATTGGATCAAAAAATTTGTAAAATACTTTATACAATTACCTAGGATAATTATTATACAAAAATATAGTATTGTTAAGCTATGATAGTCCTTTCATAATTAAAGGAGCTACTTGATATTTACCAAAAAAAATCTAATTTTAGATGTAAATTGAATGGAAAAATTAGTAAAACACCTTAGATAACTCTAGGATAATTATCAAAGTAGAAATATAGTCGTTTTAATTCATGGTTGCTATGCCATATTTAAATGAGTTAATTTGGTATTTATTATTACAAACAAACTCTACTTTCATTTGTAAAATAAAAGGAAAAATTAATAAAATACCTTAGCTAACTCTATAATAATTATCAATGTAGTAGCTAATCTTATTAAGCTTTAGTAATTATATCATAGTCAATTAAACTTAAAAATAAAAGGTGCTCCTAATGGCTTCAAAAAAAATATAAGGTGTTTATAACTCAAAGATTACTCAAACTCTTTGGTACTTGTACCCCCCCCCCCCCCCCCCCCCCCCCAACTTGCGACCTTCCACCTGCACCTCCCCATCATCTTCTCAGCTACCCTCAATGCCCTGCATTGCCTCTAGACTGGTTGACGACCACCAGCCGTCCCCTCCCCCCTCCTAGCTACGCCATGTGCATACCCCTTCTCCTTCATGTTCTATAGATTTAGGCTACAATATTGTTTGGATGCACATAGTTTTCATTTCCAAGGTTTAGTGTAATCCCACCTTTTCCATAAGGCATTCGATGGTGATTCTGCCTGTGATAGAGAGCACAAGCAAGGAGGTCTTTTCAGAGCAATACAACCCAAGAGAGAGCACAAGAGGATACTTCTGTCATGGCCCTCTTGAAAACATGCAATACAAATCATGAGATCAACTAGGGATGTAGAGCCTACATTGCCTCACATCGTTGTAGGTGACTCAGCCAGTCAAAGATTGCACTTCAATCGATATCTTGTAATGGAATCAAACCAACTGAAACCTACACAATCCTTTGGTACTACCTCATGTTGCCAAGTTCGTAGCGTTTTTGTTTTGATATGCTCTCGCTATTCCTATCGTATGAACCCTCACAGCTACCCCTTTCCAGTAACACATAACTGACACGAAGAAAAGGCACATACAAGCTTGTAATGCCTTTACGACGTCCACTCACACACACACACACACACACAAAAATAACATTCTGAAGCAAGCAACAATACACCATTATTACAAAAGCAGATATAAAACACTTTTCATCTTCCAAGTTCTTTACACGGGACCTTTCAAAACCTTTTAAATTCCATTTTTGTCACATAATATTCCATATTTTCTCAATGTCTTATCGTTTTCTGAAACTGGGGGAACCTACTCAATCTATTAATACAAAAAATATTATAACACAAAAATATATATATATTACAACTTCTTTTCTTTACATCCAACCCTGAAGGAACCACAATACCATGTCCCCTTTTGTGAACCTTTTTATTTTCGATCAGTTTTTTTTGTGATAGGTCTTCATTCTTCTCTAGGCTACTTCTCGTTCACAAGAATTCATTGAAAAAGGAAATGATGAGGAAGAAGTTAATGATCATGTTGAACAGGAAGCTAAAGCAAGGGACATAGTTGCATAAGCGATTCAAGAAGTGTTAGAAGAGAATGCAAGAAAGGTGCAATTGGAAGATTTTTCTAGTAAAGAAGGGAAAACTTTAGAAAAAAATCAGCTTGAAATAACAAAAAAGTTGGTAGAACCTGATGTGGAAATGTCCGGGGCTACCCTCAGGGGAGTTACCAAAGCACTAGGGCCAAAAACGGCTAGAAAAGGGTTGTTTGTTAATCTAAGGATTAAGGAATATTCCATTGACACATATACAAAATCTTCTCCTCTATCTTGGGTCTTGATGGTCCTATTTTGGTGGAGAGTGGCTAAATGTCTTGATCACAAGGCCAAAACTGCTATATTTAGGTGCTTTCAATGAGTAAGCCCATTAAATTTGCGGCCCAAAGTAATGAAGTCTAATCTTTTATTCTATTTTTTATTTCACAAAATCTTTGTCAAAAGATAGAAAATCTTTGTTCGAAGGCTCTAAAAACAAGGCCATTAATGAAAAATCACCTACTTTTTTCAAACGTATACTTTTTTCACCTTCCCTCCATTTTGTGAGAGCTTTGCTTCTTTTTGTCATTGTATTTTTATTTTTCTTCTTTGATCTCTGAGTTTTCATGGCGTCTTCTACACGTCACACTTCACCTAACATAACTTCTTGTGACTTTCATAACATTAGAGAGGATGGCCTTTGGAAACCCATGTCTTTTCGTGTGAATAACTGGGTAACAATGCTTCCTTCATGCAAAGGTGTATGCACAGTGAAGAGAACCAAACAAGATAAAGTAAAAAACCATTGGAAAGGTCGTGTTCTTGCTTTTAAAGTGACCGACAATGGATGTCTAGCTAAGGTTCAACATGTGTACATGGTCAAGGATATGGTGTTACACTTGGATGAACATCCCACACAACATTCTTACTATAAGGAATAAAAAATCTTATATATTTGATACAATGAATTTAACATTCTCTCATTATCCTTTCTCATTTTTTGATTCCATTTTAGATATCTTTCCTTCAACATTTGTGGAGTGGCAGCCTGTGGATAGCCTAAGTGGGACATTCAAAGCAATACATAAGGGGATTGTAGATGTTATGTATGCTGACAAGCCACCTTATTTTTACAAAAACAATGGATTTTTTGTCTATTTTATAGAATAGACAAAAAATCCATTGGAGAGCTACATCAGTTACCCGTTCCCACCATAAGATCACTTGAAGGTGCATCACGAGAGGTGCATATGGAGAACCACATCGTTACCCATTCCCACCATAAGATCATTTGATTGGGAAGCCCTTGATGCATGTATTATATCAGTCTTCAAATCCAAGATCAAAGAAGACATCCGTAAAGCTATGTCTCTGGGTAGGATTTCAAGAAGGATTAAAGTTCAATGGTTCTTGCCTGTACATATCTTTGTGGCATGTTTCAAAACAATGGATTTGCAGAGGACAAAGATGATGTGTCTTAATAGAATAATTTCTATGACTGAATTGGATAATGTACTTGGAGAAGGATGGAGTAACAAAGAAACTTTCCCTATTGGCAATAATATTAGTTTTAGAGTAAGCCCAAATTCTATGTCTATCTCATATTAACTATGTCATCAGTCATTAGTACTGGGCAATGACTATAGGAGATGGAGAAGCAAGTTAGGTGGTTGGGTTCCTCTCGACTCTGAGGAAAATTGTCCAGAGTTTGACCTAAAGGTCATAGTCCATCCACACACTAAGCATAGAAGCCTTATCATAGCAACAAATTGGAGACTGCATGATGTTAGATAAACTCTTGTGTTTCTAAAACATCTCCTGAGTGTAGATTCAAAGTGGATGGAATTGTTGTGTGCACAAGGATGGATAATTCAACCTCTTGCAGCACATGTCTTCCCCTAAAAAGAGTTGTATTTGAGTCACTTGCAAGGACTTGACAAAGCCGGGGTTCAATGTTGTAATCATTGCATTTTGCAAATATACATGTCTTTTCTACCTTGTTGTGATCATAATTAATGTTGGTTTAAATTTACATGACACCATGATACACAGTCAAGAATCAAATAGTTGGTATTAAATTTTGAAGTACAAAATTATGAACCACCAAAGGATGTATGTTCAAATGGACAAAATGAACAAAAGTGTACATAACTTTTGTGGAGTAATCAATCATGAATTCCACTTTTGTTTTTTCTTGGGAGGATCCTCAGAGACCCTTTTCTTTTGTGTTCAAGTGGGAGTGGTCGTTTCAAGAAGGGGTGGTGGTGAGTTAGGTTCCTTGGGGGGTGATGGCTTGGGTTCCTCTGGGCTTGGCATGAGGGACTTGGCAGTGGGTTCTATGGGGGTTGGTGCTTTGGGCTCCTGAGGAATGGTTGGATTGGGTGACTTGGAAAGCTTCTTTGGCAACAAGAATGGTAGTTTTAAAGGTGAGCCAGGTGCCTCCCCCTTACTATTCTTAGTTGAACAACACTTTTGAACCTTGGGTTTCAATGGTGAATGGAATGGGGGGCCCTTTGCATCTGCTTTTCTTTTTGCAGGCCTCTTCTTCTTGGTGAGGATCTTCCTCTTGGTAGGGCTCTTCTTTGCATGGCTCCTCCTTGTATGGATCTTTTTTGTAGGGCTCTTCTTTGCATGACTCTTATTTGTATAGATCCTCTTTGAAGGGATCTTCTTTGCAGGGCTCTTAGTTGTATGGCTCCTCTTTGAAGGGCTCTTTGCATGGCTCTTCTTCTTGTGGTCTGTAATTGGTGCCATAGGAGAGTGTAAATGATTTGGGTTTGTTGATCTTTCCAAAACCATAGAAACAGTCTTCCTCTTCTTGTGATCCCTTTCTTTGCATCCAAACGCTAGGTGGCTCTACCTTTGTTTGGTGGAAAAGGAGACTCTGGGTCATCTATAATTGGTTCCATAGGAGATTCTGGAGCATTTGGGTTTATTGATCTTTCCAAAACCATAGAAACGGCCTTCTCTTTCACCCATGTGACCCAAGACTCTGGATATTCATGCAAGTGTAGAAAATAGAAAAACAAAATGAAGAACATGAGTACATACATAAGCAAGAAGTCAAAACAAATCAATGGCACATGGGATGCACACTTACAGTGAATGTGGTCATTTTGCACCTTGACTCAAGATATCTCCATGCATTGGCAATCACCCTCCATCCACAAGAAGTGGAGCATGTTTATAAAGGCACTTTTTGATTGTAGTACTTGAAAGCTTCTATGTTGTAATCCATATTTGTGGTACTCATACGACCAACGATAAGTTTGGAAGCACTGCAAGAAGACATCAATCAAAAGCTACTAATAGAAAACAAGGGGCCATCAAGCATAGATCATACTTCATACTTACGGTTTACTTCTCCCATGGATACTTGACAGTGAATTCATAAATATAACATCTTTCTCCAAAAGATTGAAGATAATAAGACTCCAATGCCCTCCACAAGAAAATAACAATTAGCTAGGAATACTACAAAATATATAAAATTGTTAGGAGTTAAGACTTATCCTTCAACACAAGGGTATATTATGTAATTGCAGGTCAACATGTTAAATCCTTCAAAAATTTTGGAAAGGCTTTCCTGCTTGTTGAATAGGCACTGTGTCACTAGAGGATCAAGTATGGGTATTTGAACATCCATAGCCTCTGGAAGATCCCTCATAAGACACACCTGAAGTCAAAGAAAATACATCCCCCAAAGGGCCTATACCTGAGATAGATAAAGATCACAGTATCACCGAACTCAATGTTGGGGTTTACAAGTACACTTGTGTCTTGAGGGAATATGTCACAGTACACCTCATCATCCACATACATGGAGACATCACAACCATTTGGCATGTAACTTTTTCATAAAGAAGGGAGTTGGATGCTCTTAAACTTTTTACTTGCTCTATAAGGATAGCATCTTCTGATATCATGTCTTGCTCCCTCTCAACCTCCTTGCTTGCTTTGATATCCTTGGTCTTTCTTGTGTCATACTGATGTGAAATAAATTCAATGACAACCCCTGACTTCTTTTGATGTCTGGCAGGAGGAATATTTAAAATTTGATAGGCCCTAAGATCCTCACTAGGAATTGGCTCTAGAGCATTATCAAACTTGTACCTCAGCCTTGACACAAGCACAAAATATTTACTCATTAGTGTGACCATGTGAGCAATTTAGCTGCAATGTAGCTATCATTCATAAAGTCTATTAATAAATTCTCAGTGGACTCTTGAAGGTAGATCAAGGCTTGAGATTTCCATCTTACTGAAACGAAAGTTTTTATTTACCATCCTGCACGACGTGATAAGCCATACTCACAAACTCTACCTCACTGTCGTATCATGCCATTTGGTTTTGAAGTCAAGGACGTGTAGTCTTTCAATACCTCTTGTTACCATCTTTTCAAACCAAAAGATGAGTCTCATTATACTGAAGGTCGAGAGGAGATATTTTAGAGGATATCCCAAGCGAGAAGCTTTTGGTTGTTGCCATGGATGGTGGTGACATGGAAGTATACGCAAAAGCATATGAAATATTCAATCCTATTTTTGATCTTGCATTTATGTTAGACAAACTGAAGGACATTTTGTCAGAGGAAGTCCAAGAGTTTGAAGAGGCAGTTGAGGGTAAGTGTTTTATATTGGATGGCAAGACTTATTGTCATCTAGCTAAATTTACTACCAATTCAAATACAAAGAAGTTTGGAGATATTGAATGTAATATGTATGATTAATGTGTAATTGAGATAACCTAGAACTATATCCTAGTAAGCCATCAACCCCCATCTCCAAAAAAATTCATCAAATCATGAGATGTGTGAAAAGATAAATACCTTCTAGTGCTAGGATCCAGTGGATACAAGATCCCATTTGTCCATAGATCAATGTGTTTCTTCCGCTCATTGTGAAGTTGTTGTGCTACATTTGCATTTGTAACTAGTCTTTGATAGACACTCCATGTAGTAGCATCACTAATGGAAGATGTATTACTCATTGTAAGTAGTGAAGAGCACACATAAAGTATAATAGAGATAACCTAGTAAGAGAGCTGCTAGCATTAGAAAAGATGAGAGAAAGCTCATGAAAGGTCATAAGAGAGTAAGAGTAAAATCAGAGGGATTGAGTCATTCAAAAGTGGAAATAGCTATTTGCCACCAAGCCAAGTAAATGGGAACAAAGTTCAAGGTGAGCCGCAAAGGAATGGGTTGAAAATGATATCTTTTTTAATATTTAGAGATATGTATCTAGACATGCTTTGAATAGCATAGATATGCTTTAAATAACCAAAATGGCCAAATTTGGACCCGTTTTGATCATCAGTGGCTCTGCTAATTAGTAAGTTAACCAATTCCTTACACAACTCTTTTCGAGTATAATTTGGCCCTAATCGTCAGCTATTGACATGATTGATTAGAATAGTGTTTTTAAACACTAAGCCGTCATTTTTGTCAAGGGTAACTTAGAGTAATTCTCACATATGACTACACCTGGATTTGGTTCCATACACTGCAATCCATGTAGAACTACTTATCCCTAATTTGATAGGTCAGAGATGTGTGCATATGAGTCAAAAGTTTTTTTTTCAAAAGATGTAACATTTAATGGTCTAGTAACTTGTGTGTAGCAAAAAATATCATGAACATAGTGAGCATTTCATTAGAATAGCTTCCTAATGAGAATAACAAGAGTGCTTGGGTGGAGAGAGCAACAAAAAGCATAATACCTAGTTAAATAGCATGAACAATACTTCAAAAGAGAGAGAAATTAAGCAATTGACAACAGTTGAGGACCGGATTTGCATGGAGCCGGTCCCCCCTCCAAAAGGATTTGTATTATGGTTTCTCCCATCAAGAGAGACATTTTACAATACAATTCTTTGTGTTCCTTCAATACTAGCTAGTGCAATGAAAATGGAAACTTCATGCACTAAGCAAAACACTTATCAAACACAACATCAATTCCCTCATGGTCTCAAACCCAAGACCTCACACACCTTTGAAGATGGTGAGAGCTAGCGGGGTATGAGAGTAGATTGAGAGGAAGACGGAGTATTCTTACAAGAAAGATGTACATATCCTCACATAATCACTCATATTAGCATATCTGAGCTTAGTAATTAGCATGGTAGAGGAGATGAGCATGCATTGAAGCTTGGCTCTTGGTTGGATTTTCATCACAAAGCCAAGAGTTGTTGATGTAGGCCTCCCTTCTCACAAGCTTGGAGTAGGTGGTAAGCTTTCCATTAAAGCTTGATAAGGAGAGAGAGTCTTCTTTGCTTCACACATGAGATTGTGTGAGTGTGTGTGTGATAATGCCTTTCAAAAATCAGCCCCCTCTCTCTCTTGGTCGACCCCCCTTGCTAAATGCTCATGCTATAGCCCTATTGGACCTCCCCAGGCTAGCCAATGGAAATTAAGCAACATAAGTGATAGCCTTCTGACATGTGTCCCCCTTTACCCTTTTGTGAGAACTATAGGTAATTAATAAATGCAACTAAACTCTCATTGGAGCCCTTTGCCTCCTGGCCAATAGGAATTAGGCAAGCCATTGGGCTGTTGAATGCTCATTGCCCCTTGGGAGACTGTCCAATAGTCTTCTAGAGAGCTTAATTATTATTGGTTCTTTTATTAAGTGTTTTAAATTAATTAAACTAGATTTACTGTAGCCTAATTCTCATTGGTCGACATCCATGGCCATCCAATAGGAATTGAGTACACGTTGTGGGCATATGGCCTAGGGAGCTGACATGTTTCCCTCTTTCCCCTTGGGTACAAATGAAGCTCGTGAGTGAGCGTGGGTGTTTCTCTCTCATCCCCTACTTCTTGGGCTCTCCCCCTCCTATGTAGTGCTTGACAAAGACTTTTTGGGACACACTCAAAGCATCCAATTCCCCTAATGTTTGACCTTTGGACACAACCTTTAAATTTTGGAACCTTAGCATTTTGGAAGTCTTAATGGGCTGAACCTTAGGGTCTAGCTCTTTTGCAGATGGCTCCCCCTTTGGATCCCTATTTTCCGTACTTTGGATCCCTATTGTGGCCGGTCTGCTAGCTTAACCAATATTCTAGCTTTTTCTCCCCTGGAACTTCCCCATATTAAATGATCAATTTAGCATGAGAAAAATCATTTGGGAGAATTAGATATTGATTATTAAGACATTACCTCTCTCTGAAATCATAGTCGTCCTTGACTATCAGGTAGAGAAGATAAAGCATATTCATTAGTCCTTTTGTAGCGGATAGAGGATCCCTATGTTACCCTACGACATCGTTCCAGAATGGATGACTAATCCATTTGGTGCTTGAGAACCTAAGCTTCCGCAAGCACGTCTACACGTTAGTCCTATCAGTCTTCCATAGTAGAGTGACAAGCTATACTTGGTGTTTAGGAGACGTCGTCTACGCAAACTTGATCTAAGCATGCATACTACTTCATTTTTGTGAACAATAAAGAAAAAGAGAGTCTTATAAGACAAAAACTTTGTTCATTTTAAAAATTTGTACATTTGCTTTCTCTAGGGAAGCATTGAAAGCATTGACAAGGTTTAGGTTATCTTCAAAAGGATAATTCTTAAACTTAATAAGATATCGTCGGATAGTCTTACTACTTCTTAGTACCTTGTCTTCATGTCAGAGAATGGACTCGGGCTGCAGCACCTCTTCTTGGTCCTCGATCTCCGGTGGGTCTTCAATAGTTGGTTCTTGAGGTGGCTCTCCTTTGTAAGGCTTTAGTACTCCATCTTTGGGTGATTTGCCCTTATAAGTTTTTTAAAGGCTCACATGAAAGGTATTATTAATGATCCAAGTGCGGTAAAGCTTATAAGCCAATTCATTTATTGGCTTAAGGATTTAAAATGGGACATAATATACTTTTGCTAGCTTAGCATAATATTTTTGATGATCAGTTAAGCATCCTTGTTTCCCCTTGCCTGTGGTATGGCTTACGCGTGCTTTGGGAAACCTAAGCAATACCCAATCATTATTTTGAAGGGAAAGGCTCTTCTGTGCTTATCAAGTGCAACCTTTTTTGTGTCCAAAGTTGAAAGCTCCACGCAAAATTGGAAGTTTCTCGTGATGATTCTATGATTTTATTGTAGTTACTCCTCTTCTTAATCTATTCAAAACTCAAGATTTAAGCGTCCAAATTGCATTTTAAGCATACGAGAAGTATTATGACAACATTGCTAAGCTATTGAGTGCATTTTGAACCAAAACAAACTAGGTAAAAATAGCACTATAGATAATAATCGTTTTTTTTTGCAAGTGGTTGAAATGTGGATTTGAGAACCTAAGCATGTGTGTTTATGCTCTGTCTACCCTACACTTAAGTTAAGTGAATCTTGGACTTCATTTTGAGAACCTAAGCATGTGTGTTTATGCTCTGTCTACCCTACACTTAAGTTAAGTGAATCTTGGACTTCATTTTCTTGGTGAATCGTCAAGGTTTGCTTGCGGATGTTATGACTAGTTTTTGCTATCTGACATATGTTGAGTATTGTATTGAGTAGATAAAGATTGAGTGTGTTTTCCAAGATATTGATAGCCTCTTGTAGCCTCCTTAATTTCAAGGGAAGCATAGAGAGAGAGAGAGAGAGAGAGAGAGAGAGAGAGAGAGAGAGAGAGAGAGAGAGAGAGATAAGATGTTTTGCACTAAAGAGGGTGATAGAGAGGGAGAGAAATAGCTCAAGAGTGGAGAAATGTAATGTGTGAGGTGGAAGTAGAAGTGAAAAATGGCAAGTGTAGAGGCAATCTACAAGTGGCATATTGAAAACGCCATCTCTGTGACAAGCATCGCTTTAGACACGAGGTCGACTCTGTCATACTACCAAGCAATGTTGGAGGGCGTTTTTAAGTGCTGCTAATTAAAGATCTTCAAGTCGGCATGGTTGCACAGCACCAATTGCAATCAAATTCCCTCTTCTGTTGGCATATCAGTACGTCGCAAAAAGGAGTTGAGCCCTAGGAGTTGCAGTCTACGATTACAGCAGACCCAGGCCGGCATACTGCTGACTGTGTCAAGCCTGCACAAGCAAAGCGTTCCAAAACGCTGCTTTGAGGTCTCGGCCATCAATAGATTCTCGAAACACCCTTGGACTGTAGACAATAGCATCTCTACACAGAGAATTTGACTTTTTTTAAATTTGAATTCACATCTTTTTTTTAAAAAAGCAGCCATTATTTTTGAACCATGCTCCTTAGAGCGTCTTCACACCCCGGTACTCGATTTGCAGAACATAAGGTCAAAGCTCGAAAGATTTAAGACACTATTTGAGCAGCTCTCGAGTTGCAAAACTTCATCAAGTTTTTTGAGGCCTTCCTGCATACTACATATTACAAAAACGCCGTCTACGGTGTTAGTATCCAATAACAACATAGCAACGGTGGAGGCAATTCCAAAGCATTTCAAAATGCTATCACCAAAGGACTTGCACATGGTGGAAGAGTTGCTAGAAGAGGCATCAAGAGGTACTCACTTCAAGCAATTTGTGAAGGTCATGGGAGTGTTGTGGGGACTCTTGCGGCTATGTGGGTATGATGACTACACGTCTTGGTGTGTATGCAAATATTTATCTTGTTCAAGGATTACTACATATCGAAGGTCCCAACAACGAAGATGGATTCTCTTCGACCACTCGGTACATCAACAAAAAGTACAAAAAATTGTTTTTCCCTCAGTGTCATAGATCTGTTATGTTTTGTCAACACGATTATGTTTTCCAGTCAAAGCCTCTTTTACCTTATTTGTTGTCAGTCATGCTACATCAAAAGTTGTACGGGTTATAGACACTGCCACACATAAGTGGTAAGACCTCCCAAAAGTATGTCTTTTCTCAGCCTTTTTTTCCCATCTCTCGTGAGGTTACTGGGTACACCATAAACCCAAGGTTTGGCAGTGAACCAAAAACTCCAATTTTTGGTAGCTACATATTTGGCCTACACCCTAACTGTTCAAGGGGGGGTTACTGATCTAGCACCAGGTTATGGATACACCAGAAATCCTTGGTTGTGAGAGAACCTAAAACTCACGGTTGTCGAGTATACCAAAAAATCGAGGTATCATGAGAAAGGTCTGTCCAATTCAGGTTTGAGGGGGGGGGGGGGGGGGGGGGGGGGGGGGGGATTGTTGGGTTTCCAAGCCCTCACGGATTTCGATGTCAGCCTATGGAAAACTCCCTTTCTGATGCATGCGAGGAGGATCAGTTAAAGTTAAGTGTGCATGGCATTTTTTACTTTATATGTAAGGTTTCTTTCAATAAAAAATATAGCGTTATTTTTTTATGACTGGTGTCGAATCTCTGCTCTCTCTCTCTCTCTCTCTCTCTCTCTCTCTCTCTCTCTCTCTCTCTCTCTCTCTCTCTCGTTCATCTTCTAAGGTAGCGGAAAATCCTCTTGATAGCCTGCCAATGCTTAGACCCTGGGCTATGCATAAATCTGTTGACCTGTGAGACTGCAAATTGAATATCTGCCCTCGTGTTGCATACATAAATGAGGCAGCATACAGCATTTGGTAAAGAGTGACATCAGCAGGATCACCAGCATCATGTAGACTCAATTTCAAACCTGTTTCCATGGGAGTGGCAATAGGTTTGCAATACTCAAGTCCAAACTTACATAGCAATGTCTCTATGTAACTTTTCTAACACAAGGAAATACCACCATCACACTGCTTAAACTGTATACCCAAGTAATGATGCAACATCCCCAAATCTTTCATCTTGAAAGTAGCATTCAAATCAGCCTAAAATTCAGCAATATGTCTCTCATTTGGTCCAGTGATCAGCAAATCATCGACATAAAGAACCACAATGAGAAGTACATCACCCTCATGCTTTACATACAATGTGCTTTCTGTTGGACTGTTACAAAAGCCTCGTTTGACCAAATGAGTGTCAGCTTTCTCATCTAAGCACGAGGAGATTGCTTCAACCCATACAAATCCTTCTTACATCTGCACACTTTGTCCTCTTGTCCTTTTATGAAAAAACCGTGAGGCTGTGTTACATAAACTTCCTCAAATATGTCACCATTCAAGAAAGCAGTAACAATGTCTAATTGATGTACATCCCAACCAAAATGAGCTGCCAATGCACATAGAAAACACACAGTAGTCATACAAAAAGTGGGAGCAAAAGTCTCTTCATAATCTATGCCTTTTTGTTGTGCATACAAGTCGAGCCTTATTGTGATTGATCTCACCATCCGGCTTGCGTTTCAACTTGTAAACCCACTTCGTACCGATGGCCTTTTTTCCAGGAGGCAAATCACATTAAGTCCATGTGTCATTTTCTATAAGTGCATCATATTCTGATTGCATGGTAGCCATCCAATTTTCTGAATTCTGTGCTTCATTAAAAGATAGAGGCTCCTCAACATCATGTAAGCTAGACATAGCCAAAGCATAACAATCTGATGCATAAGATGCATGGCGAGAGCCTGAACGAGTACGACTAGACAAAGATGCATCCAATTTACTATCACGCAAAGTGTGCACCGGCCATTTTGGCATACCTCTAGCCTGCTCATTTTTAGCCCTTTCCTCATCAAGTACATCATGTACATCTGCATCAGTAATAGGCTGATCTGTAACATTTTCAGAAACCCCCATAGGCTGTACATTTGCCTCATTGGAAATTACCTTTGTATTTCCACCACTGAAAAGAGGCAACAAAGTGTCATAAATGTCCTGTGAGCTTACATTACCTTCTCTAGTACATGACAGCAAGGGTTGAATAGAATCTTCCACAAACACTACATCCCGCGAAACCAAAATTTGTTTTGTTTGCAGATGATACAACCTGTAACCTTTGCTTTCAGCACTATAACCAACAAAAATACATTTGACAGCCTTATCATCCAATTTTTTGCGCTGCACTTGTGGCACCAAAGCATATGCCAAACAGCCAAAAACACGCATGTACTCAATAGAAGGCTTTCTATCATGCCATGTTTCATATGGAGTAATAGACTGCAAAGCTTTTGTAGGACACCTGCTATGTATATAAGTGGCACACATGATGTCCTCAAGCCAAAAAGAATGTGGCAAAGCTTGACTTTTGACCATACATTGTGCCATTTCCGTTAGTGACCTGTTTTTCCTCTCAGCAACACCATTTTGCTTAGGTGTATAAGGCACTATACATTGGTGTTTTATCCCATGACTAGCCAGAAATGCATTAAATTCATGAGACATATACTCCCCCCCTCGATCGGAACGGAGGGTGCCCATAGTACATTTCGAGACATTTTCAGCCATAGCCAAAAATTGTTTGAAGCACATAAAAAATTCGGACTTCTCTTTAAGCGGAAATACCCATGCATGCCTGGAGTAATCATCAATGAAAGTCACGAAATATAGGTAATTGCCCAAGGACGGAGTTTGCATGTGCCCACAAACATCACTATGCACAAGCTGCAACCTGCATGTGGCCCGAACTGAACCATCCTTTGGAAATTTAGAACGCTGCATCTTACCCAAAATACAGCCTTCACAAACATGTTTACAGGTGCTTCAGGAGGTGGCAAAGAAGCAACCATATTAGATTTCTGCAAACGCAGCAAACTGGCAAAATTCAGATGACCAAAACGTGCATGCCAAAGTTTTTCATCTGAAATAGCCCTTGAATCTGTAATAGAATTTGCAAAATTTTGTCCACACTTGTCATACAAAGTGATCTTATACAGCCCACAACACAAAAGGCCAGATGCAACAATTTCATCACCAAAACTCAGATCATGAATTGTACATCTGTCATCCATAAATTTGACTACAAGTCCAAGTCTAGCAAGTGCGGATACAGACAAGAGATTCTTTTTGATCCCAGGTACATAAAGTGCATCAACAAGTGTGAAAGAACTACCATTAGCAGCAGTAAGCACAATCTTTCCAACTCCCTGAACCGGATAAGAGGCATTGTTTGGCACAAGTGACTGAATTCTCATGAGGGACAAACTCGAGAGAGGTGAACAATTCACGATGTGAGGTAATGTGCTTTGTAGCACCACTGTCAAAATACCACACATGTGAATCTGTAGCAACTGACAAGCATGCATCATGGATAGCACGATTGTAAGTGCACTCTGCGCTAAAAGCCCATTCTGCATCGACATCAGCATCACAATCTCCTTTCACAAAAGACTCAACAATGGCTGCATTTGTAGTGGAACCAGCATTTGCAGTGGAACCACCCTCTTTCTTCTTAACCTCTTTGGCCTTCAACTTAGGACACGACTTGATCAAGTGATCATTAGCTTTACAATAATGGCAACGCATTTTCTTTTTTCCCTTATCACCAGAATTGCAAGACAAAGTGTTTCCGGGAGAAGCATTAGAAACAGAATTTTTGCCACTCGCAGTAGAGCCATAAGAAGTGGCTACATTGATGTTACCACCCTTTCTTTGAGAAGCAATAAAAGCCTGTTCAACTGCACACAATCTAGTCCTATTTTTTTCTGGAAAGTGACTCTTGCAACAGCAATGTGCATAATGCATCAAACTTGACAACTTCAGGATTTCCTTGGGTCATAAGTCTCCAAGTACTAGCAAAAGTCTGGTAAGAATCTGGTAAGGCATCAAGAATAGTCTGCACTAGAGAACTTTCTGAAATGACTTCACCTACAGAAATGAGTTGCTCATTGATATCCTTGACACTAGCAAGGAAAGCGTCCATATCATCTTCCTCATGCATAATCTTCGACTCCAGCTCTTTACGCAGCAAAGCAATTTTAGCCTCATTGCAACTTGCATAAGGACTAGCCAAAATATCCCAAGCTTGTTTTACAGATTTTGTTGAATGAATGTGAGGAACAATGGTGCGCTTCACAGACAACGCAATCAATGCATGAGCATGTGCATCCTTTACATCCCAACGAGCTTGTTCTCCCATAGGCAAAACAACTCTAATAGCAGCAATCCTTGCAGCAAGACCTGCAACATCCTCAACATCACCTACATCCTCAGAACCAGGACATACATCAATGCCCTGCACAATATTCCAGACGCCCTTTGACACAAGAACATGAAGCATCATATAAGCCCACATAGGGTAATTGTCCCCATCCAACCTGTCCTTAACAACAAACATCTTGAACACATCTGTGTTGTTGTTGTCAACCATGGTAAATGCTGCACCTGATGTGAAAACTCCTGAAAATAGGAGAAACGAAGTGGGAACAACACATGCTATATAGCACAAACTGTAGAAGACTGTAAGGCACCTGTTATGCAGAAAAAGGCACTGACAGAAATTCTGCACAAAATGACAAAATTGTCTATGCAGACCTGCCTGTAGTGGAAACGAAGGCCGAAATGAGCCCGAATCGAAAATCTGAGCAGACTCAGCTCTACGAGCTGCATCAAAATATTTTTCCACCTGCGAACGCTCGCCAAACCTCACTGTAATTGGAGAAAGTGAGCAGGCGTGTGCTAGAGCAGCTGGCGACTAAGCCCGGGAGGACGTAACCTACTCTGATACCAATTGTTGGAATTAGGGTTGCAGAGAAACGCACACAACTTGAAGAAGATGAAGGAAGCTCAAGGCACACAATAGAGAGTGTATTACTTAGTGAGAAATGGAAAGATGGATAGCCCTAGAGTGATGGGCGTATATACAAGGCACGGGGGAAAAACCTCCTAAAGAGGGAAAAAATGCCCCGGCGGTCCTAGTGTATTCACACACATCACTACCACATGTATATGGTAAGAGTACTTACAAGGTAGTGAGATGGACAAAATATGCCACAACTATTCCATTTTTGCTTTGGTCTTCTAATTTACTTCCAAATGTACACAAAGTATCTTCCAAGGGTGCACACTAAGCTTGGATAAGACACTGGAAAAAAGTAAACTCGGGTACCCAAGTTTACTTTTTTCCAGAGAGATGAAAAACCAAATATGATGCCATAAAAAGAGATGTGGCAACAAAGAAATGTCATGGCGAGGTCATATAGTTTAAATCACTCTCAATAATTTTTAAGAATTGAAAGAAATTGAGATCTACAACCACCAAGAAAATGGCAAATAAAACTTCAAATAAAATCTATTTGAATTGGAATGTGTTCTCTATACACAAGGAGAATTCTCATAGAGGAGGCAAGGACCCTAATCTTGTTACAACCATTATCAAGGCTCAATGTGAAGATTCACTCTTCATTTTCAGAATTTGGATACTCACATGCCACTATTTGACAATAAAAACTATTAGAGTCATCACAAACCTGAGCACCTTGCCCCACAATGCTCTTCTCAGCACCATCAGAGCAATGTTTTTTTGCTAAAGGCAATAATGCATGACATGTAAGACACAAAAATGTACTAGCAGGATCTACAATTAATGTCTTAGTACAACAATGAGTGCATCAAACTCGCGCCCTTCCTTCAAAACGGACTTGATGTCGACCTCGTTGATGCTTTCTCCTTAGTACAGTTGTGTGATGAGGTGGCTTTTGGGTGTTGGTTAGTGGCTATGCTCACATGATTGGGTTGATCAAAATCTTCTTTGGATCTTTCACGATGACCATGACATGTCTATTTGAGATGGGGACACCAATGATCTCAAGGCATCTCTTGCCATTGTCAATTGGTGCATGATTATCTCTTTCTCTTTGCCACTCTTTGAAGGTAGTCCTTCTTGTATGGCTAAAAGGGTTGCCTGGACTTCTTTGAATGTAGTGAGCACCTCTTCCTCTTGCAATTTTTCACCAACATCAATGTCATTAGAGTCACCACACATAATCTCGTGTGCATTGTCCACTATGGGAAAAATGGTATTCAAGTGGGGAAGGTATCGCATGACTATAAGGCAAATGCCATATAAGTGTTTACATTCTGAACCCCAATCTGGACAGCCACAATAGTTGCTTTGTAAGCTCACATAGTACCATATATTTGGAGTAGTCATGCTCCGTATATGAAATTGCAACAACATCTCATACACAACTTGCAAGCTTGTTGGGTCCTCTTTGTATCTTTGCAAGAGCTTCTCCCCTTCTTTCAGTCGATGTGTGTGCGGCTATCACCAAAACATATTTTATGCATATTAGGATAGTTTCTGAGTAAAAAGCAAGGGAAAGTTACAAAACCATACCTATTTCTTTCTTTTTTTTGAAGAATCTCAACAAGGTTCCCCCCATGCGATTGCCAGTCTTAGAGTCTCCCACAAGGGCATGCAATAACTCTACAATTGATCAATTGATACGTGCTTCCAAAAGGGTATACTTTATGTACTGCCAGAATCGCTCTACTAAATTTGTAGTGTCCATGTTTCCGTGGTTGAAAAGCCTTCCAAACTTTGGCCATCGTTTTCTCCACATGCAAGAATCCCCACACCAACCATTTGTGATGTATCAAACTATATTATGGTAGGATGCATATCTTTGAAGCAATAGTTGGTATCTTCCCACAAAGTCTTCCTTTGTTGCACTATGCATGAGATTTGACATCTCCACGTATACATCTCTGCGCATCTCCATGGGAACCTTCCACAGGAGGAATGTACTATCACAAAAAATTCTCGCTATTCACAAAACATGCTATAAGAAAAAGAAATACCTGTGGAAGAAAATTTTCAACCCAAACCATCTTGGTGTGGAACCAACACAACAACACATGGCAAGAAATTTGGGATCGATCATCATTTGCCTCATGCATCCAACAATGTGGATCTTCCTCCACTACATTGAGTAAGGCTTCAAGTTCTTGTTGTGATTTGTCAATAACAAGAGCACTAGGAAGGGTATGTCCCATTTTAGAGAACACTTTACGAAGTGTTAACTCTAAAGCTATAACCTCATGGCGACCACCAACATCTGAGGTGCACAACATGAACCATATTGGAATACCCACACCAAGTTGATTGGGAAGCACAGCCGCAAACAATGTTAGACCAACTGCATTTGTTTTGAAGGTACTATCAATTGCCCACGAGTTATTTTGAGAAAAACGCATAGCTATCTCGAGCATCCATTCATCTTGCAATATTAAGATGAATGGTCTATCTTTGGATCCATGGCATTGGGATTATATGGTTGGATGTACAACACCTACATGTAACAATTTATCATGACATAGTATTTATGGTAAGGATACTCTCATTGGTTTGGATCTTACCTTATGTAGTTTTTGCAAGGCTAAAGCTTCCATATACATTGTTGTCCAATCATCATTACTTACTCTATCTGTAAGAACCATCCACACATGCCATAAATTTTCACATTCTATTACACTCACTAAAGATTTTATTCACACGTAGTTGTTTAGAAGTACCTTGAATGCGAGCTCAATATGACAACATTTGGATCTCCCCTGGGATCATAAAGAATCTGTAGATTGTGCGCTCTAGTATGGAAGCCCTTTCCATTTGGATCTTTTCTTTGGACAATGACAATTGTGAAACATGGTGAGAGATTCCAACATCAAATAAGTCATCCAAGCAACATTTTATGATGCATGGGTGAATTGGCAAATGATAAAGATCACTTCTTGACCCAGGAACATGCCCTTGATGGATTGGATTGACAATAATGAGAACATCGTCGTGTTCCTCTATGAACTCCACTTGTACCTTGAATGTGCAACCACACTTCTTTGATGTTCGTAATCGCTTTATCAATCCACTCCGCTTGGGTGTTCCTCCTCTATGGCATATGTAGTCCACTTTAACTTTGGAATGTGTATGCTTCTTTGACGATCAGGCAATCACTAGCTTGACCTTGTGCTCTATCATTATATGTGTGAGATGCTTGTCCACACTATCTCTATTTGTGTTGATTACGGACATTGCCATCTTATTGAGATCGAAATCATTGCATCGAGTATTTGACATGTGAGGATTCTTTTTAACAATGCATCCACATGATTTTACAAATGGCTTGATGTAAGCTATAGGTATTCCATGGCGGTGAATATCAATAGACCATTTTACCTTGAGAGCTTCGAGCATTGAAGTGACTCCTCGGTGTTTTTCACCACCTTCATTGCAATGAGCATGTTTCCCAATCCTCAATGCAAGCAATCCATAGCTTGGGTTCCAATTTCAAGCAAAGTCCAAGAAAACCATCTTCAACCCTAATATGATTCACTATGTGGGCAAAAACTCTTGATTGAACATCTCACGTTGGCAACTTGGCATGCAAAAAGCTTCAGTTTGTCCAACTAGGATTCATATTGTAAGTGCCACGAGTGAAGTCGAGGGATCGACGACGGAAATTTGATCCGATGTTGATCAAATTTGATGAAGCAAAAAATTAGGGTTACCCTTGCATAGACTGCTCCTCGAACCCTAGACGTTCACTACACAAAGCTCCACCCTATCCAACTGAGCTAGCGCGACTTGCTGAGTAGGGTGTGACCCCGTGTGTATAAAAGTCTTGCCTCCCCCCCCCCCCCTGCCGCGGAGATCCAACATCTCTAATGCCTCGCACCCCATTGATAAAGCATCCACCGTTGTTCCCTCGACTCTGACCCTGCATCACTTATAGACGAGGTCGTTCCACCATGCGTCACGACCCAGGACCACGAGTGCCATTGAGGTGAGTGGCTGGACAAGTAAGTCGCACTATAATTTTTTTTTCCAAGATTTTGTGGCGCTTCAAGCGAAAGACGATGGCATCGTGATAGGTGTTGGAAGTGTTGTAGCCACCACGTGGGATGTAGCTCTAAACAAGTGGTATCACTCGAAAAAGGGGTTATCCCAATCGAATCGTGGCAGCTAGTTGTGAAGGAGGGCTCAACGGCCCGACCCCTCCCGACCCTCCCCCCCCCAAACCCCTCCCGACCCCCTTCACCCAGTTCAAGCATCGTTCACGTTGCAGGAGAGAGTCTCACTAGTGCAGACGACCCTACAAAGACTGCAACTCGCTCTGTCCACTCTGAAATTGTTGTCATCAATTAACAACAATCGAGCAAGACTTTTGTGAACTGCATGTGTGCAAGAAAAGAGTCGAGCAAGGACATTCACTTATGAGCGCAGGTTGAACGCCAAGGGTACATTTGCTCGCCCTATCAAATGGAGGATAAAATTAACAAGACGAGCTCTATCAAATAACAAAAAAATGATTAGGAATGGTGTGACTCTAGTACCATAGAGACGATCCTATAACATAGGCAATGACTAGCTATGGCAAAACGATCGTCGAAGTAGTAGCCAAAGTGAAAAGTGATAGCAAATGCAAAAGTTGGTTAGTAGATGAGTGAGACACTGCACTATAATGAAAAATAAAGCCAACAAGATAAATGAAATCATGACTAAGATAACTAACAGCAAAATGATTAGGAATGATATGACTCACTACCATATAGATGCCAACTATGGCCTAGGTAGCGGCTAGCTAAGGCAAAATGATAGTCGAAGCATTAGCCAAAGTGATGGTAACCGCCACAATGAAATGGGTGCTCCTTTTATAGTTGTTAGCTCTACATTCTCCATCACCCTTCCATCATTGCACTTTGATTGTGCACAAACATATGTTGTCTATCGTATATTAATTGCAACCAATAGTCTTCTTAGATAGCCCTCAATCTTTACACTAACCGCACAAAAGGCTAAGTAAAGGGGTATATCCTCACCTTTTCACTGTACATAGGCATGTGTGAGTTAGGGGATTTTCCCCATATCTCCTTGAAAACCCTCACAACTAGACGAAAGAGAAAAAAAAAAGGCCTCCCTTCTAAAAGTGTCCAACGATATATTTCCTTGTTGCAAACTGCTTGAGTGTATCCACTTAGTTGTCTCTAGGGGTTCTTTGATAAGCAAGCCACCTAATTTGAGTTTGTGTACTTGCATTTTTTTTCTCTTTGAATGCAATCAATAGATATGCTTTAAGAGGGTGGCCAGGCCATACACAGGACATTTAGTATGTTGAACGAACTTAGTACTATAAATTACAATTAGTCTTGATATTTGATTGTGTAACATGAAAAGATACTACCATAAAATTTGATATCTTATTTGTTAGTAAAATATGATCTGAGTTTTCTGAATAACTTTGCAAAAAATTAAAAGAAAGTAAAGAGAGCTTACCTAAGCACTTGTCTTGAAGTTCTTGTGCCCTTAAAATTGTGGTAAACATAATAAAGGTAATAATGCTGAACAAATTTACTGTAGTTAACAACTAGAAAAATATAACAATGAGTCATTTAAAGAGGACAAAAGAAGAAAAATCTTCACAAATTTGTAATTGGAACAAATTTTATATTCTACAAATGAGTTCATGACATTTTATAATCTCAGCTGATGAAAGATACCACAAAAAGATCCTCTAGTGTAGTGTCTCAATAATTATACAAATTGCAAAAAGTGGTCACATACTAAGTATATACTGGTTGTAATTAAAAAGATTAAATCATATTTAATGATATTTTTGGTAAGGTTGTTAGATTGATCAAAAGTTTCTTCAATGTGGTGATGCGTACTCGTGGAAAAAGAATCACAGTGATACTATGATGTGAGTGCACAAGCAAGATTAAACCTACAATTGTCTGCCTTATATTAGCATAGGTGGTTACAATGGGACATTCATACTTAGGCCTTTTTGACCACGTGCCCACACACTCCTCATGTGACCCCTTAGGGAGAAAAATGACGGATGCATTTTTATTTTTATTATTATTATTATATTATAACATGCTTTTTTCCAATTGAATGTAGGAGAATAGTAATAAATCCTAGTGATTCACAACAACTTTGGTAATATATTAGGACATCAATCATGTTTTGATAGAGGAAGCTACACTATTTGCATGTTTGAGTTCGAGCGCAATTGAATGATATGACCAAAGCTTTATCTTGCCCATGTTTTCATTTTCAAAAGTTGGTAGGTCAGGGAGGAGACATGGTAACGACTTTTTTTTTTAAAATTTGGTCGAGCTTAGATTTTATCCCACCATGCCATTGCATTTTTTGAGCATGAAAAGATGTGCACCACCTTGGGCAGATTCATGAGATAATGAGTTAAAGGTAGATGTGTTAGGTCAGCAAGACTAAAGGACTCGTTGGCAAGGTATAGGGATTTTTCCAAGCGATCGTCATAGATATCCAAAACCTTGACAAACTTGATTGAACTTTCTTCCACTACCGTTGTTGGCACCCCTCTCAAAGGATCTATGACCAACTGATCGAAAATGGGATGTCCTGGCGGCGCGTAATGCTACCCTTCCACCTCTATTTATTGCCGCCAATAAGAGCTCTCTTGGTTGCATTGCTCCCATACAAAGAAGCACTTTGTTTCTTGTATTTCTTTGCTACATAGCATGCTATGGCTCTTGATTCTGCAAATCATCAAACGTCATAGAAAATGAAGCCACTTCGAAGCAAGAACCTGACGAATTTCCATACCTCAAACCATATGGAGACCATAAGACTGACCAAAGGAGTGACATCTTCATTTTAAAACACTAAAATAAGTTCAAAGGGCTACAAAGCGAGGAAGGGGGGTTTCTTGTGTTCACCCTTCGTGATATTAAATGGCACCATCTCTAGCAGGGTAGCTAGCCCACACATTCTGCAGGTGGAGCACGGAATGCCATGCAACTTCACGCCATCATCGATCTATTGTGAATTGCCTTCTCAACTTTCGAGTGTGTGTGTGTGTGTGTGTGTGTGTGTGTGTGTGTGTGTGTGTGTGTGTGTGTGTGTGTGTGTGTGTGTGTGTGTGTGTGTGTGTGTGTGTGTGAGAGAGAGAGAGAGAGAGAGAGAGATCATGTCCTTTAGAGAATGGTGCTAAAAAAATATATTGCAAGGAAAAAAGTGCGAGTAGTATTGGGTAGGGTGCAATTTGGAGCCAAAAGGGAGTGGGTGGCAAGGAAGAGAGAAATCAACGACATTTTGGTTGCATGAGGATGGAGCTAGTAGGAGACCAAAAAAGGGTAGCATCTCGTGGTTTGGCAAAAAAGGCTATTACCATATACATGTGGTAGTGATGTGTGTGAACACACTAGAACTGCTGGGGCATTTTCTCCCTCTTTAAGAGGTTTTTTTCCTTGTGCATTGTATATACGCCCATCACTGTAGGGCTATCTATCTTTCCATTGCACACTAAGTAACACACTCTTAGTTGTGTGCCTTGAGCTTCCTTCATCTTCTCTAAGCTGTGTGCATTTCTCTTCAACCCTAATTCCAACAATTGGTATCAGAGCAGGTTGCGTCCTTCCGAGCTTAGTCGCCAGTAGGCAGCTCCAGCACACACCTGCTCATTTTCTCCGATTTTTGTGAGCTTTGGCGAGCGTTCGTAGGTCAACAAAAACATTGGGCTCATTTTGGCCTCTGTTTCCACTACAGGCAGGTGTGTACAGGCAATTTTGTCATTTTGTGCAGAATTTTTATCAGTGTCGTTTTCTACATAACAGGTCCCATACAGCCTACTGCGGGTTGTGCTATATAGCACGTGCTGATCTCACTCAGTTTCTCCTCATTTTGGGCAGTTTTCACATCAAGTGCAGGTATTTACTTAGTGAGCCAAAGGTCCTTTTCTAGATCTTTGAGCTCACAAGTAGCCACTTGGCATGATCATAGCCTTTGCCCACATGATCAAATCGTATGGCCACGCGCTTCAAGTGAAAAGCTTCACGTAAATAAACCAAGTAAAATAAATCCGCATAAAGCCTCTGCACGTAAACAAATTCCAGTACTTCGCAGCCACGTTCGCAGCAGCATCAACGCACAGGCACATCCGCAGCAACCAAGCAGGTTCGTAATTCTGCAGCAGCATCAGCGCAGCAGGCAGTTTGGACGTTTGCAGCCACGTTCGCAACAGCATTAGCACAGTAGACACGTTCGCAGCAACTAGGCAGGCTCGCAATTTTGCACAGCAGCATCAGCGCACCAGGCAGTTTTGCACCAATCAGGCAGATCCGTACCAACACTGCAGCAGTTTCGAGAAATTCAAAAACCATCAGGCAGGTTCGCAAGCAATTATGCCTTTTTCATGGGGGGGAGAAAGAGAGAGAGAGAGAGAGAGAGAGAGAGAGAGAGAGAGAGAGAGAGAGAGAGAGAGAGAGAGAGAGAGAGAGAGAGAGAGAGAGAGAGAGAGAGAGAGAGAAATCGTTAAAATCTGGGCTCTGGGCCTTTGTAAAAGTCGTTATTAGTAGTTAGGAGAGAGAGAGAGAGAGAGAGAGAGAGAGAGAGAGAGAGGAATATGCCACTCGATCATCGATCCATATCTTATATCCTCTGTTTCAATAGCACTAGAACAGAACTGTGCCATGAGAGAGAGAGAGAGAGAGAGAGAGAGAGAGAGAGAGAGAGGGGGGGGGGGACAGAGAGGAGAGATAGGAATATGCCTACTGAACATCGATTCAAATGTGAAACCATTGCATCAAGTTGACATGCATCCAAAATTCTACGAAAATCGTAAAACCAACATAGATGGAGTAAATTATGTCAAAACGAGCCTCACCTTTCACATACTTGACATATTGTCCATCATGGGAGGGCGCAGTTTCAAAAGGTAAGGTGGACGTAGGTGGGTCTGGCTCGTGGAAACAAAGGGCGATTCCAACATGCCGATGAGCCGAATGATGACACTGTCTTGTTTTTCCTTGCATGCCCTGTATTATGCTGATGCATATTTTGTGTCCTACAGAGAGAACATATACTAACGACACTAGACATTTGGATTGCGCAAGCGTATCTCTAGCTGGACTACATTGCAAGGTTCGTTATCTCCATCCAACTCCCCATGACTACGCGTTTGCTTGGCGCAACACATAAACGCTACGGGGTAGGGCACGGCTTCTGTTTCTTATAACTTTTGGAGAGACCACAGTGCCAACTCTCCACCATACTTTTGTATGGCACTTCTGCATGCCATGCACTGTATACTTAGCATCTTCAATTTATGGCGCTTCACTGTAGGATGAAATGTTTAACTATTCACATTCTTTTCTTGTAGCTTGAGCCAAAGATCGGCGTGTAGCTTGGACAATCCGAAAACATCTGTACCACATTACAGGTCAGTGAAGTACTTCATTTCAAATTGCAATTCATTGATGCTTTATCGACTTGCCTGCTTTAGAATTTTGCAACTTTCTTCCTTCAGTTTGCTTTACTTGCATACTGCTTTCATAACTATACAATCGATGTCGACCAACATCTATATATATTAATTATACATATAACTATTTGAGTAGTAAACACATATAGTATATTGCAATCGTAAATCCACTCTTTGCATCTTAACTTTTCACCTAAATAGTTGATGCCATACTGTATTTGTCCTCATTTCCACAATACTAGGTATCAATATGAAGTTCTCAAGGCTTGCAAGGTTAAAGTCCAAGTGCCACGATGCCAGGAAACGAACTGCAGCCAAGTTGAAAGCAGCTCACCATCCATATGCTAGATCATGGTTTGAAATTACTCCATTATATAAAGATTGGATCATGCAATGTGACATCCTCGCTCACAATCTAGAACTGTGTCCTTCTTGCACAATGACAAACCTCACGTACAACAACAAACGAGGCCGTGAAACAAATGACATAGACAGTCCTGCTGCACTCACTTCAGTATTGTTGTTGAGCGCTTTGGAACATGCAGAAGTCAAATACTCATGGATGACGTGTACTTCTTGTAAAACAACTAATTCCCATCAAAGATATATTTCCATTCATACACCTGACTACATAGAGCGTATTCTCTCTGCCCGACAAATACACACACAATTGCTTTGCATTATAGATGTATCGATCAGTGTGACAAAAACTACACATGCAATAGCAAGAGGATCACTAGAGCGGAGGTCACTGCTAGATAACCCACTAATATCTTGGTCAAGTGCTGCTAGTCTACACTCAACAAGTCATGAGCTATCCACCTCAACCATTTCAGATGTTCTGGCTTTCAAAATCAAGAACAATCCCATATTACAGAGATATAAGTGCATGGCGGAACGACCACACAAAAGAATAGGGTTGTGCATACTATTTGAAGAGGTTCTAGGAGAAATGATCCGTCGTCATTCAGAGGTACAACCCTTCGACTTGATGGAGCAATCCCAGAATGAAAACAGCTTCTCGATTTTGGAAACATTGGCTGAGCCATCAAGAAGACACACATATGCCACGTACAACACGCATGAGTTTGGTTCCATACAGCTCCGCAATGGAGATATGCTTCTCAATCGTGTTGCTTCCTTCATGTACAATGGCTTGCCAAGCCGGATATCATATTTCAAAGACATCACAATAGAGTCAGCTCTTTTTCCGTTCTTCTTTCCTTATGGACATGGCCAGTACAATGGACAGATTCGATTCAGTGACTACATTCAAATGAGAATCACTACAAGAGGCTATTCATATTAGCGACGCTCACACAGCAACGCTCAAAAAAAAAATTCCCGGCGTCGCTATAAGCGTCGCTATGAGCGTCGCAAATTTACAAATAAATTTGCGACGCTCATAGCGACGCCGGCTGGGCTAAAAAAATAACCGAGCGCGCCCAAAAACTCAGATCTCAGATCTGAGTTTTTCGGCGCCCTCAAGCAAGGAGCAGGTAACGCTCTCCCTCTCTCTCTCTCTCTTTTTCTTCTCCACACACACACACACACACACACACGAGGAGAGGAAGGAGAGCCAGGTATGCTCCTTCCCTCTCCTCATTCTCATGTTCCCTTCCCCTCTTTCTCTCTCCCTCTCTCTCTCTCTCACACACACACATAGTGTTTTTGAGAGAGAGAGAGAGAGAGAGAGAGAGAGAGAGAGAGAGTACAAACAAAAACAAAAACGCACACACACATACATAAACAAAGAATGCACACACACATTGAGAGAGAAAAAGAGAGAGAGAGCATGCATAAACAAAAAACGCACGCATTGAGAGAGGAAAAGAGAGAGAGAACATGCATAAACAAAAAACGCACACATTGAGAGAGGAAAAGAGAGAGAAAACATGCATACGATCCAAAAAAACGCACACACATTGAGAGAGAAAGAGAGAGAAACTAATTTAACGTTGTAGGAAACTAATTAAAATTAAAAGACCTAAAGATCTAGCCGACGAGGAGTTGAACTCAAGACCTATTATTCAAGAGGGAAATGGCATAATCAATCTATCATACTTGGCATGGGTGATAGAAAGGTTATACCATTTATCTCTTTTCATTGGCACACACATCCACACACGCGCACACACACAAGAAGAAGAGAGTTATAACGTCGTAGGAAACTATCTTAAAAGACGTTAAAGATTAGGTTATATGTAGACTTACATTAAATTAGATTTAGGTTTATTTTTAACTAGATTTACGTTTATTTACGCTAGATTTAGATTTACGTTATATTAGATTAGATTTAGGTCTCCATAGACTGCGATGCCTGCATGAAGCGGGTGAAGAAAGCCCTCAATGGAATATAGGGTATTGCTGCCTTCACTCATGGTGGGCTCCGTCGATCCAAAAGTACTGGTGAAATGTCTTCAGAAGATAGGGAAGAAGGTGGATCTTCAGGGCGGCAAGAGTCACTACATCCCCGACACAATGACCATCTAGACAACCTCTAGTCAGTCAACAGCAACTTCAAAGTTAGTAACAAGAGCAAGAACGGTCTAAAGGGCCAATTGCTGTCGTTAGATGTGGATGGAGATGAGGCAGCGTCACCGCCGGAAGTTAACTCTCACATCTTTAGTGATGAGAATGCCAACTCTTGCCGAGTTATGTGAAAAATTATGTGTTAAATCAGTTTTAAGGTTCTTATAATCCCTGTTAGTTTAGTTCTTTGTTTTTAATATAACATAATTTACGTTAGATTTAGATTTATGTTATATTAGATTAGACTTAGGTTTATTTAGGTTTACCCACACACACACACACACACACACACACACACACACACACACACACAAGAAGAAGAGAGTTTTAACGTCGTAGGAAACTATCCCAAAAGACGTTAAAGATTAGGTTAGATGTAGACTTACGTTAAATTAGATTTAGGTTTATTTTTAGTTAGATTTACGCTTATTTACGTTAGATCGAGTCCACGCAAGAATTACTTACGGTTTAGGGTTTAGAGTTAGACGAACAGTGAAAAGATCTACTGTGAAAAGATGTTAAGATGCTGTGAAGTGCTACAGCTAGAGAAGAGGCAAAGGGGTTTTGTCCACTACATGCAGTATCATGTAGACGTGGGTGTGTAGATTTCTTGTACCCACAAATATAGGTATTGACCAATAAAGACGAGATTATAACCCGGTGGTTCTGATCTCCGTGCACCTCTAGACCGAGGTGTGTGGGGATTGGACATGACTAGAGAATGTGAGGTAAAGAGAGAGAGAGAGAGAGAGAGAGAGAGAGAGAGAGAGAGAGAGAGAGATAAGACGAAGAATGCCAATAGAATATTAAATTTGTTGTCCAGGTTATAAGTTTTTTATCCTCATTATGAGTAGCGACGAGGATGTGGGACCGTCCAACAGAAACACCTATCTCTCAACGAGGGTCTTATGTCCTTGTAATCAATGCAAGCATGTTGTGCGACGGACAAGACGTGTTTCTTTGCAGCACGTTCGCGAATTTGGCGAGTTCGATCCATCTATTATAGATCGAGTTGTTGCCAATTATAACTCGTCGGACTCTGACGCTGGCCAACAAGCAGCAATCTTGCAACCCAATAGACGTGTTCGCAGGCGCTTTGGTCAAGCAGCATATGTGAGGCCACAAGATGTAGCCTCTGACAGCTCGGGGGATGATCATGCAGAGCACATTCCCAACGAGGCAATGTTTGAGCCCGAGATTGATGAAATGATCGAGACGATCATGGATTCAGAAAGGCTTATCTATGATGATATGAAAAGTGAAGCCGATATGCCATTGTATAATGGAGCACGTATGTCTAGATTGAAAGCACTCCTCGTTCTTCTCAACATGCAGGCAAAGTTTGGATGGAGTGACACTAGCGTCACAACGCTTTTCAGGTGATCTATTACAATTAGTTTACTTTAATAAAACTCTAAATGTATAATGATCTGATAGATTTTTACACGACTGTATCATATTTTTATGTTGTGTAGATTGCTGAAAGAGCACATACTACCAGCTGACAATGTGATGCCAGATTCCCGAGATGAAGCAAGAAAGATTTTGCGAAACTTGGGGATGGATTACAATTCTATCCACGCTTGTCCTAATGACTGCATTCTTTTCAGAGGGGAATACATAGACATGGAGAAGTGTCCGAAATGTGATTCCGAAAGATATCGAGTAGATCTCCACAAAAGATATCCCATAGTTGATCTATTATCATGTGTATACATGCAGGGCTTCAAACAAGCGGATACAGAGAATGTGTCACATGTGGACCTAGACTGAATGCACGTAGGGCACCCTCACTGAAGAAGCAAATCTACGAAGGTCATCAAGCGTATCTTCCAGAGAATCATGTGTTACGCGACGGCTTTTTGGGAAGAGAGCCACCAAGGATGTCTGCACAAGCATGGTTAGAACAGAAGGAGATGTGCGATGACGGATTGCCTCCAGGGATGAAGAGACTATCTCTATGGTACGAGTTACCATACTGGCACCGACTCATGATCAATCACTTGCTCGATCCAATGCACATATTCAAGAATGTGGGTAATCTACTATGGGACCATCTGACCGGCAAGAAAGATACTTTGGGAGCCAGAGTTGACCTTAGAAATGTGGATCGTATGGAGCAATATTGGCCGCAAACAGCGTCTGATGGATCGATAAAACTCCCTAAAGCACCATGGATTTTCACAGGAGCCCAAGAACGCAAAGTAAAAGAGACCATTCGATCTTTGCGGACCCCCACTGGCGTAATGCACTCGCTCCGAACGTGTTTTACTAAAGAAGGAAAGCTTACCGGTTTGAAGTCACACGATTGGCATAAAATGTGTCATGTACGTTCATAGTGGACTTTAATATCATTGCATAAAATGTGGACTTTAATATCATTGCTGCACATACTTTACAGTTTATTTTACCGGTTGCCATTGAGGGATGTTTGTCTCTCGACATCCGTAACACAATCTACAAACTTGCAAAGCTGGTGCAATGGATCTCACAAAAGGAGATCAACGTAGACTCCATACCATTCGCCAAAATAAATGCTGCGGAGCTTGTGTGCATGTTTGAGAAACATTTTCCTACTACAATGCTAACCATTCAGGTGCATCTTCTTGTTCACATAGTTGATGAGGTGGAAATAGCTGGCACAGTTCATTCCAGATGGATGTTCTTCTTAGAGCGTTTCATGAAAACTCTTAAGGGATATGTGCGTCAAAAGGCACGTCTGGAGGGGAGCATGGCAGAGTTTGGTTGGTATCAGAGTCCCTAGTGTACATTGGAGAGTGGCTAGACGGATTTGATAAATCGCGGGACACGCTATGGCGAACCATAGATGATGAGCGCATATCTGGGATTGTCATGTGCAATCTCGGTGTTGAGAAGAAGATGACGGAAGATCTAGAGGCTAAAATCAACTGATTTTGCATGCTTCACAATCTAGTGATGCAAAAGTGGATTTCACAATATGAGGATGCAAAGCAAGAGCGACAAAGGGCACGAATCGAGTGGAGATGGGGAAGACGACCACCGATGCACTATCCAGCGGTTCTGGAGAGCCTACCAACCTTCATGAGCTTAAGATGGTTGCACAACCAATTGAAAAGCTCACAACAATGCGGTGACGAAGTGACTGAAGAAGAGTGGGAGTACTCTCGGGGTTGCGCCACAGCATCGCCATCTACGCCAGGTTTTGCACGGCTGACTGTTCCTAGAAGCTACACACCTCTACCTACTCCACCAGGAGCCACCCCACTCGACACTCCTCGCTTTGGGGCCCAGACGCCGGTGGAGACACCTGACGTCCGTACCCCCATCGACACGCCGCTAGAGACCCCTGCCGGGACACCCAGGTTCACGCGTCACCGGCCAGAGGGCTTGTCTTACTCCATCGACTTCAGCGGCGGCATCATCATGGATGATGACGGCAAGAAGGTGATCTCGCGCATGCGTGGTCTTTGCTCTCAGCTGTTTAGACACTACATACTAAACAAATGGAGTGAAGTACCAAGTGATTTAAAAAACAGAGTCATCATCATACTTCATGATGAGTTTCCCGTTCCAACACGGGTTCAGCGCTTCAATGAAGACCTGATGAAGATTCGAATGCGCGAATACTGCAAACACAAGCGTTCCGAAGTGCAAAAAGCAATCAAGAATGGGTGGAACAGGCCAGATTGGCTGGCCAAAGAAGATTGGAAGAATGCGAAGAAAGCAGCGTGCGAGAATCCCGACAAGTGGAAGCAACAAAAGGATGCAGCCAGAGCGCGAGTAGAGGCAGGGAGCTCGCACCACTTGGGGAGCGGTGGATGGGCATCATTTGAGGCCGATTTTGTAAGTGTTTTCACATTGCTCTTTATGTTCGATAGTTTAGGGTTTATGAGTTTTTTAATTCTAACATAATGAAATCTTTGTATGTTTTCACAGTGGTCGATGACAGGACGTGATCCCACACCGTACGAGCGCGAGTACGCAGGCAGGAAGGGCTTAAACGCCCTGATGGACATTCTCAGTTCTCGCGGCGGCATGGTTAGTATTAGGGTTTACTCTTTTTTATTTTTTGTATTGTTTTATAAATGTCGTTATATGTTTATACTTACTGAAAGCTGTCTTATTGTCTTTTTTTGCAGAATCCGACAGATACGCCGCTTGGACGCGATGAGACATCTGACTAGACGACGTCAGTTTAGCCATAGCTAGATAGCATTAGTTTAGGGTTTCTCATAGCTTATGTATCATGAGACGGATTTTATACGTCTTTTTGAACCATGTATATTATTACATTTGTCACCGCAGTTCCTTTTGCCAATCAATTCTTTATGCCTATGATGTTGTACAATTGTCATTATTACATTTGCCAATCAATTCATTTTGCCTATGATGTGTACAATTGTCAATTTTGCAAACAATGCGTCTTGTGGGTGACTATTTTGGGTCTATTATCTACCCTTGCACTTTTTTTAAAAAGTGAATCAAGTGCAATATGGTTGATGGGTGGCAGGGCATTGAATGCCCTGCCACCAAAAAAAAAATCTCTCGGGCGTCGCTATAAGCGTCGCTATTTATGGCTCTGTAGCGTCGCTACGAGCGTCGCTATAGTCTTCTGTGTAAACGTCGCTATAACCGTCGCTATGAGCGTCGCTATATAGCGACGCATATAGCGATGCCTATAGCGACGCTCTCGTAGCGACGCTCGTAGCGACGGTTTTAGCGACGCCGGGGGTTATAAAAACCCAGTGTATTTCCGTCGCTAACAGCGCCACAAGAGCACACAACCTCTTGTAGTGAATCCACACCCTATTCTCTTTGTATACATTGTACAAGCCATATCTCCTGCTAATGTACCAGCTGAAACATGCAATTTTGATCGGGTGACAATACAACAACCACCATTCTGCAGAGAGATATCGACAAGTATAATTTTCTTATGACTTTGTTTTCCAGTATTTGTGCAACAAATAATATATAAATATATAACTAATGTCTCAAGAGTTCTTCCATGTTGAACTTTTGAAACTTTCATTAACTTGCACTCCACTCTTTGTAGCATTATGTTGCGCTCTACTTCTGTCTTGATTCTTATGAACACTTTCTCAGCGGTTCTGCACAATTCTACTATTGATTTTTTTAATATGAACTCTAACCATGTCACCATTGCAGGCAACATAGATAATGAAGAGAATAAAATGAGCAATTCAAAGGTATACTACTCTATAAAACATATCACATTATGTTCCTCCAATGCACACAAAATACTGATTGCTTCAATATAACCTTGCAGAGACTTGTTGCCCTTTTCAAGCAAAACATTGCCTCAAAGAAAAGCCCCCAAATCGAACCACGTCAGTATCCAACAGAGAGGCAAATGCACTTGCTTAACCTGGCAGGTTGTCGCCCGGACACTTACATCAAGGGTTTTGCAAACTATGCTGAATTGCGATTGTTAATAGACAGATCCATAAAGCAGCTCGAATAGAACAAGAGCATGGGTATCAAAAGAGCAACAGGTTAGCTCTACACACATGCAATTTTATATTTTCCTTCTTCTCATTGCTTTGCTGTATACAATAAACAAGAAAAAAACATGCTTTTTTAAAACGAAAAAAAAATTGTTCATCCCTTCTAATACTCTTTTTTTCCAGGTCTAATGAAAGAGATCATTTGCAAACTATCTATAGAAATTGATGTGCCCGAGGATCTCATGACAGTCGAGGACGATAATCGTTTTCTTCAATTGAAGACACCAATAAAGCCCTACATTCTTGAGATGTTGCACTATGGCTACAATGTCGTGCTCGAGGACCTCTTAGATACAACGAACAATGACACAAGTGAGATCTTTGCAAGCTTCAAGAGACAGTGCAATGCCGAGCCACCATCAATTACAGAGCAAAAGCTGACATGGCAACACAACAAGGATGTTTACAAAACACGCTTTGGAAGTGACTATCCATACGCTTTCATCAACATCGACAAACCATCCACAGGTGACACCACCATAAAAAAAATTCAAGAAATACCCTGCTCGATTATATAGTATAATATTCTCAAGTTCCAGCGTGGAATCTTGCAGTAATCCTATTTCTTTCTTTCCTGCTTTTGCTGTGCAGAATAGGACAACAAGACTCAAGTTCTGCTTCTCGAGCACGACAATCAACCGAGAAAAAAACAACGGACATTGAATACACCGTCTACTCCATCACATGCTGCCAAAATGGACGAAAGTACATAGGTGTCACAAACAATTTTGAAAGACGAAAGGAAGAGCACACTCGACAACCACCTTCAAAAATGCGATCCAACGTTGTTCGCTACCAACCATTTGATGAAAACTTTATTTTTGACATACTTTCCGTCTCCAAGAATTTACATGTAGCACGTACACTAGAAAAACCATTCATCGGTACACATAATAGTACAAGTTCATTTGGATATAATATTCTTCGATCTCATCCCCCTCACTGCAAGAAATACACGTTCTTGAAACAAAACAAAAAGATCTAAATTATATTTGTCACTGTCGTGCACGTCTCAATGAAATCTGATTTCCTGTCTGCTAACACAACATCCTTTTTAATTATTATCCAAAAAAACCACTCGCAAAATTCCTATCAAGTAGTCTTGTTCATTTGTTAATAAAAAACTCATCTCTATCTCTGTTGTTTCACATTTAAATTAATTTCGGATCCTCTCATTTAAACCAAGAACAAAATACCAAACACCGATTTCTCTCTCCTTCCTCAATTACTATTCCCATAACACATTCGCAAAATTCACAACAAATACATTGGTTTTTTCATCACAAAAAAGCACGTAGCATTTGTCAAATTTCTATATGCTTTTCACACAGTGCTGCTTCTTCCTTCAGATGTTAGATGTCAATTTCCATATGTGCTACTGTATTCTATAGATGTTACATAGCGAGGCCCACCAAGCATGACTAGTTTCCATGGTTGACAAAAACATAGTTGTGTTCAAGATGTTTGCTACTGAGGATAGATTGGATGGGGACAATTACCCTATGTGGGCTTACATGATGCAACATGTTCTTGTGTCAAAGGGCATCTGGAATATTGTGTAGGGCATTGATGTATGTCCTGGTTCTGAGGATGTAGGTGATGTTAAGGATGTGGCAGGTCTTGCTGCAAGGATTGCTGCTATTAGAGTTGTTTTGCCTATGGCAGAACAAGCTGGTTGGGATGTAAAGGATGCGCATGCTCATGCATTGATTGCATTGATTGTAAAGCGCACCATTACTCCTCACATTTGTTCAATGAAATCTACAAAACAGGCTTGGGATATTCTGGCTGGTCTTTATGCAAGCCGCAACGAAGCAAAAATTGCTTGCTACGTAAAGAGCTGGAATCGAAGATTATGCATAAGTAAGATGATATGGAGACTTTCCTTGCTGGTGTTAAGGATATCAATGAGCAATTTATTTCTGTAGGTGAAGTCATTTCAGACAGTTCCCTTGTGCAGACTGTTCTTGATGCCTCACCAGATTCTTACCAGACTTTTGCTAGTACTTGGAGACTTATGACCCAAGGAAATCCTCAAGTTGTCAAGTTTGATGCATTATGCACATTGCTGGCAGGAGTCACTTTCCAAAAAAAAACAGGACTAGACAGCGTGCAGTTGAAAAGGCTTTTATTGCTTCTCAAAGAAAGGGTGGTAACAACAATGCAGCCACTTCTTATGGTTCTATTGCGAGTGGCAAAACTTCTATATTCCCAATGCTTCTGCTTGCAGAAATCTAATATGTTTGCTTCTTTGCTTCTTCTTGAAGCACTTGTCAAACATGTTTGTGAAGGCTGTATTTTGGGTAAAATGCAGCGTTCTAAGTTTCCAAAGGATGGTTCAGTCAGGGGCACATGCAAGTTGCAGCTTGTGCATAGTGATGTTTGTGGGCCCATGCAAACTCCGTCCTTGGACAATTACCTGTACTTCGTGACTTTCATTGATGACTAATCCAGGCATGCATGGGTATTTCCACTTAAATCAAAGTCCGAAGACTTTTTATGTGCTTCAAAACATTTCTGGCTATGGCTGAAAATGTCTCGAAATGTAATGTACTATGGGCACCCTCCGTTCTGATCGAGGGGGAGAGTATATATCTCATGAATTTAATGCATTTCTGGCTATCCATGGGATAAAACACCAATGTACAGTGCCTTATACACCTCAACAAAATGGTGTTGCTGAAAGGAAAAAGAGGTCACTTACGAAAATGGCATGATGTATGGACAAAAGTCAAGCTTTGCCACATTCTTTTTGGCTTGAGGCCTAAAAGCTTTGCAGTCTATTACTCCATATGAAGCATGGCATGATAGAAAGCCTTCTATTGAGCACATGTGTGTTTTTGGTTGTTTGGCATATGCTTTGGTGCCACAAACACAACACAGAATTGGATGATAAGGTTGTCAAATATATTTTTGTTGGGTATAGTGCTGAAAGCTAAGGTTACAGGTTGTATCATCCGCAAACAAAGTGTATTTTGGTTTCATAGTGTTTGTGGAAGATTATGTTCAACCCTTGCTGCCATGTACTAGAGACAATAATGTAAGCTCACAGGACATTTATGACACTTTGTTGCCTCTTTTCAGTGTGGTGGAAGTTCGAATGTAAACTCCAATGAGGAAAATGTGCAGCCTATGGGGGTTTCCCAATATGTTACAGATCAGCCTATCACTGATGCAGATGTACATGATGTACTTGATGAGGAAAGGGCTGAAAATGAGCAGGCTAGAGGTATGCCAAATTAGCTGGTGCATACACTGCATGACAGTAAATTGGATCCACCTTTGTCTAGTCGTACTCATTCAGGATCTACCCATGCATCTTATGCATCAGATTGTTATGCTTTGGCTGTGTCTAGATTACATGATGTTGAGGAACCTCTGTCTTTTGATGAAGCACAGAATTCAAAAAATTGGATGGCTGCCATGCAATCAAAATATGATGCACTTATAGAAAATGACACATGGACTTTATGTGATTTGCCTCCTGGCAAAAAGGCCATTGGTACAAAGTGGGTTTACAAGTTGAAATGCAAGCTGGATGGTGAGATCGATCGCCATAAGGCTCGACTTGTTACAAAGGGCTATGCACAGCAAAAAGGCATAGATTATGAAGAGACTTTTGCTCCCACTTTTCGTATGACTACTGTGCATTTTCTATGTGCATTGGCAGCTCATTTTGGTTGGGATGTACATCAATCAAGCATTGTTACTGCTTTCTCGAATGGTGACATATTTGAGGAAGTTTATGTAACGCAGCCTCGCGATTTTGTCATGAAAGGACAAGAGGACCAAGTGTGCAGATGTAAGAAGACTTTGTATGGGTTGAAGCAATCTCCTCATGCTTGGTATGAGAAAGCTAACACTCATTTGGTCAAACGACGCTTTCGTAATAGTCCAACAGAAAGCACATTGTATGTAAAGCATGAGGGTGATATACTTCTCATTGTGGTTCTTTATGTAGATGATTTGCTGATCAATAAACCAAATGAGAGACATATTACTGAATTTAAGGCTGATTTGAATGCTACTTTCAAGATGAAAAATTTGTGGCTGTTGCATCATTACTTGGGTATACAGTTTAAGGAGTGTGATGGTGGTATTGCCTTGTGTCAGAAAAGTTACATAGAGACATGCTATGTACGTTTGGACTTGAGGATTGCAAAATTATTTCCACTCCCATGGAAACATGTTTGAAATTGAATCTTCATGATGCTGGTGATCCTGCTGATGTCATTCTTTACCAAACTACTGTTGGATGCCTCATTTATGTATGCAATAGGAGGCCGGATATTCAGTTTGTACTCTCACAGGTCATTAGATTTATGCATAGCCCAAGGTCTAAGCATTGGTAGGATGTTAAGAGGATTTTTTGTTATTGTTGATGTCACTCTTTACCAAACTGTTGTTGGATGCCGAATATTCAGTTTGCAGTCTCACAGGTCAGTAGATTTATGCATAGTTTAGGGTCTAAGCATTGGTAGGCTGTTAAGAGGGTCTAAGCATTGGTAGGCTCTTAAGAGGGTTTTTTGTTACCTTAGTGGCACTTTACATCTTGGCTTGTTTTATCCCAAGTAGGGATCATTACCGCCAGACTTACACGCTTTTTTGGACTCAAATTGGGCTTGGTTGTTTTGACACGCGAGTGTCCACAAGTGGTTTTTGTTTCACGCTTGGCAGTTCATGTATATCATGGTTGAGCAAGAAGCAGCCTACTGTGGCCACTTCGAGTTGTGAGGCTAAGTACAGGGTAGTCTTTACATCTACGGTTGAGTGTGTATGGCTCAGACACCTTATGGCTGATTTGCGTGTTGGACAAGACACTACCAACACTATCTACACTGACAGTCAAAGCGCATAGGCAGTTGTGAGGAACCTAGTTTTTCATGCTCGCACAAAGCACATTGAGGTGCATTACCACTATGTCAGGGAGAGGCCCTCGGTACGAGAGATCAGCTTGGCTTTTGTGCCAACGCAGGACAACCTTGCAGATCTTTTCGCAAAGGCATTGTCTTGTGAGAAGTTCGAAGCTTTCCACAAAGCTTTGGGCTTACTCCCCTTTGTAGACTAATCATGTCCTCAAAGCATGGCACTTCCCTTTACTCATGTGCGAGTTGTCATTCACCGCATCACTCCAGGGGGGTTTTGTTACCATATACATGTGGTAGTGATGTGTGTGAACACACTAGGACTGCTGGGGCATTTTTTCCAGATTTAGGAGGTTTTCTCCCCCCGTGCATTGTATATACACCCATCACTCTAGGGCTATCTATCTTTCCATTGCACACTAAGTAACACACTCTTAGTTATGTGCCTTGAGCTTCCTCCGTCTTCTCCAAGCTGTGTGCATTTCTTGCAACCCTAATTCCAACAAAGGCGATGTGGAGGAGAACCAGCTAAGAATAATGGGGTTTCCATGCATGTTGTCGGTCCTAGGGTGGTAGTTGTATGGCACTTGGGGTTTGAGTAGTAGGGGGTTGGCTGCATGGAAAAGTGCATGTTAATGGGGTTGCAGAACTATGCCTTTGAACCTTGTATGCTGTAGTTGATAGGTAGCAGTTGTTTGATGCCTTTGGATAGCCGACAGGGACACGAGTGGATAAAAATGGTTGATTGTGTTAATGCAAGCAAACAGATGTCCACTGGGTGGGTGAGGGAGTTGAGTGGATTATGACCACTATATCTTGAGTTTGAGTGGTGGGATCCAAGTGAGTGATTTGAAGAGAGGTTGATGCATCACATATGCAGAAGCCACCATGCATTGGAGTGGCACCCCTACTTTAATTTTTTGCATGCGGTGAGATTGGTTGGACGGCAAAGGCTTCAAAGGACATGTAGATGGCATGCATGGAGTGGTTGTTGGCTTGGGTGGGTTGGGAAAAGGAGGAGGGGGGGGGGGGGGCAGGGCAACTGAGTGCCTCCTATACTAATTGACATAGTTGGCGGGGTCCATGAGCTTAAGAAGGCTATGTAGTCTATTGCATGGTCGATCAGAGTTGAATGGCGTGGAAATATAAAAAATAGAGTCTATTAACATACTATGATTTTTTTAAAGTTTTCTTTGAAAATTTTCCCACAAGGTCCATTGTGCTCAATTGATTATTCTAGAACTTTATACTAAGCGTGTTAATAAGCACCACAAAGCACATGAATTGAAGGAAGGTGATTATGTTATGCTTTGAATTGAAAATAGAAGAATTAAAAGTGTTGATACAAATGTTTTTGTAAAGCTTGCTCATCCTTTTAATGGTCCATTTAAGATTTATCCAGTTATAAACGATGTTTCATTTCATTTAAAATCACCTTCACATTGGCATTTTCACAATGTATTTCACATTAGTCTCTTATGAAGCTTTTGAGGACCACTACCTACACACCACATTTATGAGAATCCACCTACACTAGTAGATCAAGAAGAGCAACTCATCCCTTACCAAATAGTTGATCATAAGAGCACCACCACACACACTGGCACCGTTTACAGTCGTTATCTTTTCACTTTTAAAGGCCACCTAGAGAAGATGCTAAATGGATGGCCTAGAAATGTTTCTCAAACATTCCACATCTTCTCCACATTTTTCATCACTCGCGGTCAAGTTGATTCTCTATTGAGAAAGTAAGTGACAATTGCTATCCCTGGTGGGAGACATGTTACGAGATTGGACACCCTCCTATTATATGTGAGATAGCTAGCATGTAATGGTTAATTATGATGATGCCTTTTATTTTTTACTAATAGTGAGATTGATGATGTGTAGATTGGAATTTTGGAAAGAGAAGGCATCAAATAATATATCTCCGCCATTTATATTTGCATAGTATTTTAATTGTTTTTGCCGATTAGCCAATATGAGTTCATTGTATATATCTAGTAAGAACTCACCCTATAAAGGGGCATGCTATAAGTGTTAGCCACCACTCATGGACTAAATTGTGAAGAGGGGCCTCAAATACACTTGGCACCTTAAATAGGTTGCATAATAAAATTAAATAAACTCCAAAAGAGATGCTACAGAGTTTGGGGGCTACAATTTTAGGACATTCTTGTGCAAGATTCTCGTTCTTATCATAAGCTGTGTATGTAGAAATCATGTCTAAATCTCCTTCTCTTACATATGTTCACTATCAAGTCTATTGTATGTGTATGTGTGTGTATGGTGTCCTTGGCTAATTGTATGTAGTTGGGTTTTGGAAGAGATGGTGAGAGGTTGATGGTTATGTGTGTGAATTAAGTTGAATAGTCGAAGCTTTCGTTCTCTTGGTCTTCCAGCAAGTTCTTTCATGTTATATTTATTCCCTACCTATACATGTAAACCAATTTATGTAAAAAAAAAATCTTCCATTTTTTAAAAAATTTGAAAAAAAATCTTCCATTGTTGGGCCCTTGTGTAAAAAGTTCTTCTTAGAAACACATTACGGTGGGAATCTATATATCCCATGCTCTCTCAAAACCGAAACACCAAGGTCACAAAAACCACCACGTCATCTATGTCTGAAGCTCTACCTGATTGAGCCCATGGCATCTTCCCTTGCAATCCACGAGTCTTCTCTTGAGTCTCAAAAAATGTACATTGTGCATGTTCCTAGCTTATTGCTACCTACATTGAAGGTTGATCATTTCATCTCCCAAGGAATATCTTCTATTAAACATTCTAATATGCTATGAGAATATTACACTAAGAAAAGTGAGATTGTGTGAATTTAAATCAAAGAAGAGCTCATGAGTATACGAATTTGAATCCCATTTTTTCACGTGACATGGTTTTCACAAAACCATTGGCCATTACAAAACCAATACTCTTAAAACAATGTATTTTTGCTTGATAAAGGGACATCGATGCCATTGAAACAAACCCTTCATAAATAACTCAACCATAGGCAAATACCAAACATTAAAAAGGGAATTGGCACTAGTAAAGAGGAGGGGATGTAAAGCATAGAATGTTTGGGAAAATGATTCATTAAGGGACATGAGATCTAAATAGTCCCATCATTCTAGCACTGTTGGTAAATTTCTTTTATCTAGAGCTCTTCTTGTGGTAGCACTTATGAAATTTCCATTTTCAAGATCGGGGGACAAATCCTTTGTTCCCTATAAGGAAGCCAAAAAGCACATAATGTTGATGAAGCTCATGACATGCCCACACCATTGTGTCTATGCCAGCAAACACATCGAGCACAGTGTCTTCAGATTTTATAAATGTGCCATGCAACCAATGATCCAAACAAGCACAAAATTTGATTAATGACATATAATTAATGTACATTGCTTATTGCGTACGAGAAAATGACATATAATTAATGTACATTGCTTATTGCGTACGAGAAAATGATTGATATCTTTGTGTTGGTCCTTTGATAGAACGCCCATCCTTCATTTGCACCACTTCTAAATTTTCCATGACTTTATTTGTTTCCTCCAAAATGTGTGTGTTACCTAGGTTGTACCGCTCATCATTGATTACCACACATCTCCAACCTTTATGTCTTATCATTGAAGCATAGATATGAATTTTGGAGGATGACTACTACAAGCACATCAATTTGTAAGAATTACAAGCATTAAAACACTAAGAAGGTGTAGCATTATAAAAACAATAAGTTTGGATTCACGAGGGATTTACCATCTCTATCATCATCAAATCATAAAAACTCCCCACCTATATCCAAATATAGGCGACATTTGAGTTTCAATTTGCGATTTACATAATAGCCAACAACTTTAGGGAGATCCTCATCATGCATAATAGCCACAAAGGTGCCATTGAGCCTTAAGAACTCATATGCAAGATCCACCATTGGCTAGATGCAGTCAAACCTCATGTCGTTCCATGTTGGCACCATAGGGCTAATTAGTGCTACAGATGCCCTTATAGAGAAGTGTGTCCATATTAATCAGGCCTTGCCCAAATACATTTAAAGATCAATTTCTCTGAATGTGGTAAAAAATGTCTACAATTTTTACATCGTGGCATTTGTGTCCACATACAAAGAACCATAGAAAAACGTGAAAGTATTAATGCTATGAGTATTGACAAACATAGACTAGCAAACATGAAGGAAAGGTGCTCAAAATCTCTCACTCTATGTGAAGTTGACCCTCCTCCTGCATGGACTCTGTGTACATCTCACTCTCAATGCATTTATGAGAAGATGCCACCTCAACATGTGATTGAGAGTCATAGTGAGACTGCACCTGGCTCTTCTCTCAATCCTCCTTCCTTGGTTTCCCTTGAACCCACTTAAGTTCTTTGCTTCTTGGATTCCACCTATATTTTTCTCTTCATGGATGGATTTTTCTCTACAGCCATGGATGGCTATAACCCTCCATCATAAGCTTTGCCCTTGCCCTTCTTTGTTAGAGCATCACTCCCTCCTCCCTCCACTACTTTCTGTTTTTCCCTCTACCTTGATCCTATTGATTAAAACAAAGAGTTAGTATTGTTTTAGGAACCATAGAATTTAACCATTATATAATCCAAGGAACACTACCTCCTTTATGTTGATCAAATTTGGTGGATACTTTCTTTCATAATAGTCAAATCAGTGGCAAAGACTCCATCGATCTCTCCCATTAACTTCTTTGATTTATTCAGTGGTGTATATGCCGGTCTCCTCTCGCTTACTATGAACACATGCATCACTAGGATGCTCATGGCACTATCTTGCCACCTTGAAACCATTGATCATCACTTGCAAGTCAAAAGTATCATTGTTTTTTAAAACACAATAACCACCCCTAATGAATCAACTATCCTTAGAAACCATAATATTTTGTATACATATATGGAAATCCTTGTGTTGTATACTCTATGAGGTTGTTCGTTTGCTATTTTTCTCGCTTTCAGCCACATGGTGAATGCATCTTGCAAAGTCATCAATGCCAGATTAAGCAAGAAAATTCCCCACTCACCTCCTTCACTTTTACTCACTCTCTCATGGACATTCACTCAAGTTAGATTGCTACTCTCAATGTCTATCTCAATCAATCACACCATATTGAAAACATGATACCGATAGACATGAGGTGAAACCCACTCTCTAAAAGTCTTATCCTTATGAGGGATTGCAGATTTTATGAGTGCCTCCTCCCCTTTCTACAAAATGTTGAAAATCCTAGTTTTCCTATGTAGGTAAAAATTCTAAGTTAAATTAATAGTATAAAAACTCTTTATCTAGCATACGACTAATAAAGATTGGAACTTACTTTTTTGACAAGAGAGGAATCCTTGCAATTTTTGTTTTTTTAAATTGTGAAATTGTTGTCTTTGTCATTACATTTGTTGTAACATATACGTAAGTTGAATCACACCACGTCAGTGCCAGGGTTGGAAATGGCCACATAGTCGTATGCCTTCCTTGTGAATGTGTTTTCCACCTCACCAAGATACAGATAGAAGGATATACTTTCAATTTACATATGGGTATAAGTGGAAACCTTACATCCATGTTTATGCAAAAACCTTCTAACCAATTGAAAAAGAAGTCAAACACAATGATTGAGCCAACCTCTTCTCATGAATATTCATCCCCTTCTTGTGTTGATAATTCTAATTGATCCAAAGTAACCACCAAGATGGAAGGCCCAATATAGGCACTTGACTATCTTGCAAAGTTGATATCACATAGGGTTCAACAAGATCAATCTTTGTTGTACGAGTGAGCACCATTTTCACTTCTAGCAAAAGACTTCTACTTTAATTTGTGTGTGTGTGTGTGTGTGTGTGTGTGTGTGTGTGTGTGTGTGTGAGAGAGAGAGAGAGAGAGAGAGAGAGAGAGAGAGAGGGTGATGGGGCATTGAAAAAATGCGAGATGTGTGGTCTTCACACGAGAGAGAGAGAGAGAGAGAGAGAGAGAGAGAAATTTTTAACGTCTATGTGAGGCCTATGAGACAAATCAAGTATATATGTGTATATACTCTGTTTTTCGTAAAAGAAAAAATAGTTCAAACTGGAGAGAGAAGGACGTCTAATGGATGATTAGATCTATGGGGATGGGTGGAGCTCTAGTACTAGGGATATGTGCATGTCTATATGGTGAGGGTAGTACAACCATGGAAATGCATCAATCTAGCTAGCTCCATCCTATGCTAATGGGGGTGTGTGACATGTGGGGGGGTTGGGAGCAAGGGCTACCCTGATGAATGCCTTTGGGTGAGCCATCATCTAGGCTTGTCTCTCCTCAGTAGCTCGATGTGCTCCAGTTCAGATCTCCTCGATCTCTTTGCGCGGTGGAGTTGTGGGGCCTGGCTTGGGGGACCCTGCAGGCTCCCAGCTACTGAAGGGTCACTCCCCTTGGTGGATCTAGGAGTGGAAGGGTTGTAGCTCTCTGAAAAAAAATTGTAAGTTGTGACTGTCCCCCCCCCCCCCCCACCCCACCCACGGGGTCTCTGTAAGTGGTTGTAGAAGTGTGTACATGTGCCTCTGCATCTCTAGCAAGTAGCACCCTAGCTGCCTTTGATCTTGAGAGTGCATGATATCTCAGAGGGTAGGCTGCTCTTTGAATAGGGGCTCATATTGGCCTATGATATCTGCATAAGTTCTGTATTCACAAACAAAATGCTCCCCACTCTCCACTTCCTCTCTGCATACTCTACACACTCTCTTCTCCATGGGAATGTCATGAGCTCGCACCACCTCAATCTCTAGTCTGTGTGATAACACTCTAAGCTGACCAATCACCACCCATGAGTTGTGTGGCATGTAGGTATCCATATAGCGTGATCATGGTATTAACCCATCCTCTAGTTGGTAAGAAAATGGTCTCTATAGTGTGACATCTTTCGTCAGAGGGGAGATGTAATCCAAGTCTATCTGATATAGAGCTACCAGAGGTCCTGTCGGATTACTATGTTTCTCTCACTCCGTGAGAGATGAAGCTGGGGGGATTCAGGTTCATACTGGTAAGGTGGAAATCTGTTCACATCAAGGCCGTGTGCTCCAAACCATGCTCTAATTTGTGTGTACCATGCTCTCTCGTACCCAGCCTTTGATATCTGTATAGTTGACTCAAATGCTCGCTCGTGTGAGTTTGCTCGTCTGGAGCTCTCTCACTCTCTGGATGGAGCAGACCATCTGGAAGAGTGCCTCCACTACCATGGGAGGTGGCAAGCTCTGCTCTAATGATGTTCAATGGTGTTGTGTGCTTGCCTCAAAACATGCAAAAAATCATATAGATCTGTGGTCTCTTGATCCGTGCCCACACTGGCTATCTGTCAATCTAGATGTTCACACTGTTGCTGCATACATTAAGTTTGGAGTGACTAATGTGTCGAATAGCCACCCCTTCTTGCGAGGCTCTTGAAAGTGTGTCTGATGGCATCTCCACTCTAGCATGTCCATTGTTGCATATCCTCTAGTGAGTCTGTCAATGGAGGCATGAGCCATGGAGAAGGACCCATGTATGTCGGTGACTGTGACTCCCAGGTAGATGTAGGAGGTGACCACCTCAACTAGTCCTTCTGCTGATGTAAATATGACTACTCATCAAGTTGCTTTGGAGGAGTGGAAGATCATGATCTTGGTTTTCCCAAGATTCATTGTGAGTCCCTTGTGTGTATAAAACTCATCCAAATCTCTCAGATGGATTTGCACGCCCTCTGGTGACTATAAAATTAGTACAATGTTATCAACATATAGCTTGATGTGGACTGTGGTACCTGCTAGGTCTGCTCATGCCCCTCTTTCTTGTAGGATGTAGTCAACGATCTTGTTGATGTAGAGTTTGAAGAGGGTTGTGGAGAGGGGGAATCCTTTCTTAACATTGATAGTGATAGCAATAGACTCCGACTACCACCTGGGCAGCGAACTCTGAGTCACTCTCTCATAGAGATCATAGGTGGACCATATCATCTCTGAGGGTATTCCAAACTTTGGAGTCGTCGAAAGAGCCTCTCTCATGGGACGGTGTCAAATGCTTTGCGGGAATCCTCAAAGCAACAATAAAGACTCTTCTTTTGCACCTTTCCCCCATCAATGAGGCAGCACAGAACAAAGATGTGGTCGATAGTAGAGAAGGTCCGCTTGAACCGTGCATGGCCTCTAGGAGTCTGTAGGCCCTTAGCCTCTTTGTAAGAACTAATCTCTGCCTCAAGAACTACCCCATATAGTTTGGCCATTGTATGATCGATCATGATAGTCCTATAACTCCTTGGGTTCAAAGTGTCTCCAGGCTTGTGGATCGGCACAATGGTGTTCCTAGTCCACTCCTTTGGGAATCCCTCCCCTATAGCCCAGTTGAATGCATGTGTGATCAATGGGGCTATCATGGCGGCTACATAAATATGGTGCTCACTTTGTAAGCAAGTATGGTGTGATGATCTGTGTGGCGATGTAGTCGGTGGATGGCCTTCTTGACCATCTTCATTGTGAAGAAGGAGGAGCTCGTGGGTTGAGACCTGAGAGGTTGTGGAATCAGAGGCTGGTTCGGCACCTCATAGAGTTTCTCTGCGTAGTCGCACCATACCTGTGGATCCTCAATGGGGGTAGACGGTCATGGATCCTGGAGGGTGCGCCATGATGTGGCATTGTCCATGCTCATGAACAGGTTGTATAGATCTAGCTCATGTGCCGCCTAAAACGCTCACAGCTTTTGACATGTGAGTGTGTTCATCTCGCATCTAGTCTCTTGATCAATGTTCTCTCCAAGAGTTCGCTACTATGCATGCAGTCAGCAGTAGAGGCATCTACACTCATCATCGTACTAGTGGTTCTGTGGCATGGTCCCTGGGGGGAGAGTGTGATCAACAATGCTTTGTTTTCAAGATGTCGATGATTGGTGTGGCGTTTGGTGTAGACTTGTGAATAGAATGAGATATATAGGAGCCGGCAATCTTTGTTGAGCATGGACCCAATTTGATCACATTAGGAAATGCATTGATTATGTGCTCAAGGGGGGGATTTTAAAAGGATCAGCTATATCATGTGCATTCAAAGGGTATTAAAAATAATCCCTATACTTACATTGTCTGAGGTAAACAACCCTTTTTTTGATAAACTTATGGATTTTTTTCCAAAATGAAAAATAAATTTCTTCTGTAAATGGATTTTTGTTAATTTTGATTTTTTCTTAATATAAAACCCCTTATTTTGAACGCATTTTCTATACTTACAATTTTAAGGGTTACACCACCACCACCACCACCCCCCCCCCCCCCCCCCCCAAAACCAAAAAATTGGGTGACGATGACCCGCCATGCATAGGATCCAAGGTTGGCTTCCATTTTTCTTCCACTTTCTGTGTCATGATTTGAAATATTTTGTGACATTTTGTGAGCCTTGGTCAATATTGTAGCATGAGAAAACTACTCACAATTTCCACATGCAAGATGAAAGAGGAGGACATGGATGCACAATGCCTCTTTTGGTAGTCTTTGAATGGATCAATGATCAAGCACAATTGTGAGCCAATAGACTTTTATGGTTTCATGGAGAATGAGGCTTAAGAGAATTGGAATACAATTCGAAAGTTGTACAATGGAGGAAAGTAAAATGTGATGCGTGAAAGGGAATTCTCGTATTAGAGGCTTTGGAAACACAACTTGCATCTTCACTCTAAGTATATTATAAAGGACATACTCAATGAGATCACAAGACAATGTGCAATAAGTGGAGAACAACACCATCAAAATAAGTGGTGGTCATTGAGGTACAATTGATATAGCAATGGCGGCACAATGAGCATGTCCAAGGTTGAAAAATCCCAATGATGGATATTTTTGAGGGGTGATTATATACATGCCAATTGAAAACAAGGTATCATGTAGTGGCATAGAAAATAGAAAAAGAAGGTGCAAAAAAATCATAGTTGGGACCAAGCTTTGAGGGCTACGGCAAACATTCTGTGTTTCTTTGCATTTTAAGCCTGAGCCAAAATGATTGCATGTTCATTCACCAACTAATCCTTCACGATGAGCCGGTTCACAATGCTCTTAGCCTCATTTAAGCCTATCCTTGCATGAAGTAGTGTATAACATGTGTATAACATGTTTCACAGGCTCCTATTACGTACTTTTAGAGTTAATTTGTCTAATTTATATCTATTTATCTTCCTATTTTCCTATAGATTGTTAAGAACCTATTGCATGCCATAGGAAAGCTTATATGCTCTTGTAAAGTTGCACCTTTATTTTGTGAAAGCTATCCTGTATTTTGAAATATTCACTCTCCACCAATCAATAATTTCACATTGTGGCAGTTATTAACTTTATTCTGCTTGCAAATTTATTTCTCGTGATTGTTGCAAATATATATAAGAAGAAACTTGAATCTTCTATTTTAAAGATTTTGCACCTTGTGTATTCCATTGTGGTTTGTGTTGAAAGTGACTAAATCGGCTATACAAGTAGAGGGTTATAGAAACCCAAAAGGCATACATGAAGGTATTGAAGTTGGACAGCTTACACTTACACCTCTCTCTCCCTCTGCCTCTCACACTCAACCACTAGAAATCTCTCCCTCCCTTCCCCCCCCCCCCCCCCCCCCCCCCCCCCCCCCCTCTCTCTCTCTCTCTCTCTCTCTCTCTCTCTCTCTCTCTCAACACATCATGTCTAAGATCAACATGACCTTCTACAATCTAGAGGGTGTTATTGGCAAAACCACATAAGATAGTCTCACCTACGCTCCAAAATCCATGACAAGAGGATCGTAGTGGGTGTAGATTCAACCACTATGTATTGAATGCTTTATCACCAGTATGAGAGAAAAGGACCTTCGTACTATCCAGTACCTCAATGAGAAGAGTCGGCATGCCACCTCTGTTTGGAAAGTTTGGAACATAATCAAAGAGTAGCAGAAAACTATAATTTATGAGCAACGTGTGCAAGAAGTGGAAAAGTACATGCCATGAATATGCCCTTATGCGCTTGCAATTTCTATATGGTTTTATGAACCTGCAACAACAAGCATCCTAAATTTTATTAGGCCAAATTTGAATTTAATATACTCTTACGAGTCATGGTATTAGTTTTTATCTGGTTGTATTGAATTATATTGACAACAACCCTAAATGATATTAGTCTCGCTTTGAAAATAGCTTTCCTAGAGCAAAATGTCTCTCGTAGCAAATTTGCTAAAAAAATAACCCCCTAAATAAATTCATGTTCATCACATCTCTCTCAAAAGTTATAAGCACTCAAGATTGTGACATCTACTTGTCACACGTGCGCGCACACGTGCACACACACACACACACACACACATGGATGAAGTGTAAGAGGTGTAAGAGAAGAACCTACTGATCACACTACTATTAGCTTAAATTGAGGCATCAAAATGTGCAACACACATTACATCTTGGGTATTTGATATGTACTCAAAAATAGCATAGTGTTAAAATTAGATTTACATAGAGTTGCATGGACAACCATAGGAGATGGCTCCCACTTATTGAAACTATCTCTAACCTAGAATATATAAAATTATCCAAGACAATTGGCTTTATTGTATTCACCTAAAATTACTAGTGAACACTAAGCCGATATGGCTCACTTATGGCATGCAACTCAATAGATGATAGCTCATCTATAGAAATAAAATCATCTTTTACAAAAGACATGCATGGACTACTTTTTGAACTTTGAAAAATACAAAATTTTCCTTTTTGATGATCCATGAATTGTTTCCAAACATAGTTGTGTATCCCAAGTCATTTAGTCGTCCAACAAAGGTTAAACTCTTAGCTAACTCTAGAACATGTCAGACATTCTTTAGCATAAAATTCCATGCCACTTGGAAGCACCAAATTTACGTCTCCAATTCCAAAATTCTCCAATGTAAGAATCACCCAATTTGACTATATTCTAATAGCATAAGTGAAAACCCATTTTCTATGCAATGTAACATGGAAACTTGCACCAAAATCTATCATCCACTTCTATGCATAAATGGCATCTTGTGTAACAAGGGCATCTACAATAAAATTTGAGGTTAACACCAAGATATCTCAAGTATGAGTCATCTTAGAAACATCACAAATCTTAAGAGACTCTCACTACAAGAGGTTGTGTGCTCTTGTGACGCTCTTAGCGACGAAAATACATTGGGTTTTTATAACTCCCGGCGTCGCTAAAACCGTCGCTAATAGCGTCGCTACGAGAGCGTCGCTATATGCGTCGCTATAGGCATCGCTATATAGAGACGCTCATAGCGACGGTTATAGCGACGTTTACACAGAAGTTTATAGCGACGCTCATAGCGACGCTACAGAGCCATAAATAGCGACGGTTATAGCGACGCCCGAGAGAATTTTTTTTGGTGACAGGGCATTGAATGCCCTGCCACCCATCAACCATATTGTACTTGATTCACTTTTTAAAAAAAGTGAAAAGGTAGATAATAGACCCAAAATAGTCACCCACAAGACGCATTGTTTGCAAAATTGACAAGCGTAAAATTGGCAATTGTACACATCATAGGCAAAATGAATTGATTGGAAAATGTAATAATGACAATTGTACAACATCATAGGCATAAAGAATTGATTGGCAAAATGAACTGCGGTGACAAATGTAATAATATACATGGTTCAAAAAGACGTATAAAATCTGTCTCATGATACATAAGCTATGAGAAACCCTAAACTAATGCTATCTAGCTACGGCTAAACTGACGTCGTTTAGTCAGACGTCTCATCGCGTCCAAGCGGCGTATCTGTCGGATTCTGCAAAAAAAGACAATAAGACAGCTTTCAGTAAGTATAAACATATAACGACATTTATAAAACAATACAAAAAATAGAAAAGAGTAAACCCTAATACTAACCATGCCGCCGCGAGAACTGAGAATGTCCATCAGGGCGTTTAAGCCCTTCCTGCCTGCATACTCGCGCTCGTACGGTGTGGGATCACGTCCTGTCATCGACCACTGTCAAAACATACAAAGAATTCATTATATATGTTAGAATTAAAAAACTCATAAACCCTAAACTATCGAACATAAAGAGCAATGCGAAAACACTTACAAAATCGGCCTCAAATGATGCCCATCCACCGCTCCCCAAGTGGTGCGAGCTCCCTGCCTCTACTCGTGCTCTGGCTGCATCCTTTTGTTGCTTCCACTTGTCGGGATTCTCGCGCGCTGCTTTCTTCGCATTCTTCCAATCTTCTTTGGCCAGCCAATCTGGCCTGTTCCACCCATGCTTGATTGCTTTTTGCACTTCGGAACGCTTGTGTTTGCAGTATTCATGCATTCGAATCTTCATCAGGTCTTCATTGAAGCGCTGATCCCGTGTTGGAACGGCAAACTCATCATGAAGTATACTGATGACTCTGTTTTTTAAATCACTTGGTACTTCACTCCATTTGTTTAGTATGTAGTGTCTAAATAGCTGAGAGCAAAGACCACACATGCGCGAGATCACCTTCTTGCCGTCATCATCCATGATGATGCCGCCGCTGAAGTCGACGGAGTAAGGCAAGCCCTCTGGCTGGTGACGCGTGAACCTGGGTGTCCCGGCAGGGGTCTCTAGCGGCGTGTTGATGGGGTACGGACGTCAGGTGTCTCCACCGGCGTCTGGGCCCCGAAGCGAGGAGTGTCGAGTGGGGTGGCTCCTGGCGGAGTAGGTAGAGGTGTGTAGCTGCTAGGAACAGTCAGCCGTGCAAAACCTGGCGTAGATGGCGATGATGTGGCTGGTGTGGGGGCGGGCAAAGAAGGGGAGGGTAAAGAGCCTCGTCGAACACGAGGCGGTGTGGAGGCATCGGTGGCGGAATCCCCACCACAACCGCCACCGCCACCACTAGAGCGCCGTTGTCTAGACGAGTGTGAAGCTCGTCTCGTCGATGCCGAAGCTTCGGAGCGCGCCAAATGCTCCGAAAGAGAGAGAGATACGGATGGAGTAGGAACGCGCGATGATGCGTCGGAGCAATGACGCTCCACGTACCACTGTCTCTGTTGCGGTAACAAAGAAGAAAGAAACTCCTCATCATCCATACCTGCATTAAACACACGAATATTTAAACTTAATATTGAATGAATAGAGTAGACAATGACGCAAAGACCATTAAATACAATGACGTAATGACGCATATAAATACAATGACGCAATGAATTGAGTGATAGAAGAGGCAAGTCGAAAACTCAGAATTTTCAATCAAAAGATGTGAGCGCGAGTAGAAAAGAGCGTTATACACCATGGAAGGTACTTAGAGAGCCAGAGCTTTTACAACACGGAGCAAAATTGTTCAAATACAATATTTGTGGCTTTAAGAGATCTCTCTCTCATCCTCGCATAACTCAGCATAACTTCCTATATCTATATAGAGCTCTCCGTTTAAACATATATTCTCTGTTTCATTTTGTAGCTCCTCTGCATGCACCCCATATAGAGTAGTAGCATCTTGATGCTCGTCTGGCACCACCGGCGCAGCGGCTTCTGATTGAGCATCTTCTCTGATCTCCTCCATTGATGCCGTTGTGATTGGCACATGGTAGCCTTCATACGTCCTTGCACTACGAGGGGCTACCTCTATGACGTACCACCAGTTTGATGTAGACTTTGTAGGATGAAATATTACTTGCCAGAGCCACATAACTTACATGAGAGCTTTCAAGCACATAACTTGTAAAAGGGGGATGTTAACTATTTACATACTTACTTGTTCACAATGCTCGGGTAGTACGAAAGTGTCTCTTAGGTCAGTCCATTTCTTAGTAGAATCCACCTCAAGAAAACCAGACTCTCCTCTACACACAGTAGCGTTGCGACCCTCCATGATTATCTTGAACCATTGCACGTCGAACAAGTCGACAAAAAATCCTCTGTAATCGATCCTCAAAATCTCTTGCAGCGTGCCGAAGTAAGTGAGTTCCGCCACCACAGGATCTGCATCAGAGGAACGTCGTCGACTAGACTGTTCAAATTTTGCCATCATTCCACAATCTTGAGTAAAACGCTTTTTGTCGATTCGTTCCACCTTCATGCCATGATGCTAGGGCGGCCATGGACTTACATTCGAAGAAATGCTTGATGCGAGGAAGCAGAGGAAAATGTCGCAAAACCTTTTGTGGAATTTTTGTCCCGTGGAGATCTACTCGATATCTTTCGGAATCACATTTCGGACACTTCTCCATGTCTATGTATTCCCCTCTGAAAAGAATGCAGTCATTAGGACAAGCGTGGATAGAATTGTAATCCATCCCCAAGTTTCGCAAAATCTTTCTTGCTTCATCTCGGGAATCTGGCATCACATTGTCAGCTGGTAGTATGTGCTCTTTAAGCAATCTACACAACATAAAAATACGATACAGTCGTGTAAAAATCTATCAGATCATTATACATTTAGAGTTTTATTAAAGTAAACTAATTGTAATAGATCACCTGAAAAGCGTTGTGACGCTAGTGTCACTCCATCCAAACTTTGCCTGCATGTTGAGAAGAACCAGGAGTGCTTTCAATCTAGACATACGTGCTCCATTATACAATGGCGTATCGGATTCACTTTTCATATCATCATAGATAAGCCTTTCTGAATCCATGATCGTCTCGATCATTTCATCAATCTCGGGCTCAAACATTGCCTCGTTGGGAATGTGCTCTGCATGATCATCCCCTGAGCTGCCAGAGGCTACATCTTGTGGCCTCACATATGCTGCTTGACCAAAGCGCCTGCGAACACGTCTATTGGGTTGCAAGATTGCTGCTTGTTGGCCAGCGTCAGAGTCCGACGAGTTATAATTGGCAACAACTCGATCTATAATAGATGGATCGAACTCGCCAAATTCGCGAACGTGCTGCAAAGAAACACGTCTTGTCCGTCGCACAGCATGCTTGCATTGATTACAAGGACATAAGACCCTCGTTGAGAGATAGGTGTTTCGGTTGGACGGTCCCACATCCTCGCCACTACTCATAATGAGGATAAAAATCTTATAACCTGGACAACAAATTTAATATTCTATTGGCATTCTTCGTCTTATCTCTCTCTCTCTCTCTCTCTCTCTCTCTCTCTCTCTCTCTCTCTCTCTCTCTCTCTCTCTCTCTCTCTCTCTCTCTCTCTCTCTTTACCTCACATTCTCTAGTCATGTCCAATCCCCGCACACTTCGGTCTAGAGGTGCACGGAGATCAGAACCACCGGGTTATAATCTCGTCTTTATTGGTCAATACCTATATTTGTGGGTACATAAAATCTACAGACCCACGTCTACATGATACTGCATGTAGTGGACAAAACCCCTTTGCCTCTTCTCTAGCTGTAGCACTTCACAGCATCTTAACATCTTTTCACAGTAGATCTTTTCACTGCTCGTCTAACTCTAAACCCTAAACCGTAAGAAATTCTTGCGTGGACTCAATCTAACTAAAAATAAACCTAAATCTAATTTAACGTAAGTCTACATCTAACCTAATCTTTAACGTCTTTTGGGATAGTTTTCTACGACGTTAAAACTCTCTTCTTCTTGTGTGTGTGTGTGTGGGTAAACCTAAGTCTAATCTAATATAACATAAATATAAATCTAACATAAATTATGTTATATTAAAAACAAAGAACTAAACTAACAGGGATTATAAGAACCTTAAAACTGATTTAACACATAATTTTTCACATAACTCGGCAAGAGTTAGCATTCTCATCACTAAAGATGTGAGAGTTAACTTCCGGCGGTGATGCTGCCTCATCTCCATCCACATCTGACGACAGCAATTGGCCCTTTAGACCGTTCTTGCTCTTGTTACTAACTTTGAAGTTGCTGTTGAATGACTAGAGGTTGTCTAGATGGTCATTGTGTCGGGGATGTAGTGACTCTTGCCGCTCTGAAGATCCACCTTCTTCCCTATCTTCTGAAGACATTTCACCAGTACTTTTGGATCGACGGAGCCCACCATGAGTGAAGGCAGCAATACCCTATATTCCATTGAGGGCTTTCTTCACCCGCTTCATGCAGGCATCGCAGTCTATGGAGACCTAAATCTAATCTAATATAACGTAAATCTAAATCTAGCGTAAATAAACGTAAATGTAATTAAAAATAAACCTAAATCTAATCTAATTTAACTTAAATAAACCTAAATCTAATTTAACGTAAGTCTACATCTAACCTAATCTTTAACGTCTTTTAGGATAGTTTCCTACGACGTTATAACTCTCTTCTACTTGTGTGTGTGCGTGTGTGTGGATGTGTGCATGTGCCAATAAAAAGAGATAAATGGTATAACCTTTCTATCACCCATGCCAAGTATGATAGATTGGTTATTCCATTTCCCTCTTGAATAATAGGTCTTGAGTTCAACTCCTCGTCGGCTAGATCTTTAGGTCTTTTAATTTTAATTAGTTTCCTACGACGTTAAATTAGTTTCTCTCTCTTTCTCTCTCAATGTGTGTGCGTTTTTTTGTTTATGCATGTTTTCTCTCTCTTTTCCTCTCTCAATGTGTGCGTTTTTTGTTTATGCATGTTCTCTCTCTCTTTTCCTCTCTCAATGTGTGCGTTTTTTGTTTATGCATGCTCTCTCTCTCTTTTCCTCTCTCAATGTGTGTGTGCATTCTTTGTTTATGTATGTGTGTGTGCGTTTTTGTTTATGTTTGTACTCTCTCTCTCTCTCTCTCTCTCTCTCTCTCTCTCTCTCTCTCTCTCAAAAACACTATGTGTGTGTGTGTGAGTGAGAGAGAGAGAGAGAGAGAGAGAGGGAGAGAGAAAGAGGGGAAGGGAACATGAGAGTGAGGAGAGGGAAGGAGCATACCTGGCTCTCCTTCCTCTCCTCGTGTGTGTGTGTGTGTGTGTGTGTGTGTGTGTGTGTGTGTGTGTGTGTGTGTGTGTGTGTGGAGAAGAAAGAGAGAGAGAGAGAGAGAGAGAGAGAGAGAGAGGGAGAGCGTTACCTGCTCCTTGCTTGAGGGCGCCGAAAAACTCAGATCTGAGATCTGAGTTTTTGGGCGCTCTCTGTTATTTTTTTAGCCCAGTCGGCGTCGCTATGAGCATCGCAAATTTACTTGTAAATTTGCGATGCTCATAGCGATGCCGGGAATTTTTTTTTTGAGCGTCGCTGTGTGAGCGTCGCTAATATGAATAGCCTCTTGTAGTGTCTACAAGATTGTGTTGGGGTAACGGTGGTGTACCTCTCACCCCGGTTGGTCACATTAGAGATGTTCGATCGTCCATCACTAGTACACACCGTATTCTTAACTAGTTAGAAGAATAAGGGGCTCTCTCACACACATTGAGGTGAGCTGCTCCATCCACATCTTTCTCTCTCTCTCTCTCTCTCTCTCTCTCTCTCTCTCTCTCCCCCTGCCCCCCCTTCCTCTTCTCCCTCTCCACACATGAATCCCATTAATGCACTCTTCAATTGGTATCAAAGCGCATGGTGTGGAGAGCATTGTGGTGTTGAGAGCTTCAAGGAAATAGTTTGCTTGCTCTCAGCGCTGGAAAGATCAAGAAAGTTTGTGAGAACAAAATGGGAGCTTGTGAGCTCAGTTGAGAGTAATGTATGCTCTTGTGATAGCTCAGAAGACAATGTGGAAGATAGTGTTTAGATGAAGGTGCTACCCTAAAAATTGTGTTCATAACACCACTTGGAAGTACCAACTTTACATCTCCTTATAGAATGCAAATCTAAAAACTCTGCTTGTAATTTCCCTTTGTTTTGACGTGGTCTACAACTTTGTAGAAGAAATTATTTGCAGATTCTTCACCAATTTTTTTTGTTATTCAACTTAGGCTAAAAAAAATAGGTTTTCTAAATTTGTGCAATGTGTGAGTTTGATATGCTTTTGAAAGCACGATAGGTGCTTGAAGTTGATTGCATAAATTTTGATGTTGAAGATGTAATTTTAGCTTGCACAAGAGATTATGGTTTGAGGGTTTTTTGCTAAATTTGAGAAAAGAAGAAGCAAGTAGATTTGGCTAACAGATATCCATTTTCGATCGAGACGAAGTTTTTGGCATTGAAACTACAGGTGGAGATTCTTTTACAAGTTTCATAGAACACTTTGGTATATATTTGGGCTTTGATTCATGATCTTTGTGGATGGATTTGGATATGGCTATGGTGCACAGTTGATACCCATTGTACATTCATCTTGGCAATCACTTTGAGTGCCGGTTAGCTCTCTTGAGAGCATTGTTTTCAAATTGGTCAGTTTTTTGATTTGCACGCTATTTTGGCACTTATTTATGCACAGTCACTCCATTGATTTACATTGAGTGTGGATTGCCATTGTATGACACATTGTGGAGCCATTTTGGCATTTCTACTCATTGGCATTGAGTAGTGTTATGGTTTATGGTTTTAAGTCCTCTTTTGGAGACTGTAGTGCTCAATGTTCACTCCACTTTTGCATCCATGATGCGGTTTATGGTTTGAGAGCTTGCATTCAGATTTTTCTCATTTTCTAGGGTAGACTTTGTCTGATTTCCCTAAATTTCTCTTCATAGTTTTGGCTTGTTTGCCATACACTCTTTGATATATTTGTGGTCATTGAATTGAGATGGTGATTCTCTCTTGTTGTGGTCAACTTTTCTTCCACATTGATAGGCATATGGTTGTTTTTGGATACGGATTGGTGTTCTTGTATCCACTCTCACAAGAGTAAGATTTTTTTGAAGATGAATTTAACATCTTAAAGGCGGTCATCGTGGTAGTATATGGTAGTGATGGTGATGTCATGCTTGCTTTGAGTATACCTCTTGCAGATATGTCTATGGATAGTACACTTTCTCCACAATGGTTACTAGATGGCATTGCTGCTTACCACATCACACCATGTCGTGAGTGGTTTAGTAGTTTTTTTAGTGGGAGACTTGGTTGAGTTGACTTGCTGATGGTTCAGGGTGTGATATAGAGGGTGTAGGAGATGTATGTTTGTCATTGCCCAACCACCCATCATACACACTTCTTCATGTACAATATATTCCTCAACTGAGACACAACTTGATCTCAGTGAGACAGTTCGGAAACAATGGATGTCAGGTAGTGCTTAGAGAGCACTCTTTGCAAATGCATTGCGGTTCTCTATTCATTGCAAGAGGATCCAAGATCGGTCTGGTCTACCCTATGCATGTATCTGAGGTGTGAGATGGCATATTATTGATTACATTACAATCATAGATTCACAGAGGTCACTGCACATTGCATTGATGCGATTGGCATGAATATACTAGCAAAGATTATGTGTTTATCATCAGCCTTGAAGACTCTCATGCACAACCTCTTAGTGTCTAGACCCAATAGAGCACCTGTAGTGGGAGCGTTTGTAAGTGGAGTTGTCAGTGTGCGATGACTAACACTAGCATGATGCATCATACCTGCAAGGTATGCATGATGATTTTAGCAAGGATATATGCTTTCGCACATTGCTAGAGTGGGGATAAGAATTTTGCAAGCTTTTAACTTAGAGCTTTTGGCATAAATTTGGAATTTTTTTAATTGTGAGCTCAAATAGACAATCAAATGTACATGAGAATGCTCCCAAATGTACAACATTATGACATAATTTTATAGCTATTTATTTAAGAGTTCATATTTAAGTGTTATTTTTTATACAAAGTTATATTCAACAAGAATATGTTTTGGATTCTTTAAGCTAATACATAACACAAATGAGAAATTCATACCCATTCTAGCCCACAAAACAAGTGTTTACATACTTCTTCTACAAAGAGGTGTGTCTTTTCTCTTGCTTGATAATGGTTAACTTTAAGGTTACTAATGACACAATGTATCTTTTCTCCTCACAAAATAAGGGTGAGAACTTATTGCTCCACTAATCTAGATCAAACCAATTTGTAGTCTCAAAGGGTATTTGAATGTGTACCCATGCTAGATTTAATGCACTACATGATGCAAAATGTTTCTAAAGAACTATTGTTTATCTCTATCTTGCATAGAAAATTGACATATTATCATCCTGGTTGTTCTACCTTTCTCATAGATGAAGTTAAAGTAGCTACTGAAGTGGGGTAGACACAGCTCATGGAGTGTAGTAATGAACCACATTAGGAGAATGATATATTATGCTAGCGTGGATTGCATGCTTTGAGCACAATGACAAATATAACTATACTTGGGGAGATGCTTATTTATATTTTTTCCTAGCTCAAAATAGATTCCAAAGCTTTCTTTCCCAACCCTTGTTGACGTATACTTCTATCATTAAATCCCATACTAGAGTTGACATCCATGTCAACAATAACACTACCAAGAAAAATACTTATTTCAATAGCTCCAAGTCTCTCATCATGATTTTTTCTTCCAACATGGATAACTTACACAATGCCATGTCTTCATGATCAGAGGCAAGCATGGATGGCGATATTGGGAGAGAAGCACTTGTTCTAATTTTTTAGAAAAAAACTAGAGCTTCTAAGTGCTCTAAGCCCCTATGTTTGTAACTCCTTGCATTCTCATATATTTTTAATGACCACACAATAAACGATCAACTTTTTACTATACATTATGTACACTGCAAGTGCATACAAGTTGACCTTAACCTTTCCATTTTTCTATACATATATAATGGAGAGGTGGCCTTGTTAGAGGATCAAGAAAGGTGGCAGACACTGTAATTGTTTGGATGGTAGAAAATAAAATTCATAACCATGCATCGTTGCAATTTTATCTGACCCTTGTGCTCCCTCCCACTCTCTCTCAACAAGTGTAAAAGTATGCCAAATGGAGTATTGACTTTGTTTGGGCAAGCGTAAAAACAAAGTCATTGTTGACATGATGGCCAATGGGTAGCTAGCTGGGTAAAAGCACCTATAGAGTGATTTTGCGGGTCCCCTCCAACACTCCTAGCCTTGGTTGCATGGCATTAGAGCTTTGTTTGATATTCAAGCACATTTGTACCGCTGTTAGCAAGACAAGCCTCGCTGGCATACTGATACTATTATCACATGGCTATTTCTACCATTAAGTCTCCCCAATCTGAAAAAATTAAAAATTCCGTCCTTCCTAGCTAATACTAACGTGCTTCGTCATTGCCCGTTGCTACATGCTATAGACTAGCGCACTGTTTTTGTTGTTGTTGAGAGAATCTTTGAATTAGGAAAAAAAAAGGAATACCTTTTAATTTTTTTGAAGCCAAAAACAAATCAAGAAAGTGCTGAAAATCTGATGGTGGTGAGGTTTCATCTTCCATATTCGGGACTTCATTTCAAATGCGCATGACTTGATAACATGCTAGTGTTGAGGTCGAATCGCTTCATTAAACATTACTCCCCCCCTTTCGAACTTGACATGATCAGCGGGCATACTCATCTGCAAGACTGTGCAAAAGTAAAGATAGTACAACATAATATGACCCAGTAGTGATAATCTCATCATCGTCATTAGCATTGTCAATAGCCATCAGGTTAGAATTGTGACTGAAAGAAAGAGCAACGCCATCATTGAATGGACCTTTACGCCACTAATATTGAGTTCCAAAAGTGCGGCAAGAGGTGGAGTTTTGATTGTGAGAAACATGACAACAATATTTGCAAAAGGGGACACTGTCATAGCAATCAAGGACATCGAGCTTCAAAATCTGTATTGCCAGACTGGCACTGGATTTTGGCTTGGGGAAGTGCTCACCAATATTTATGTCCGCTTGAACATCTTGAGTCCTATGCATTCCAAGATGGAAACGTGCCATGCCATCATCTACATAGTCTTTGAGACGGTTACCATAAAGGCCATCATCCTTTTTGGAAGAATATCCATTGCTGGAGGAGGTGCATAATCTTCATTAAAGAACATTGGCTCAACAGGGCGTAAAGATCTGGTTGCTGGTATATTATCTTCATCCTCGTCTAAAGCATGATTGAGTGCATTAGCAACCGCAAGGAAAATTGATACACCATATTGGAAATACGCAGAGCTGGCATTGCAGGGTCATCGAATGACTGATCCCTTGAGAGAGTGAGGTTCCGTTTGTTGATCAGTCACACTGTACTGGTCTTGATCTGCAAGGTGAGCCAAGAATGTTTCAAGTATTGTATCATCATCAGCATCAACGTATTGGTTGACAGGCTGGCTGTAAGAGAGAAATCCGAGTGTATCATCATCGTGAGCAGCAGGAGGACGGACCTGAAAGGCAGAGGTGGCGGAGATGTCTGCGTCATTTGGCTCATCTGCTAGCTTTAGTAGAGAATCAAGGAATGCTGCACGGTTGGCATCTTATATCTACTTGAATTGATTCTACTTGCTTCTGATGCTCCTCGACATAGCCAACTGCATCTATCTCTCTATCTCTCTCTCTCTCTCTCTCTCTCTCTCTCTCTCTCTCTCTCTCTCTCACAGCCAGCCTCTCTCTCTCCATGAAGCAACCCTAATCATCACACATGAGCCCTCGAGGCATGCTGTTGACGGTCTCCTAGGGTTAAGCAAGGGTTTCAAGAGCTCGCAGCACGCAGTCAGCAAGAGCTGGACGCATCGATTGGCTGAGGAAGTGGTCGATCATCTGTTGACAGTAGCGGCATTCATGGGTTGCAACAGGAAGCATTGGTGAGATCACCAGCATTTTCTCAACATGCCAAGAAAATTCCCCTGGCACCATGCATGCGCATATGAGGAGGCTTGCTGCAGCCTCAACCGGGAGTTGCAGTTAGTGAAGAGGTAGGCCAGGGCCGCGAAGGTGCAACTCGCATGACTGTTGCTCTCAACTTGATACCTTTGAAGGAAAAGCCTTGCCCCGATTATGCATAGCTCCATGCCAGCAAAACCAAACAACGGCACCATGCCTGGACATACGAGGAGTTATGAGCACACTGTTCGTCTGCACGTGCACGGATGGTCAGTGAGCTCATGCTCAGGATTAACACGTTCAATCGTGGCAGTAGGCAGTGAGCCAGTTCACATGAGGAGATGGTTTGCAACAAGTTGGCGATTAGTTGGCAACTTTTTGGAAACCATTTTGTTCACGTGGAAAAAATTTGAGAAGGGGTTGGCAACAAGTTTGCAACTGGTTCCTTTTTCGCTCCACCCTTGGGAGGAGAAGCAAGAATGCAACCAAAGAAAAAGACAAATTGTGACCACCTTTTCTTAGAAGTGTTTTATCAAAAGAATCCCCTAGGAGCTTTTTATAGAAACGTGCGCTCACCTTTTCCACTCTCTCTCTTGTCTTTTTTCTTCCCAACAAAACAAAAAGGTCCTCAAGGGAGCCTCCACGTGAACTTGAGTGCACCCGATTGCCGGTTGCCAACTAGTTGCCAACCCCACCTTCATGTGAACTGCCTCAGTGAGTTAACAATGGGCAATCCGCAAGATGGAAGCACTCTAAAGATCTTAGCATAGATTCACATGGGGCGGGGAAAATGCTATCACCTTGAGCCAGTTGGAAATTCACGAGAATCAGTTGAGAAGGAAGCAAAAAGGAAATTTTCTCTTGGATATCGCAAATAAAAACGTAGTATATTTTCAAAAAATGGAGTGCTTTTGTTAGACACAAAAAAACCACATTGGCAAATAAGCACACTGTTCGTCCGCGCGCACGCGGACGAACTGCATGCTCATTTGCCAATGTGGCTATTTTCAATTCTAAAAAAAGCTTTCTATTTCTTGAAAATAAACTACATTTTCATCATGTTCATACTATTTTCTTTGTTAAATCCGGCAAGAGGAAATTTGCGTCAATGCATGCACAAACAAACTGTGTGCTCACTGTCCTAATTGGTTCTTCTAGTGATTGTAGAAAATGCTATATGTTCCTTGCACAATAAGTGATTGTACAATTTTTTTTGTGTTCCTTACACAATTGAGACCGTTGGCAAGGAGTTAGAGGTGGCACAAACCATTGGATGCATGAGATACAACATGATGCTCAGGATCATCCACTGGGGTATTGCCAGGTTTGTGAGTTAGAAATGCCAAGCATCCTACAAAAAATAATATAGTTGAAAATTATATATGTGAAGTTCCTCCCTCCAAAAATTATGGCCCTTCCTCCACCAACCACACTGTGGCACACATAAACACCACACGTCAGTTTTGCTAGGGTATGATGAGAGAGAGAGAGGAGGGGGGGGGGGGGGGGGGGGGGGGGGGGGGGAAGAGAGACCCACCAAGTGAATCAAACAAGATTACATGCGCATGCATGATAAATGAAAAGCTTTGATTCAAGTAAAAAGGTAGGTTAACAACCCTTTTCCCTTGGAGTGAGGATGAGATTGTCTCGCATGTACAAGAATTATTTTTTCCTTGTTTGATAACATTAATTTCTCACATGGTTATATGCTCTTGGTACCTACATGTTTAAGTTGTTGGTTGCATTGGCTGCAATGTAGTAGGAATGTTTGAGATGAAGAGATCAATCAAGCAAATTTGCTTGCTTATCCCGCTACTCTTTGCAATGGTTTCAAGGACAATTATACAAAAGGGGAGATTAGTGGACTCTCACTGTAGGGGGAAAACAATTGCTAGTGAAATTGAAACTGACAATTCTCTGCTCTTCAAAAAATCCAACTCCCAAATGTTAAGAAGAACACGCAAGATCCTCTAAATGGTTGTAATTGCATCAGCTCCTAAGTGCAACATCAAAAAATCAAGATTAATTTCACTCATTGAAACCAACTCCTTTGACCTTGCCAAATGGTCGAGGGGAATTATTTCAAAAGTTTTAGTGTTGAGATACCTCAATGTAGCACTAGTGGAATATATATTTCTCCCCTTCCATAGAAAAGTGTATGTGATTAACTTCTTAATGATTCCATACATTGAAAATGGCAACATGCAATTGGAAAGAATTTATAAAGCCCATCAAAGGATTCCTATGGAAAAATAACACACATAGCTTAATAGTAGTGGGGGAAATGAGAATGGGTGGTGAGGCCAAAGGACCTAGGTGGCATTGGGATCTTGACACAAACATTGTTTTGCAAGTAAGGAAGAGCAACAAAGTGGTATCATTATTAGAACATGGAGAGACATTTAGATGCTTTAGGTACTCTGACTTATAAAGAAATCTCCAAGCAGGAACATTTCTAGGTGAATAACAAAGAAATCTCCAAGTTGGCACATTTTGATGATAACAATTGATGTTGGAAGGATGTGGACTTGTTGGTGGTGCAACATAGTTTGAATCTAAATAAAAGGTGCGCTATTGACCAATACAGTCTTTGAAGTCTTATGGAATTTATAAGGAAAATAGCCTCACTATGCTCATCAAATTATGAAAGATAAGTGGCTAAAAAGTATACAAGACACTTGGGAAGTGAAATGTCCAAGCTCAATGAAGATAATCACTTGGAAGGTGTGGTGGTGGAATATCTTTACTTGGAATAATGTTCGTGCCAAAGGGATTGGCACAAACACTTGCTTTGGATGCAAAGCAACTTTGGAGGATCCCTTGGATATGTAAGACTACCCCTCCTTATGAGTTCTGATTGTCAAAATTTACAAATGGGTAGTGAGGATGTGGAAGATATTCTTCCTAAGGAATGACATGGTTCTAGGAGGGAGAAGATATCAACACCAAATAGTTATTCAATGCACTCAAATAGCCACATATGACTATCTAAAGCATATTTGAAAAGCTCAAAATGTTTGTATCTCTGAGAGAAACTTTATGTTAGCTTAGTTCAATGATATCGTGCATGAAATCATTGATCTTATATATTTAATAGGGTATAGGGACAACTGTACAAGCCAAAGATTGGAAAAATGCAATGGTTACATTGGCTACTTTGACAGCTAGGGGACAAGGAGATAACTGACCTTTGGTTAAAGCTATTAGATAAGGATTAAGCAGGGTCTTTTGCTATGAATTGTGCATGATCACCTTTTTGTAAATTTTCTCCGTATATAGCATCTCCATTCACAATTTTTAGTATGTCTTCAAAGAAAAAAAAACTAGCCGCAATAATGGAAAAGACATTTCATGCCACTCTAGTAGCCAATGGTTTTTATCGCCTATTGTAGGCCTAAAGAATTAAAAACAAAAACATTGGATATAAATATCCAATGGAAAGAAACTCAAATTACAAGAGGAATATGGTATGATTTAACATCATTTAATATGTATGAAAAAATATGTATATCTTGTAAGATGTGGAATAGGACTCTACCAATATTTAAGCTCTAGTTTGTATCCTCTTTATGTATTGTCCTACCTAATAGATTGTCATATAATTTTATATTTTCCACAATGGGTTATTATGTGCCTCCTAACCCTCAAACAAGGAATCACAACAAGCCAGCAAACAAGAAATGTCAAAAATGCTAGAGTATTTGGAACTTATCGACCACAATAAAGCTTTAATGGGTTAGTAGCACTCACAAGAATTCTATGATTTAATTGTTCCTTTTTGCCTCAATGAAGGAAGAATTTACATATTCATTGTCATTGAGTATCCCCTAAAGATTTACTACCATGTGTCATTTTCTTCAAGTCAAAGGGCCCCTCCAAAAGAGAAGTTAATTTGTATACAATGAAATACATGATAATTTTTCTCATGCCCTTGCCTTTCAAAGTGGAGACATATATAGGAAAACTCATGTTGGAATCCATCCCATAGTGATCTAATTAGGTGGTAAATCTTGAAATTAGCATGCCAATCTTACACCATATCTATCTGTTCAATTGCATTTTTGTGGAATTCTCTGGAAATTTCTTACATGTTGTTTGCAACCTTCACATACTTTATCTCCATTTAAGCTAATTTGCTTCCTTATACAAAGAATTTATTCCTTTAGCAACCATAATTTGGTGCCTTCGGAGATGACAAAACTACTTTGTAACCACCTTATGCTATATATTATTGCCAAAAGACTAAATAATATTATCATGATGACTCTAACCTTAGTGATTATGTTTCCCCTTTAAACAAGGAGTGCCTGAGAATATGGTTGTGCTAGTAGATGAAGGTCAACATCCATGTACTCAATATATTCCTCACATTTTTATGCTTTGTGATCAAAGTTATTATCAAATCATGGATTCTTTGGACATTTGTATTCAAAACCCCACTACCAACTTTAGCCGGTATTCAAAATATGTAAGCATAGCATGTGAGTTCACCCTGAAGGGGTTTTAATATATCAAGTAGTTACAAAGTTATATTTACAAGAGGTGTTTAAAAATAGAAAAATTAAAGAAAGCTACAGATTTATGAAGAAGAGAAGTCTTTTAATTCATGTTGAAGTGTTTGTGTAGAGGGGTTTTATAAATACCTCTTGAATGCACACACAATAGGTATTTTTGAAAGGTGGACCCCTTGTCTAAAAGCTTTTATGTAGATTTTAAGCATGTTGCACTTATCATTGGGTTTTCCTTGACTTGAAAATCTATCGTATGAAATAAGGAGAGTAGATTGTTTGTTTCCAAGAGTTCAATAAGTCTCCACAATTTGTAAAAAGACAAAAGTCTTTGTTACTTTAGGCTAAAACATTGAGAGGTGGGATGTGAAATTGAAAATTGGAAGCTTATATGAAAATTGGAAGGTTGAACATGAGTAACTTAAGGTTGAAAATAACAAAATAAAAAGTCTCATGACATTGGGAAGTCAAAGGACTATGTAGAACTACAAGATTTTGAAAAATTCTACCCACAACTTGAAAAGACCAAAATCTTTTTTCAAAAGCTCTAAATTAGAAGCTCCCAAAAATAAAGCACCCTATGTGGCCCACTTTGGGGTTAAACTGCCTCTTAAAACTCATCTCTGGCGTTATTTCATGAGAGCTTGCGAAGCAAATAGGGCTCCAAATGGTTTTTTCCCTTGTAAATAAAACCATCTTTAAATATATGTTTTACTCTTCCTTTTTGATTAAGTATCTTTGAATGTCAATCTAGTTGGGTGACATCTATAACATGTGAGATACCCATGCATCACCTACATACGGTGCCAATGCTAACTGAAAGTTGTGTTGTTTCCATGGGTGTATGTGAGGGTTACCTTCTCAATTATGGTTTTCAAAGTTCCTTGGCTTGAAGATGGCGTATTTATATATCTTCAGGCTCTTAATTCTCTTGTACTTGTGTATAAAGTCCGTTTTGTACTGTGAATGGGAATTATACCACATTTTCATTGACATAGTTCTAGTGTCTTTTGTAATTTGAAAGTATTCTTTGGTGTTTATGTTATATGTTATTGGAACACACACACACAAAAGAATAGATATGCTAGTGGTAGTCTATAAGAGAATAATATGGTGATATAATTTCTACACATATCTTAGCATAAGAGAAGAGAGAGAGAGAGAGAGAGAGAGAGAGAGAGAGAGAGAAAGAGAGAGAGGAATCTTACAAGAGAATGGCTTAAAATTGTAGCCCCCAAACTCCACAAAACCTCTTGTGGAGTCAATTGTAATGCTAAACACATAAAATAGGAGGGTGTCCAATCTCATAACAAGTAGTATGATCATCGAGGAGATTTGTAAGAAATCTCTTGAGCCTATCAAGAGTGGTGATTCTTATGTTGTGCAAACTCACAAAGATAGAGGGCGCACTCGTGATCATGCCAAGTCTAAGGATCACAAGAACTCTCATGGTTCCATGTGAAATGTTGAGTGCTTCTATTGCCATAAGAATGTGTATGTGAAAAAGGATTGTCGGGGTGCATAGAGACAAAAAGTCTCAAGAGACTAAGAAGTTTGAAATTGATGCAAAGGGCAAGGCTAAGCCTAAGAAAATAGATGTTAAGAGTGTACGAATGCGGTACCTATGCTATGAGAGAGAGAGAGAGAGAGAGAGAGAGAGAACATAAGATGTGGGTGGAGCAGCTCATCACACTGTGTGTGAGAAAGCTCCTTATTCTTCTAAGTAGTAAAGAATATGGTGTGTAGAAGTGATGGGCGATCGAACATCTTTGACATGTCCAACTGAGGTAAGAGGCACACCACCTTTACCCCACCAATCTCCCACTTACAGTTGTATGTGACGATACACGATACTACTATAGGACCTAGTAGTATGTACAAGAGGTATAGGGAGCAAAAGCATCTCAACCGATATTGATTGGTTCTCTCAAAGTCGATGCATGCCACCATATAGGCAACCAGATCTTTACGCCCTGTTGAGCCAATGTTCTTTAATGAAGATTATGCACCTGCTCCAGCAATGGATATTCTTCCAAAAAGGATGATGGCCTTTATGGTAACTGTCCCAAAGAGTATGTAGATGATGGCATGGCACATTTCCATCTTGGAATGCACAGGACTCAAGATGTTCAAGCGGACATAAATATTGGCAAGCACTTCCCCAAGCCAAAATCCAGTGCCAATCTGGCAATACAGATTTCTAACCTCGATGTTCTTGATTGCTATGACAGCGTCCCCTTTTGCAAATATTGTTGTCATGTTTCTCACAATCAAAACTCCACCTCTTGCCGCACTTTTGGAACTCAATATCACTGGCGTAAAGGTCCATTCAATGATGGCGTTGCTCTTTCTTTCAGTCACAATTCTAACCTGATGGCTATTGACAATGCTAATGGCGATGATGAGATTATCACTACTGGGTCATATTATGTTGTACTATCTTTACTTTTGCACAATCTTGTAGATGAGTATGCCCGCTGATCATGTCAAGTTCGAAAGGGGGGGAGTAATGTTTAATGAAGTGATTCAACCTCAATACTCGCATGTTATCAAGTCATGCGCATTTGAAATGAAGTCCCGATGGAAGATGAAACGTCACCATCAGATTTTTCAGCACTTTCTTGATTTGTTTTTGGCTTCAAAAAAATTAACAGGTATTTTTTTTTTCCTAATTCAAAGATTCTCTCAACAACAACAAAAACAGTGCGCTAGTCTATAGCATATAGCAACGGGCAATGACGAAGCACATTAGTATTAGCTAGGAAGGACGGAATTTTTAATTTTTTGAGATTGGGGAGACTTAATGGTAGAAATAGCCATGTGATGATAGTATCAGTATGCTAGAGAGGCGTGTCTTGCTAGCAAAGCTACAAATGTGCTTGAATATCAAACAAAGCTCTAATGCCATGCAACCAAGGCTAGGAGTATTGGAGGGGACCCGCAAAATCACTCTATAGGTGCTTTTACCCAGCTAGCTACCCATTGGCCATCATGTCAACAATGACTTTGTTTTTATGCTTGCCCAAACAAAGTCAATACTCCATTTGGCATGCTTCCACACTTGTTGAGAGAGAGTGGAAGAGAGCACAAGGGTGAGAGAAAATTGCAACGATGCATGGTTATGAATTTTATTTTCTACCATCCAAACAATTACAATGTCTGCCACCTTTCTTGATCCTCTAACAAGGCCTCCTCTCCATTATATATGTATAGACAAATGGAAAGGTTAAGGTCAAATTGTATGCACTTGCATTGTGCATAATGCATAGTAAGAAGCTGATCGTTTCTTGTGTGGTCATTAAAAATATATGAGCATGCAAGGAGTTACAAACATAGGGTCTTAGAGCACTTACAAGCTCTAGTTTTTTTCTAAAAAATTAGAACAAGTGCTTCTCTCCCAATATCACCATCCATGCTTGCCTCTGATGATGAAGACATGGCATTGTGTAAGTTATCCATGCTGGAAGAAAATATCATGATGAGAGACTTGGAGCTATTGAAATAAGTATTTTTCTTGGTAGTGTTCTGGTTGACATGGATGTCAACTCTAGTATGAGATTGAATGATAGAAGTATATGTCAACAAGTGTTGGGAAAGAAAGTATTTTGAGCTAGGAAAAAACATAAATAAGCATCTCCCCAAGTATAGTTATATTTGTCATTGTGCTCAAAGCATGCAATCCATGCTAGCATAATATATCATTCTCCTAATTAATGTGGTTCATTACTACACTCCATGAGTTGTGTCTACCCCACTTCAGTAGCTACTTTAGCATCATCTATGAGAAAGGTAGAACAACTGGGATGATAATATGTCAATTTTCTATGCAAGATAGAGATAAACGATAGTTCTTTGGAAACATTTTGCATTATGTAGTGCATTAAATCTATCATTGATACACATTCAAATACCCTTTGAGACTACAAATTGGTTTGATCTAGATTAGCGGAGCAATAAGCTCTCACCCTTATTTTGTGAGGAGAAAGGATACATTGTGTCATTAGTAACCTTAAAGTTAACCATTATCAAGCAAGAGAAAAGACACACCTCTTTGTAGAAGAAGTATGTAAACACTGTTTTGGTGGGCTAGAATGGGTATGCATTTCTCATTTGTGTTATGTATTAGCTTAAAGAATCCAAAACGTATTCTTGTTGAATATAACTTTGTATAAAAAATAATACTTAAATATGAACTCTTAAATAAATAGCTATAAAATTATGGCATAATGTTGTACATTTGGGAGCATTCTCATGTACATTTGATTGTCTATTTGAGCTCACAATTAAAAAAATTCAAAATTTATGCTAGAAGCTCTAAGTTAAAAGCTTGCAAAATTATTATCCTCGGCCACATATACTTGTTTTTTGACTTTACAAAGTTTGGCATATATAATTGCCGCTATTTTTCAGGGTCAGTGACAGTGCTCATACGTGCAGTAAATCTATACTTTGGTGTCACCTGTAGCATAAACAGATGTTAATAAGTAAGTCCTACACTTCCTTAGATGGAGTCAAAAACCACATGTAATTATGAGTGCTAATCCCCTAAATCATAATTAGTTCAAAAGGTCAGGGGAGAGTGCCGTCAAGGCCCCTAGCATCGATGCAATAAGCAACCATTTACGGCCTCATGAGCAGCCCCTTTACAACCATATTTACCATATTCCACAACCCTTCATAACCATATTCAGCCACAATCAATCTTAACCCTGTTCACAACCAACCATTCATGGCCAATTTGAGCAATATTGCCAAAGCTCTATATCCACAACTCTAAAACGTCATAGACCATATCCGAGCAAGACTGGTAAGCTCGATAACAAACTTAGAGGCACATCATTAATATCATAATAGTCGCAGCAGCTTTAACAGAGTATACCAGGTCGCATGTCTTACACCCCACAAATAGGACAACCCTATCATATAGTGTCATTCACCAAAAACTTCTATCATTACATTTTGGCTAAAAAAGAAATTCAAGGCAACAATTAACCAGCGTTTGAAAGAGGATTCCACATTTTAATGGTTTTTTTAAAAAACATGCCTATGAAAGGACCGTAGAAATGCATTGCCAGGTATTCCTAAACTTAGAAGGAAATTTCAAAAACCAAAGCCGCTGACAAAAGGGTGCTCATATACATGCCTATGATAAGTTATCCACAAATTGAAAGACTTTCCTAAACCCATAAGGCAAAAAAGAACTAGTGCCGTAAAAAGTTCAGTAGAAGTTGCCATTCATGTACTTATTCCTGCATATGCATGAGGAAAACAACCATAACAACAAGTGAATCTCAACACATCCAAACAGTTCGGATAGTAGTCCATATCAATGCCATACGTCGCGTGCGGTTGAGGCAGACCAACCAGCTCCACAATAGCTTGTTTATCCTTGCCTTTTGCCATATAGCCAACAACTTAACGCCACACCCTTTGCGGGTAAAACCCTCACAATCCCAATGTACACACAACTACTCATAGGTACACACACACACACACACACCCCATAGAAGCACATAGTACCAATGCTAAGTGAGCATGGAAGCTCACCTTTTATAGAGTTTGGAGCAAGTAGCCACATTCCTCCAGAGCAGTATGGCGGGCCCAACATTAAGAGGTAGAGGATTCCACAACGTCACCTTGTACACACACACACACACACACACACACACACACACACACAGAGAGCAATAGTGCAGACCCGTCAAGGGGGAGACACTGTGATATTAAGCAGTAGAGGCAAGGGTATACAGAGCCAGAAACCCACCAAATGCTCATAACCCCTTTTAACTACAAGGGTTAGGTACCACCCACTAATATCCATTTCGAATTTTTCAGTGAATTCAAGCCAATATTCACCCCAAGAAAATAATACCAAGGAAAGAGCAATGTGCTATAACTAGCCATGTGTGTGTGTGTGTGTGTGTGTGTGTGTGTGTGTGTGTGTGTGTGTGTGTGTGTGTGTGTGTGTGTGTGGTCCTTGGTTATTTTGTGTGTAATTGGTTAGGCGAGAAATGGTAAGAGATTTGATGGGTGTGTGTGTGACAAAAGTTGAATAATTTTTCCATTCGTTCTTCCAACAATGGTATTAAAGCAAAGTGGCCATCACCAACTTGATTTCAATTCTTGAAAATGGAATTCAAATTGGCAATAGAAAATTTGCAATTTGAGGTTCCATCGGCAATTAACTAGCATATAATATAAAAACATTCCATCGAATCGTGCTTCCTGACAGTCATAAATGGGTATGTCAAGCAGAGAATCCAAAGTAATTGCTATATTTTGAGGGTGTGAAGAAGGATGTGCGAGAACACAAGAAGAAGAAGTTTTTGAAGATCTTTGCTAAGCGATGATACCAACTTGACCTCAAAGTTCCTTGAAAGAATTTTGGAAGCCCAATTTTGGTTTTGGTAGAGAAGACAAGAGGTAATACTCAAAAGGAGTACAAAGAAAAAAAAAAGAAGTAATGGAGTTGAAAGAAGAGAATCGTTGACAACAATGATTCTTGGAGGAATTTTGCAAAAGAAGCGAAAGAAGCAAGGCCAGCAATTGGATCCAAGAAGATATTATTGCTTCTTATATCATTGTCTAAACACAATTACTTAAATTGAAGTTCAAATTGCCAACTTGCAAGCTTAACCCTCTAATACAAGGTGTAATTTCAAAACTTGATTCTCACAGCTTCAAAAGCTAAAACACGCAAAATTTTCAGCAATGGATTTGTATAGGCATGGGGTCATTTTTTTGCACTACCATGAAGATGAATTTGTACGGTACCTCTCCTTGCAGCCTCATCTTCCTTGCATACATTGCTTGCCAGACAAGCCTTCAATTTTACCTTCTTTTCACACCACTTTTGACTAAAGGGTGGTGCTTGATTGAAGTACACTCTACATCTCTTGTTTTTTCATTGCTCACCAATTTACCCCCTATTTAATATGTGCCTTGCTCGACACTAGCCACAAAAGCCTTCAGTTTTAATTTTCTTCAGGAAAGGGAAAAAAAACTCCCATATCTATCTCATTTATACTGAAGCTCTTACTCAAGTTTAAACCTTGCCAAAAAAATCCTTCACATCCTCGGATCTTTTGTCCTCATTGGTAAGTGTTGCAAGCTCAACAAAAACACACAAGAAATCTGTGAAGTTGACCTGTGGTGATCTATTCCTAAAGAATCATAAGGCCGATTGCCACCGAAAATTGAGGAAGGGAGTTCAGACGCAAACAAAAGTTCAATTTCCTTGTATACCGACCTGCCCAACCAATTACCAATTTTCAACCTTGCTTTGGTACTGCACACGTGGATTGTGTATCATCATTGACCTTATAGCTAAGTAATTTTATGTTGTTTTTCTTTTATGTTCTCATTGCTCGCATACCAATCATACGTACATATGTATAGACATATAAAACCTTTAAAAAACAAAATTGTTTTCAAAAAGAGAAAAACAAGAAAAGAAAAAGGCCAAGCACTCCATCATGGCTCACCTTTCACATCCACCAAAGATTGTTGAACAACTCACAAATTTGCAACGATCACTCACATATGAGCTCATGCAAAGACAATAACTAGAAGACAAGTTATTATACATTGCACGTATCGACATTGCACCTGCTCCAAAGCAAAACAAAGTTAGTAGAAGGCTTTTACTTTCAAAGATTTTGATGGCACTAAAGATGCTAACACTATTTTGGCATGGGTTAGTCAATTAGATGACTACTTTCATGATGAAGACTTATTTGAACATAACATGGACAAATGTGCATCAAATCACCTCGCCAGTAGTGCGATACTATGGTGAAATTTGTTTCTACCCCACTTCTTATCCACACAGTATAAAGATAAAGCACGCAATCAGTAAGATTTATTTTTCTAAGTTAGAAATGAATATGTGTAGGCCTACATTGATCATTTCTAGAATTGTCTCATTCACGTGCAAGCCATTGAACATGTTAGCCATAAGAAACTAAAGCGTAAGTACGTATCAAGGTTAGCACTTTAGATTGTGTTGAGGTAGATATTTTTGAGCCAAATTCATTGTCAAAATCTATTAACATGTCTCTTAATGCATAGAAAAAGGAAGGTGAATATCAATCCCAAATTGATCAACCTGCACACTAGCCATAACAAGAAAGTTTCCTTCTCTCCTAGCTTTGATAGGAATAGGAATCAAAGCCGCACTTTATTCAAGAGACATAGATTTGACAATTTTGCTACACCTTCTCACTCCCATGGAAATTACAACAGCAACGTGCAGCAGTGGAACAACCAAAATCCTTCAACCAATCAATGTCCTACTCAACCTTCCAACGGTAACAAAAAAGGTGAAATGCTTTAAATGTTTTTAGTTTGTTCACTATGCGGCCAGATAAGTTCCCAAACAACACAGCTAAGAACAATGGTCATTCCAATGGCCAACCCAATGGAGTCACACATAACCCCAACCAAAGACCCTTCAACAAAAACCACCCAAATGGTGCAACAATTAACCTCGTCGAAGATGCTCTCCCTGAGGACAATGAAGTTGAAACCAACTAGGGTGAGGGCTATGCTCCTAAATATGATTCCAATGAAAACCCTTCTTTTTGGTACTCTTGCTCTCATAATTCTCCCACAAGGCACGAGAAGTAGCTTCACAAACAATAGTAATATACACTCACTCAACAAGATGTAAGAAAAAAGTGAATATAGCTTTAACATCAAGTGATTTCATGGGAATTGTGTAACCATCTCTCTCTTAGCATTCAAAGAATGGCTGCAATTGACATTTTTGGGTCAAAATATCCCAAATTTTCTCCTTTCAAATACTGAATATTGTTCCATTGAACTTTTGGATGTTATAAATGTCCTTTTCAGAACTAAAAGCCATAACTTCCAAGTTTCAAACTATGGAAAACCCTCAAAAACATTTGGCAAAGTTTCCCAAATAAAATGAGCTAAATCTCAAAACTTTTAAATGAGCATATAAAAGAAACCAAAACATTGAACATACAGGTAAAAGGAAATCACTGACTAGAAATGCATGTAATTGATCAATCTTTGGTCCTATAAATGACTACGTACCAACACGACATCAAAAGCACCTATCCTCTCTATACTTAGGTACTATTTTGTGCACTCAAACATCACTTTGTATCCATGTGTTCTTTGGCTTATCTATGCCGTATGTGAGTTATTTGATCTCTATTACTGGATTGTCCATATAGAGGAAACCCATTAGCTTATGATGTAACTAGAAATGTCCCATTTAATTTTGAAGTAAATGTAGATTTCCCTTGGAAATTGAGCCTAGAGCTCATTTTGAGGATCTTTAGGTATAAAAAATCCAATTATTAGCAAAACAAGAATAACATCTTTTGTACACTGAAGTGAATAGAGCTCTTTTATAATCATCATATCTTGCAACCTAGTAACTCAAATCAAGTTCCATCAAGTGCATTATGTTTTTTTTCTCTTTTCCATCTCTTGACTATATTTATTGTCCATTTTCTAAAGGATCATGACTATGCTATGCAAACCTTAATTTATTTTTTGATAATGTATTCAAGGTTGAATGTGAATCTTTTGATAGGAGGTTTATCCTACGTCTCAGAAGAATCTATTGAAACTTTTTGTGTGTCTATTAACATCCTATAGAACCAAATTTATTGTTGTAAACACATTTGCAAATGATTCGAATGCTATCATTACTACCAAATTTGATAAATCATCCAAGAACACCATTATTTGGAGCTCATATGAGTGAGAAAACATCAAGTGATTAGTTGAAGATTAATTGTATGCCTTGTTGATTGTTGGGTTGTGATTGCTCTTATGTATCTTCATATATAGGTTCACATTGTTGTGATTGACACGATAACATGTTTTTGTGACCCATTCAGGTTGCTTTTCTGAGTATTGATAAGAGTGTGTTAGTTCCAGATAGCTAGTTGTGCTATAGACGTATATCGTGGCAATCCACTAATAGAGTTGATAGGGATTGCTGCGAGGGGTGGAATCCATACACCTTGTCATCTTAAGCCTAGAGAGTAGAGATTCTCCATGGAACCCTAGGACATGGAATTCCTTCTCCTCTCTCTCTCTCAAAAAGGCCCTCCAAGTTTCCATCATCAATGGCTTGTTCGATGAGAAGCGTTTGACAATGATATATCCTCACATATCTACTTGCCGTATTGTTCATCCCCAACACCATATTTTATAGTTCCTACCTTAGAGAGTTCAATACCAAGGTTCCTCCCAATCAAGGTCATCAACACTTCTCTCTAAGACCTACACAAGGTATAATGATGCAGCCTTTTAACTTTTTGATTTCAAATGCTTTAAAAACTTGGAATACACTAAGTAGCCCTACATAGACATGGGTCTATGCCCTCCACATCAGCTTTTGTTGTCCAAATTGGGCCAAACCATGGGTAGTCCCTACATGCACATGGGTATGTGCATGTATATGCATTCCATATCACCTTTGTCATCATGGTTTGACCCAATCCATGGGGTTTAACATTCTTTTAACCACCTTATGTGAATTTGGATGACCTTGGCTCTAATATAAAACCTATTCTCATCCATTTCTAAATATATCATTCACTTAACCAACAACACAACCTCAAGATCACCCCATTGCAACTTTCAATGTTGAATATGAAAAGGATCCTTCCATTGCTATAGGCCAAACAAAGTTGGATAGCTAGTATAAACACTTGCACGACATGTTTTTCATAGGTTTATGTCATGGTTCTAGGACACTCTTGAGAGCCCCTTAAGCATTGGATCTTCACCATCCCATGTGAATTTGGATGACCTTGTCTCTAAGATAAAACATAATCTCATCCATTTCCAAATATAGCATTTACTTAATCAGCAACACGCCTTCCTCAAGATCACACCATTGCAACCCTCAATGTTGACTATGCAAAGGATCCTTCCATTGTTATAGGCCAAACAAAGTTGGATAATTAGTATAAACGCTTGCAAGACATGTTTTTCATAGGTTTTTTGATGGTTCTAGGCCACTCTTGACATCCCCTAAAGCATTGGATCTTCATAGTTTAGCAAAAAAAAATTATGATAGAAGTTTTGCTTGGGAAAACAAACAATCTACCAATTGTTTGGAGGTGCAAGGCTAGATAGAGTCTACCAAGCAGATGCTCTCCTCCAAAGATTCAAGGTGTAAAGCATTGGGCACACCCTTCTCTCATTTTCTCTAGTTTTGTAAGTTTCATTTTAGTTTATTGGTAATAATTATATTTAGAAGGCTCCTAGGATTTTGTCTACTACTAGGGACTTGCTATGCGTCCTGTGCAAGCCGCAGGGCTACAAGCACACAACTTGACAGATGCAAACAAGCTCTACGTCTACAAGGCGATGTGTCACTCACCTCCTATAGTGCTGCTTGAGGGACTCTGTGTGCGTGTAGAGAAGAAGTGCTCGCCGATGCTCGATCTCTCTCTCTCTCTCTCTCTCTCTCTCTCTCTCTCTCTCTCTCTCTCTCTCTCTCTCACACACACACACACACACACACACACACACACACACACACACACACACACACAATGACAAGAAAGAAGAGGTGAAGCAATAGCAAAGCTTGCACATTGAGAATGTTTGAAAACCTTAGTTTACAACCTTATCTAGGGCTTACCATCCCTTTCACATACGAGTGCCCATATTTTGTCAATCAGTGCTAAATGGGTATGGTGCATCTTTTATTGACGATCACCAGCCTTTTACTATAAACCACTTGGACCAAAAAGCCCAGCCCATGACTAAACATATGCACTAAACAATAATGGTGGCATCATGGGTTAACATGCCCCCCTTCATGATGTAGATTTCGAGCCTTGGAAGCTAGTGAGGTGAAGCTCGTTCATCAAGAAAAAGAGCATCTAGGATAGATTGTATACACAACAAATACGTTGTGCACGAGGAAAATATAAAGTACATGAGGACCTGAGTAATTGCAAAGGATTATGAAATGCTACTCTGCCATTAAGGAAGAATAAATATCACTTTGATGAAATTAATCAATGAGGAGTTTTGAGCTTATGGATGAATCTATCAATTAGGTAGTTATGACTAAAGTTAAAACAACTACTCTAGTAGTAGCAAAGTTAGGAAGATTATCTAAATGCAAAATCCCCTAATTGTGCCTTTTAGCTTTGATTAGCCAACTCACTCTCACAAATCCAAACAAGAGCTTGAATATTTCATTTTAAGCTTAATGGAAATCTTTTTCATGTCACCATTTTTTTTAATTCAAAATTATTTTCCACATGTGCTTATTTTTTATGTCTAGGGATTTTTACTTTTCAAAGAAAAACGCCCACACTGCGAACCTTGAGGGCTCTAGTACCACAGACAATACAAATGAGTGAGGTAGCAAACCAAGCCGGGATTTTCTCTTCCAGCTTATGATTTTACCTTTGTGGTACTTTTTCTTTTTGCTTCCATGTCCTTTGTATTCTCACTAGTGTCTTTCATTGTTGAAGTGAGCAAGCTTCTCTATGCCTTAAACACTCCTAAGGTCTCAAACACCCATATAATTTTACCAAGTAGAACTAGTGGTCAAGTAAATGAGTTAACCTAAAGTCATGGCCTCCGAACCTCAAGGCTCATACATAAGACTAAACTCTAGTTTATCAACCTAAACAAAGACAAATTTATATAGCTATAATCGCAGATAACAAAACATAAGTAAATGCACTTAATCAAACCATGGAAAATGACAATCAACAAGTATAAATATCCACCATCATGAATCATGGAAAGTAGTACACCTGGAGGTATGGAGTTGCTCATTTCGTCAAAGCACGTTTCCTCATCCATGTCGATGGAGATCCATATAAGTCCTACACAACAATATCATGCAACAAGGCACTATACCTTGAGGAGGCATGTCAGTGTGAAAAGACCAAAACTCCTGGAAAACAGGCTGAAACAAAATATAGATCCCTAGGCGACCTATCTATTATCAGTTATGGAATCAAGGGAAGAGGATATTATATAGACCATGTGGCATCCCTAAGGCTAAGCCTCTATCCTCATCATCTAGATAAATAAAATTATTGTCAGTGAGACCATAGTCTTCCTTAGATTCTTCATCATCTTTGTGTGCACATATGTTAATCAAGAACCTCGCTATGCGTGTATACTCATCTTGTACAAAAGAAAAGGCATGTGCCATTGGAGAAACATTCGTTATTACTAGGTACGAGTCACTAGTAGTCCATAGATATATTAGCCATTCTAACTCCTCAAAATTTTTCTCACACTGGAGTCTCTCTACCAAATCCGGGGGTTTCTAATCACCGAGCAAGAAAAACCGAGCAAAGATAAATCCGAGCAAATTGATACAAGAGATCAATAATGGTGAAAGAAAAAAATTTATGCCATGCACATTACTTTCACTACCACAAATCTGACACTTAATTGACACAAAATGAGATTTTAGAACCATTATGAAAATTGAATACTCAAGACACAAGCAAGCAATCTCTTCATACTCGAAACATATATAATTCAATTCCATGTGGCATACGTTGTAGCCTCCTCTCAAAAATAGCCCACCAAAAATTTGGCACCTAGATTTTGCAATAAAGTCAACACACAACCTTGTAAGACTACAATGCTATCCGAGAACCTCCTAAAGCATGAAACAACTCCACTTTTGTAAGCAAACAAAAAAAAGTGCCTAAAGCAAGTGAGAACAAGTGTACTCTCTCTCTCTCTCTCTCTCTCTCTCTCTCTCTCTCTCTCTCTCTCTCTCTCTCTCTCAGCTTCGTAGTGCAGCACCCTTGAGCAACCCTCCCTTTCCTCTTGCCACTTTGACACGAAAATGGTGGAGGAAATGAGAGCAATAAGTTGTGGATGCACCCGCTTCAACTACATTGATGACATATGTAGTGGCAATGATGAAGTGATGTGCCCAATGCATGCATACCCAACTGCCTCATGGCCATCTCCATGTTAAGATCTGCTAAGAACACAAGAGAAGGGCCCATTCTATGAGGCTAATGTGAAACAAATAGATGTTTAGTTGTTCAAAATTCTTAGTTGTGACAAAAGCTGAGTTCTAACATCTTCTTTACTCAAACAGATATACAGACAACGACATTCTTTTAAGGAAGCTTGCAAGTGGAAATTGGGGCTTGTCTGGATAGACAAGACCATGAAAGGGGAAAAATCAACCAAGGAAGCATAGAAGTTTGTCAGCTCTTTTCAAAATGGTTGCATTACATTGAGAGCGTTCCGTTGGAGTTAATACTTGTGAAGAAAACTGGATTTCTATGCTTGAGAGAAAAATTGATAGAGTCATTGTTATAGTGAAAAATCTAAGTAAAACGGAGAACCATTTCATAGAATTTAGTAGGTGCTTGTACAAGCAAGTTAAATTGATTGAGAGGTTAACATGTGTAGCTATCATGGATCTTATGAATGGATTTGTGAACATAGGTGCTGACATGCATGAGGTCTTAGACAATATTTTAAGGGAGGAGTCCAAGATAAAAGCAAAGTGGCAAGGTATTTTGACAAGAGGTAGTTGTGGAAAGCTCTAGTTTACTAGCTACCAAAAGTTCTCATCTCGCTTAAGTTCCCTGGCAACGTCTTGTGCAACATTGGATTCTAAGCTACCTCTTAATTCTTTGAGACCTTATAATTGCAAATTTAAGGATAAAATAAATCTTGAAGAGGTGCCTTGCAGGGACCTCCAAAAGGCTACTTGATGTGATCATTTTGCTTCTAGAACCACTTTTCATGATGATAATTTCTTGCCTAATGAGTCTATCATGCGTGATCATTAAACAAAATCAATACGACCCAGAGCCAATTGCAAGTTCTTTCGCAGAGAAAAGGCCCAAGTCTCAAGTGCATTTGCTTGCAAGATGCAGAGGTAAAGTCATGAAGCAACAATTTCTTAAAAGCTCCTATATTGTTGGTGCTCTCACTAATGAAAACATCCAACGTCATAAGATATCCAGGCGTGTCTTACTCACATAATGGCAATTTAAAGCTTTCGAAGCCTGCCAGGATCCTTTGCACTAGCACGTAAACAAAAGCAAAGAGTATAACATGAGCATAGTTGTTTCTTCTATACACTGACGTCTGTGGTTGCAATCCAATGCCCCAGCTCCTTCAATCGTGAAAAAGAAGGCCCTCCCATTGCTTGCCATCGCATTGCATGTGTCGTTGTACTGTCATCCGCTGTAAATACCTCAACATCATGCCGCCTCGCCATCGTTTTCCCAAGAGGCACACAATTGAATTATATGCATGTGGCGCAGCTTTCCTTTCTTGTGGCACTACATGCTACAATAGATCCCTAATTTGCTTGACGTTTTTTTTAAGGAAAAATTACCAAAATACCCTGAGTCTAATTTGTGAAAATTTCCAAAATATCCCTCAAATTTCAGAATTTCCCGAAATACCCTTTGTGTTGGATTGTTCAAGATTTTCTACTCTTTATTTCTTTTTAGCAATTGAGATTCGTTTTAATGGAGTGCTTAGCATGTAATTTATCACAAATTACCTCGTTAAAAAAGGTTGTTATGTCTAAAAACAACAAAGCAATTTATCTCCAAGGTCTACATAACCAACTTAAATTCTAGTTTTAGCATCTTGTATTCATAGAAAATCAATTTATCTTTGGAAAATTTTAATCTAGCAACCAGGGGTATTTTGGGAATTTTGGAAAATTTGAAGGAAATTTTGGGAATATATGACAAAATATTGGGGATGTTTTGGGAATTCTTGAAATTTGAGGGGTAATTTGGAAAACTTCACAAATTAGAGGGGTATTTTGGTAATATTCTTCTTTTTTAAAAAGGACCCTACCCTCTCTGCAACCGATTTTTTAAAAAGTGATAACCTACCCTCATTCCCCTCCCTGGTCTTTTGCTGCAACCATTCCGCGCCGGCGCGGAATGGTTGCAGCAACAGACCAGGCAGGGGAGGGGAGGGTAGGGTGATTTTTAGTTTGGTGGATGAGGGTGAGGCATTTAAAAGCAATTATCCAGCTCTTGGTTTTGTTCTTGGTTTTGTTCAATCACGCGCATGCGGGAGCAGGAACTAGTTTCACAAGCTCCTTGCTTGGAGGCTTCTTTGCGTGGCTTGTTGCGCATATCACACACATCTGCAATGCTGCAATGGGGCGATCCGAGTGCAAGCGCACGCGAGCGATGGTGAAGCGATCCTTCAAAAACCCAAAAATGCGATTAACTCTCACTTTCAGCACACAAAAAAACGTTCTACTTTGGTCTTCATGGCGGCGGCACCAGTGCTCGTGAAATTCATGCCGAGAGAGAGAGAGAGAGAGAGAGAACGAACCAGCTGATCATGGTATTGCGGCCTGGCTTCTTCTCTGTGCGCGTCTTGCAAGATGCATGGACCTGGAGACACCACTGCTTTTTATCTGCAGTGGTCTTGATTCGCCTTATGTGGTAAGCCTTCTTGGCTATTGTACTCATTGATCAAGCAAAAGAGGGAAGAGAGTATGAATTGATGCCACCAGAGAAAGCAACTACGCTGTCAAGAGAGATTTGCGAATGAGTCTATTGCAGCGCTGAAAGCCGAGGGGAGAAGGCTTGAAAGGCAGAGTGTGCACCACTCCATCTACTGTCCTGGACGATTCCGTCTCCTGGATCCAAAACTGTGAGTCCACGATGGGCGCCATATTCAAACCTGTTTGATAGCACCCTTCCTCGTTGTTATCATGCAAATGCACACAAATGATACTTCGCTTCGCTCTCAGTCTTTATCTTGGCTGGATTCTTTCATTCTATTGATACATACTCATGGCAAAAGATTAAGGCTTCTGGTGTATGAATGCATGCAAAATCGGAGCTTGCAGGAGGCCTTGTTTGAAAAAGGCTACCCTAAGCGTCTGGATTGGAAGAAGAGGTTCAAGATAGTAGGGGACACAGCCAGAGCTTTGGAATTGCTTTGGAATTTCTGCATGTGGGATGCAACCCTCCCATTATACACGGAGATGTCAAGCCCAGCAAGATCCTCCTGGACCGAAATTTCTCTGCCCACATTGCTGACTTTGGGCTTGCCACATGCATTAGGTCATAGAGTCGCTTCCCTTGAGAGTCGAGCCGACCTGCTGCGTTGTAAATCGTGAACCTGCAGGAACCGTTCCGCGCCGGCGCGGACTGGTTTCGACAGGTATCACAATGCCACCAGAATTGCCAGCTCTGGGCCTGCGCCTTCCTTTGCAAGTGCTTCGTCGCCAAGGTGCCCATCAGTCCAACCGTGGACGTGGTCCGGACAGAGGGTTTCGCTGGCTTGCGTTAACTACAGGAGGCTAGGGCTGGATGAGTTTGAGGATGAAGAGCAAGTGTATGGCTTGTATTCACATCGCTTTCATAATAAACAGCATGCAGGGAGAGGCCGAGGCAGAGGCAGCATAAAGCTAGGCAAGCAATACTCTTCTTTCAAATAAAAGATGTCGTAGGTCAAAGAAGGTGTATGTGTCAGAGGGGAGCAAGAGACAGAGAGGAAAGGATGCTCGAAGCAAGGCAGCAAGCAGCGGGAGTGGAAGGTTGTGTCAGAGACGGAGGAGTAGGCTATGTGGGGCAGTGTGGGACTCAAACCCTTCCAATTTCATTTGATTAAATCGCAACACGCATCAAGAACTGAAACATGTGTGGAAGTGTGGGGCTCAAACCCTTCCAGTTTTATTTGATTAAAGAGCTTCGACACTTCCTTCGAATCTCCAATTTGTGCACATCCTGAGATGATGGCAGACCATGAAACAAAATCCCTCTTCATCATTTTCCTGAATATGATCATTGCACTTTCTAGATCACCAGATCGTCCATACAAGGTGATAAGAACATTCCCAACAACAATGTCTTGCTCAAACCCTTCTTCAATCATCTTCATATGGACACTCTGGCCTTCTTGCAGGGCTCCAAAACAAGCACAAGCATTGAATGCACAGATGTACATTACCTTGTTGTGTACCACAAGTTGTTTACTCATCTGAACAAAATTTCTAGTGCTTCTTCTAGCCTATTGTTCTCGGTGAGCTTGGTAATAATTGCACCTTAAGACACGACGTTTCTCTTAGGCATAGTGGCAAATATATATCTCGCATTTGTCAAGCTACCACAACTTCCATACATTGTGATAGGGGCAGTTGCCACTATGGTGTCTACTTCAAATCCTCTCAATACAAGTGAGTGAATGAAATTTTAAGTAATGCACAATTTTATGATTGTCCAATCAAAGACCCATGAAACAATGTCATCGCTACAAAAATAAAGTGCATCAAAAGTGGATTCCAAAATCCTTGATGGAAATGCAATTGCAACAAGCATCCTCATAATGTTAAGTATGGAGCCTGTGCAGGAAATGATTTGCGATGTCCTCCCCTCTTGTATTCTCTATGAGAATAGCCATAAATTTCATGGGAAGAGGAGGAAGGTGAAGAAGAAGGAGAAGAGGGTGACCTCTTCCTAGCCCTTTTCTTCCTTTGTTTACTCTCTTGCCTTTCAGAGTGATGAGGAGAAGGACTATAGGTTGCTCTTTTCCTCTTGGGAGGAGTAGGCGATCGTTTAGACCGCCGTCTGGGTCACTTTAATAGGATGTAAGGGCATCCGATCCTTCCATTGTGTGGTCTTGTAACATTGGCATTCATCACATCCCTTTACAAATATTAATGCATACATGAATAAGGTGGGCCACCAATAGCCTGATTGCAACACCTTCTTAGCAGTTAGTTGTCCTAAAAAATGTCCTCCGGCTATGCCCATGTGTGCTTCTTGCAATATGTACAAATAGTCATCCTCACGTGCACATCGTCTAAGAATATTGTCCTTCCCTAAATTGTAGAGAGTATCTACAATTAGAGAATAAGGTTCACATTCCTTTAGTACCTTTCAAGCTATATATCCTTACGACGCTCCTTAGATGGACAACCACTAACTAAAAAGTTTACAATATTCTCACTTCATTCATGCATGGTCTCAACTAAGAATAGGGAAGTATCGGGCAATTCATCATCAATTCCAGTAGGGGCTTCACCATTGGGTACGTGAGACAGATGATCAGCCATGACATGCCTTTTACCGGGTCTCACCACCACGATTATAAACTCAAACTCAAGAAGAATTAATAACCATCCTGTAATTCTTCCGGTGGAACATGGTTTGTTTACTAGATACAACAACGCTTGATGATCCACATAAAAAACAAACTTGTTGGCAAGAAGGTAATAGAGAAATCTCTTTACTGCATAAATCATAATTAAACCTTCCCGCTATGTAGTGGTGTAGTTCCTCTGAACATCATTCAGTCGGTGACTTGCAAAGCTAATGGGGTAGTCTAATTTATGTTCTCCTGGTTGAGCTAAAACACACCCAATAGCAAAGTTTGACGCATCAATATGCACATGGAAAATTATGTTCCAATCAAGCACTCGTAGGATTGGAGCACTTGTCAGGGCCCTTTTTAATAATTCATAGGCATGGTCACACTCCTTGGTCCAGTGAAACTCGATAAGAATCTTGTACAATGGATGAGCTATCTCAAGAAAGTTTAAAATAAACCATCAATAAATAACCGTCATGCCCCATGAATCTTTGGACTCCCTTATAGCTTGTAGGTGGTGGTAAATTAGCAATGGCTTTAATTTTGCTTTTATCTATGGAAATCCGATTCTTGGACACAATATGCCCTGAAATGACTCCATGCTTAACACAAAATTGGCATTTGAAAAAGTTCAATGAGATGGGATACAATCTGCACCTTTCAAACACTTTTCGTAAACATGATAGACGTTCTTTCCACAAAAAATAAACACAAAGGGCATCTAAAAAAGATTCGCAAAACTCTCTTAAATATTCCCTAAAAGCGGGTTTATTAATCTTTGGAATGTAGCAAGGGCATTAGTTAAGCCAAAAGCCATAACACAAAATGCGAACACTCCGAATTCAGTTATAAAAGTGGTTTTAGCTTGGTTCTCTAGCGCAACCATGATTGATTGTAACCAGAGTACCCATCCAAAAAGCTATAAGCTTCCTTTCTTGCGACTCTCTCAAGCACATGTTTCAAATATGGCAAGGGGTAATGGTCCCTTCTAGTGGCAGCATTAACCTTCTTGAGATCCACATACACTTTGAGTTTCCTATTCTTTTTTGGCACAATAACATTGGAGACACCCATTTTGAGAGCTCAAAAGGGTATACAAATCCACATTAGATAAGCTTCTTGAGTTCTTCTTGAATAATCTTCATATGCTTAGGATTCATTGGATAGGGTCTTTGTTGGATTGGTTTATCACTGCTAATCATTGGAATTGTATATTGCACTATGAAAGGTGGAACACCCTTCATGTCATGATATGTCCAAGAAAATATATCCTTAAATTCCTTGAGGATCTCCTTAAGTACATATTCCTCAGTTTCTGTCAAGTCTTGGGCAATGAAATGGGTTTGGAGTCCTCGCTTGGGTCTACTAACTCTATTTCTTTAACTACCGCGTGACCATCATAGAATCCATTACTTCCATTAGTAGGTATTCTTTGGGCCTTTGTATACATAACCGTTACGCTCCTCCGTATGACATGTCAATACTAGCTAGTATGGTCCCACTAGAATGAGTACTCGGATAGGGTGGTTGTGGAGTGTAGGCTGCCGAAACAATTGGGGGTGTGGGAGCTACTTGGGTATGAGGGCCCATAGGTACATATGATTGATGTACACTTGCAGGTATTGTTGTGGACATTGTGCTACTATGTAGCGGTGCTTTACTCACGAATGAGGTCCAAGGTGTACTTTTTGGTGCGACGGACATAATAGCCATAGATTCTTCGAGGGAAAGATGAGCTAAATTTGGGAATGTGAAACTATTGCTTGTGGGTTCAGAGGGTATCAAGACTCCAGGTGAAACAACATATGAAGGATCAATGGGACTCACAGAGAGAGTCTCCATTTGTGGTAGGGTTGGTCGTTTGGCCTTTCTCGTATCCAAGAATCTCATAGGACCCGTCGAAGGAATGTTAATGAATGACACCACAGATCATCCGTTGCTGCTCCTCTAAACTTGTGGCCCCAAACGTGGATTGTACCACCTCTAACCACCCCATGGTATGTGCAACCTATGTACAAGTCGGTCAACGTCTCAATTTGTAGGTCATACTCCCAAATTTTGTAAAAATATCCCCTCTAAGCTTGGCGTGTTGGAGGTTTCCCATGAAGTGGAAGCATTATGGCTCCCTATCGTCCTTCGTGACTGCTATCTTGGGAGCACTCAGTTGCTCGACTGGCATGGTTGTTGTCATAAGGGTCTTTGCTTTCATGGCTTGGCTTTGTTCTAACATTCGTAGGTTCTTGATTTCCCTCTCCCTTGTTGCTTGCATATATCATTCGATCTCTTGCACTTCGGCAAGACTCCTACCATCGAGTAGTAGAACCTTGGGGGGTGATGGCTTGTAGGGTCTTTAATGAGCGGAGCAGGTAGGATTTCAACATGGGCACCCTTGGGGAGTACATGGTCTACATGAGAAGTGAAAGGCAAATCTACCTCCTCATTGCCCTCGTTCACTTCACTAGTTGTGGGCTCCGAAGGTGGCTCGACTAAAGGTCCCTTTTAAGCGGCTAAACACGCTAGACCTGTGCCGTGGGGCAAAGGCATGCATGTCTTAACTTGACATTTCAAGGTTTCGTGTAGGATATCCCTCCATGATGTTCAAGTCATAGGAAGAGTCACTAGATGCAATATGAGGGTCTTGAGTTGCACTACCTTTGGTTCCAGCCGAAGGCCCGAAACCTAACGTGGGTGGATGATGGATTCCCGTGCAATTCAAGGCACTCTCTAATGGATCGGACTCTATCACTCGTCGAGAGTGCAAATACATGTAGGTTGCATATCCCAAAAGTGTTCAGTAAAACGAGTACTCTAAGAGGTCTCGCGACTAGAGATTTTGGTCGTTTTACTTGGTTTTGTTTGTTTTGTAATTTTTCTTTTTAATAAAAACCCTTTTTACGTGTGTGAAATAGAATAGGTCATGTGAAAGCTCAAAACGAGCGTATTGTTCAGAGGAATTTGGCATGCTTTACAGCACACGTTCAGCTACCAAGAACTCTCATGACCCCCAAAATAGTCGAATTCTAGTCGGGCGTGTAGGCAAAAGGAAGATATTCCAAGAAAGCTAGTGGAAGGAAAGGGTGAAGCCTAAATCCCACATGCTTCCTTTTGACCTTTAGACTTGGGGTATCTATACTATAATAAAAGGGGGAGGGATTTAGGACACCCCCGCCCCCCCCCCCCCAAACGTGGCAAAAGCTCCTCACTTTGGCTAGTGTCCTCTACAACCCCGTCGAGACAGGAGTCTGGAGACAGTGCATGAGAGAGAGAGAGAGAGAGAGAGAGAGAGAGAGAGAGAGAGAGAGAGAGAGCATTAATGCACCGGTTCATCCATTTCCAAGGTTAATGGGGACCTGTTGGCCGAGATTCCCCTAGCGCAATCTACCTGCAAGGCTTGAGGGTGCCCACAATTGCATCGCGAGGGTGCTGCTTACTCGCCAAAGCTTGAGGGCAAACCAATAGTCTAAGGGTGAGGGACTAGGTAGCGGAGAGCGAAAGAGCCATGAGTGAGAAAGAGAATCCAAAGGTAATTAACGCTCATGCCGCCACCTTCTGGAAATGTTCTGAATAGAATACTAAGATACACACACACACACACACACACACACACACACACACACACACACACACACATATCCAATTACGTCAAGGAGGGAGGCATTGGATGGTCGGAGCTGTGGACTTTCAGTTCTGAATGCAGTGGTTACTGGTAGCTAAGAGGAAGCAAGATGAGAAGTGGACGATGGCTAAAATAGCACAGAACACATACTCACCCATATACACCATCCCCCTTTGCGACCTCTCTGTCTCCTCAGACTGCGCCAAACTTTTAGAAAAAATTTAGGAAAAATTACCAAAATACACCTCTAATTTGTGGACATTCTTGAAATACCCCCTCAAATTTCAAAAATTCCCAACATACCCTCATTATATTGTCATAAATTCCCAAAATGCCCACCCAATTTTCCAAAATTACCCAAATAACCTTGGTTGTGAGTAAATTTCTCCAAAAATAATTTTTTTGTAGCTTTTCATAAGAAGACTGGCTGTCTATCATACAAGATGCTAAAACTAGAGTTTGGGTTGATGAATCGCTTCATTATTTTTAGAAATAATTGCCTTTTGCTCTG